>NC_090442.1:1021564727-1021867810 GCF_031143425.1 Pleurodeles waltl
GGGCCTCAGGCTGTGTTTGGACAAGCTGCAACAGCGCAACCTGCTATGCTGGCCATTGTGGCATTGTGCAGTTTCCACTGCTCCACGGCCTCTTGGTGGTGTGCTTGCTGCATCCTCTGACTCTGCTCCAGGGTGGATACTATCTGGGCCAATCTGTCCTGGGTATGGTGATATGCTCCCAAGACCTCTGAAATCATATCAAGGGCTGCAGCATCCATCCTGTGGCCTCCCTCCTGGACCACTGATGCCCTCCCACTGGGCCTAGCCCCATGTGCCTGTGTCCCCTGCACAGGTCTGGCGGTACCACTTGTACTGGGGCCATCGTCTTCATGCCTGTTGGTAGGGGGTGACTGTGGCCTCTGTACTTGTGTTCCACCAGTCTGTGGCCTGGATACACAGGTGTGTGGATGGTTGCCCTAGGCTGATGTTATTGCCTGGTTGGTAGGGGTGTCAGTGGTATCCTGGGTGGGGCTGCTAGATGGTGACAGTCCAGGACTGTGTGCGGGGCCAGGCTGATCGTCAGTGTCCAGGGTTCCATCCCCAGTGTCCTGGAAGGTGCCTCTGTCTCCTTGTGGGGCACTGCCACTCCTTGTCCTATCCGTCAGGGTGGCATGGGTGGTGGTGCCTGTTGGGAGGAATGGACATGTCTGTTACATTAGCATGGTCGGATGGGGTGCACAGGCCTGGGCGGGTTTGTGCAGGTTACACACTTTAGGGCCATGCAGGATGCGTTGGTGAGGTTAGCATTGCTTTTAGCTTGGGATGTGGAGGTGCATTGTGGGTGCTGTAGGCCATTGTGTATCCTTGCAGGGGTGGGTGTCTGTGCACAGGGGGTGGTATGTGGGACTGTTAGTGGGTTAGTGGGCATGCAGGGTGACTGGATTGAGTGCTTTTGGGCTGGATGGGGTAGTGGTCCTGGTGGGTGTTGGAGGGGTGGGGTGGTCATGCATTACAGGTGTGATGGATATGGGGTAATGGTAGAGGACTTACCCAAGTCCATTCCTCCAGTGAGTCCAGTGAGGCCCTCAGGGTGCAGGATGGCCAGTACCTTTTCCTCCCAGTCAGTGTAGTCGGGTGGTGTTTGTGGAGGTCCTCCCTCAGTCTTCTGGACTGCAATGTGTTGCCTGGATGCCATGACCCTGACCTTCCCCCGCAGGTCATTCCATCTCTTGCGGATGTCGTCCCTGGTGCGTGGATAGTGTCCCACTGCATTGACCCTGTTGACTATTGTCTGCCATAGCTCCATCTTCGTGGCGATGGGTGTGTGCTGCACCTGTGCCCCGAATAGTTGTGGCTCGACCTTCAGGATCTCGTCCACCATGGTCCTTAGCTCCCTTTCTCTGAAGCTTGGATGTTTGGGGGGTGCTATTGTGAGCATTGTGAATGGTGTCTTGTATGGATCTAGGTGAGGGTGCTCTTGTGTGGTTGGGTGTATCATGGATTGTGGCGTTCGGTGTCTGCTTCTGGAGTTCTCTGTCTTCGTTGGCCTACTTTCGTTGCAAAGGATTGTGGGGTGTGTCTGTGAGTGTTTGATAGTGTTGTGGATGTGTGTCAGGTGTGTGGGTTTCTAACTTATCCAATGTGTGCACTTCTTACTGTTGGGTCCACTTGCCGCCCGTGGCGGTCTGCACCGCCAATGGTCGTTCAGCTTCCACTGCCCACCGCGGTGATTTGTGCTTCATTATTTGATGGGTGGGGTTTTGGTGTGCTCGGCGGTGGCGGAGTGGGAGGTCCAGCATTTCCGCCAACAAGGTCCTGGCAGTGACTTGTGGCAGGGTGATTTTTGTCAGGTTCAGTTGTTTTCATCATTATATGGCGGGTTTCTGTTCACTGCCAATGGCGGGTTTCTGTTCACCGCCAATGGCGGTCTTCTGTTCGCCGTCGCCACGGCGGTCAACGGTGTTTACCGCCGTGTTCATAATGAGCGTCTAAATCTTTTTTTAATTTTTATTAGATCATTTGCCTAGAGGAATCATGCAAAACGTCAAACTGTCCTTATAACAACTATACCACTTTTTATTTATTTTCATCAAATAGCTTACTGGAACTACCAAGCAGTGGTCTGATAATATTAGTCAACAATAAACTGCAAATGGTTGGTACAAAACGTAATTCAAAATACAAACCTCTCCTTGCAATATTTTTAAAAACTCATGATAAAAACCAGTTGCTAATCATTAAGGTATCTTTCATGCCAATGAGCATTAAAAAATGACTTGATTCTGTCCTAGACAAAATTGAGAATCGCACTAAAAGTGAAGCAAGTGCCTTAGTGTTGCTTATTGGGGACTTCCACTGCTCCACGGCCTCTTGGTGGTGTGCTTGCTGCATCCTCTGACTCTGCTCCAGGGTGGATACTATCTGGGCCAATCTGTCCTGGGTATGGTGATATGCTCCCAAGACCTCTGAAATCATATCAAGGGCTGCAGCATCCATCCTGTGGCCTCCCTCCTGGACCACTGATGCCCTCCCACTGGGCCTAGCCCCCTGTGCCTGTGTCCCCTGCACAGGTCTGGCGGTACCACTTGTACTGGGGCCATCGTCTTCATGCCTGTTGGTAGGGGGTGACTGTGGCCTCTGTACTTGTGTTCCACCAGTCTGTGGCCTGGATACACAGGTGTGTGGATGGTTGCCCTAGGCTGATGTTATTGCCTGGTTGGTAGGGGTGTCAGTGGTATCCTGGGTGGGGCTGCTAGATGGTGACAGTCCAGGACTGTGTGCGGGGCCAGGCTGATCGTCAGTGTCCAGGGTTCCATCCCCAGTGTCCTGGAAGGTGCCTCTGTCTCCTTGTGGGGCACTGCCACTCCTTGTCCTATCCGTCAGGGTGGCATGGGTGGTGGTGCCTGTTGGGAGGAATGGACATGTCTGTTACATTAGCATGGTCGGATGGGGTGCACAGGCCTGGGCGGGTTTGTGCAGGTTACACACTTTAGGGCCATGCAGGATGCGTTGGTGAGGTTAGCATTGCTTTTAGCTTGGGATGTGGAGGTGCATTGTGGGTGCTGTAGGCCATTGTGTATCCTTGCAGGGGTGGGTGTCTGTGCACAGGGGGTGGTATGTGGGACTGTTAGTGGGTTAGTGGGCATGCAGGGTGACTGGATTGAGTGCTTTTGGGCTGGATGGGGTAGTGGTCCTGGTGGGTGTTGGAGGGGTGGGGTGGTCATGCATTACAGGTGTGATGGATATGGGGTAATGGTAGAGGACTTACCCAAGTCCATTCCTCCAGTGAGTCCAGTGAGGCCCTCAGGGTGCAGGATGGCCAGTACCTTTTCCTCCCAGTCAGTGTAGTCGGGTGGTGTTTGTGGAGGTCCTCCCTCAGTCTTCTGGACTGCAATGTGTTGCCTGGATGCCATGACCCTGACCTTCTCCCGCAGGTCATTCAATCTCTTGCGGATGTCGTCCCTGGTGCGTGGATAGTGTCCCACTGCATTGACCCTGTTGACTATTGTCTGCCATAGCTCCATCTTCCTGGCGATGGGTGTGTGCTGCACCTGTGCCCCGAATAGTTGTGGCTCGACCTTCAGGATCTCGTCCACCATGGTCCTTAGCTCCCTTTCTCTGAAGCTTGGATGTTTGGGGGGTGCTATTGTGAGCATTGTGAATGGTGTCTTGTGTGGATCTAGGTGAGGGTGCTCTTGTGTGGTTGGGTGTATCATGGATTGTGGCGTTCGGTGTCTGCTTCTGGAGTTCTCTGTCTTCGTTGGCCTACTTTCGTTGCAAAGGATTGTGGGGTGTGTCTGTGAGTGTTTGATAGTGTTGTGGATGTGTGTCAGGTGTGTGGGTTTCTAACTTATCCAATGTGTGCACTTCTTACTGTTGGGTCCACTTGCCGCCCGTGGCGGTCTGCACCGCCAATGGTCGTTCAGCTTCCACTGCCCACCGCGGTGATTTGTGCTTCATTATTTGATGGGTGGGGTTTTGGTGTGCTCGGCGGTGGCGGAGTGGGAGGTCCAGCATTTCCGCCAACAAGGTCCTGGCAGTGACTTGTGGCAGGGTGATTTTTGTCAGGTTCAGTTGTTTTCATCATTATATGGCGGGTTTCTGTTCACTGCCAATGGCGGGTTTCTGTTCACCGCCAATGGCGGTCTTCTGTTCGCCGTCGCCACGGCGGTCAACGGTGTTTACCGCCGTGTTCATAATGAGCGTCTAAATCTTTTTTTAATTTTTATTAGATCATTTGCCTAGAGGAATCATGCAAAACGTCAAACTGTCCTTATAACAACTATACCACTTTTTATTTATTTTCATCAAATAGCTTACTGGAACTACCAAGCAGTGGTCTGATAATATTAGTCAACAATAAACTGCAAATGGTTGGTACAAAACGTAATTCCAAATACAAACCTCTCCTTGCAATATTTTTAAAAACTCATGATAAAAACCAGTTGCTAATCATTAAGGTATCTTTCATGCCAATGAGCATTAAAAAATGACTTGATTCTGTCCTAGACAAAATTGAGAATCGCACTAAAAGTGAAGCAAGTGCCTTAGTGTTGCTTATTGGGGACTTCCACACTAATTAGCCACATAACTCAAGTCAATCAACATAGAAAGATTTTAAAAAATGGGGGAAGGAACACACTGTTGGGGCACTAGCACACAATTTGCCTAGATACATTGTGGTAAATGTAGCGCATGACAACTCTGCTGTCAACACCCATAAATTTAAAGTTTTGCTCTCTAGTGAAGAAGGGCAAATATCCTTAAACACATGTCTAGAGATACACAGCATTGGCTGCGCCAAGAATGGTAATTAATAAAGATTTTCAACTAAGGTGTGTTTACCACAATACATCAAGCCGAATTGCATTATGGTACATCAGGCAAGGTGCTCCCTATGCCCTTTTTGACTGGCTCCTTGGTGAATTATTGGGCTGACATGCTCACTAGGATGCACCTGCACTAGGGGAGAGGTACAGAAGCCTGAGAAAACTGTGAGCTGCACTGAAAGAACCCCCAAAGTGTTATTCTGTACTGAAGAAGGGCAAATCCTAAAATTATATCTAGAGATAAACAGCACTGGCTGAGCAAAGTGTGGTGAATACTAGACCTTCAACTAAAATAACTGTTATCATGCACTGGTGTGCTGGAATGCCAGGCAGCGTGCCCCCTTCCCCAAATGAAGACTCCCAGAATTTCCATTACCATATTCCACAGCTTCAATTTTGTAAGCATGGCTCAAATATGTCTGTAAAAATTATCTGCTCTAGACCTAGGGTTCAATACCCTTAAAGGTAAAATGTATCAAGAGTGCCAAGTATACCACACTTATCAGTCAATGGGCTTCAAACCCGTCATTTGATATAAGTTGATTCAGGCAGCTGAATCTTCTAGTTAAAATGGCCTCAAAATAATTGAATTAACTAGAACATGAATCTCTCAGCTAAAATAAGCCACTTATGGGAACACAAATTTATGATTGTTTTATTTCACTTAATAATAGTACCATCACAGTGAATACTTGATTATTTGACTAAGAGCCTTTCTTGTTAAAATATTGTAATTTTCTTTTAACTCATGTAGCACCAATAAAACATCAGTTCCATCCAGTTACTTTCACAATAAACATGATGCTGTAATCTCAACAGAGAAAAGTTATTATAGAAAATAAGTGAGGTGGGTATTGACTCTCCTGTATCTGAATTCTGTGATTTGTAAACTGGGACATCAATTAGTGAAGGAAATCTGCCTTTTCTGTGCCGTCACCCCAGTCTTTTGCCAGACCCTATTTTATTGCTGGCTTTTATTTACTGCTGTCCAGTGCCCAGTGTATGTGCTCTGACCCCTAAATCATGGAGAAATTGGCTAATCCATAATTGGCATATCTAGCATTTTTACAAAACCATACTACATGGTAATGGATTACATTCATGGCATGAAAGGTTAACTGCAGAACTTATTGTGTCATCCACTAATGTGACAAAAGAAAACTTGGCTTCAGGCATACCATTGTAGCCTGACTGCTGCAGTGTAAAACCTGCAGCATAACATGTTAAAATAACCAATTTTGGCAATTGAAAACCTCCCTATTAAATATTAGTACGGCACCCCTATGTAGGCCTTGTAGCCCACAAGGAATCAATCAATCAATCATTGAATTTATAAAGCGTGCTACGTACCCGTGAGGGTTTCAAGGCGCTGGGGGTAGGTGGGGGGGAGAGCTGGTGTTACTGGTCGAAGAGCCAGGTCTTGAGGAGTCTTCTGAAGGTGAGTAGGTCTTGAGTCTGTCGCAGGTTGGTGGGGAGGGTGTTCCAGGTTTTGGCGGGCAGGTATGAGAAGGATCTGCCGCCGGAGGTCTTTCTTCGGATGCGGGGGCGAGGGCGAGGTTAGTGGAGCGGAGCTGACGGGTGGGGTGTAGAAGCTGAGTCTGTTGTTTAGGTGGGCTGGTCAGGTGTCGTGAAGCGCTTTGTGAGCGTGGGTAAGAAGCTTGAAAGTGATCCTTTTGTCCACGGGGAACCAGTGAAGGTTTCTCAGGTGGTGGGAGATGTGGCTGTGGCGTGGTACGTTGAGGATCAGCCGGGCGGAGGCGTTTTGGATACGTTGGAGGGGTAGTAGGTCTTTTGCTGGGATGCCTGTATAGAGTGCGTTGCCGTAGTCCAGCCTGCTGCTGACGAGGGCCTGTGTCACTGTTCTTCTTGTTTCTGTCGGGATCCACTTGTAGATTCTGCAGAGCATGCGGAGTGTGTTGTAGCAGGAGGAGGAAACTGCGTTGATCTGTTTAGACAAGATGAAGGAGGAGTTGAGGATGAAGCCCAGGTTGCGAGCGAGGTCGGACGGTGTCGGCGGGGTTCCTAGTGCGGTGGGCCACCAGGAGTCGTCCCAGGCGGAGGGGGTGGGTCCGAGGATGAGGACCTCCATCTTGTCCGAGTTCAGTTTCAGACAGTTGTTTCTCATCCAATCGGCGATGGATTTCATTCCCTTGTGGAGGTTGGTTTTGGCGGTGTGGGGGTCTTTGGTGAGTGTGAGGATGAGCTGAGTTTCGTCGGCGTAGGTGAGGATATTGAGGTTGTGTTGTTGGGCCACTTGAGCGAGGGGGGCCATGTAGATGTTGAACAGCATCGGGCTGAGCCTTGGGGGACGCCGCAGATGATGTCGGTGGCTTCGGAGCGGAAGGGGGGGAGGCGGACTCTCTGGGTTCTGCCGGAGAGGAATGAGACGATCCAGTCGAGGGCTTTACCTTGAATTCCGGTTTCGTGGAGGTGTGATTTCAGGGTGCGGTGGCAGACTGTGTCGAAGGTGGCAGATAGGTCCAGGAGGATGAGGGCTGATGTTTTGCCGTTGTCCATTTGGCGACTGATGTCGTCTGTGGCAGCGAGAAGGGCGGTTTCGGTGCTGTGGTTTTGTCTGAAGCCGGACTGGGAGGGGTCTAGGATGCCGTTGTCTTCGAGGTGGCTGGTTAGTTGTTTGTTGATGAGTTTTTCAATCACCTTTGCTGGGAAAGGGAGCAGGGAGATGGGTCGGAAGTTCTTGAGGTCCTTGGGGTCTGCTTTGGGCTTCTTGAGGAGGGCGCGGATTTCGGCGTGTTTCCATTTTTCAGGGAATGTCGCTGTTTCGATGGAGATGTTGATGACCTTCCGTAGTTGGGGGGCGATGGTGGAGTCGGCTTTGTTGTATACGTGGTGAGGGCAGGGGTTTGACGGAGATCCTGACTGGATGGAGTTCATGATCTTGCGTGTCTCTGTGTCGTTCACGTTGGTCCAGGAGGTCAGGTGTTTTGCACAGGTAGAGTGTTCGGGGGTGGGGTCTGGCGTGGGAGTGGTGTCAAAGCTGTCGTGGATGTCAGTGATCTTCCGGTGGAAGAAGGTGGACAGTGCGTTGCAGAGTTCTTGGGATGGAGGGATGTCGTTGATGTTGGTGCTGGGGTTGGAGAGTTCTTTCACGATGCTGAAGAGCTCTTTCCTGTTGTGTGCGTTGTTGTCCAGGCGGTCCTTGAAGTGGGATCGTTTGGCCTGTCTGATGAGTTGGTGGTGCTTGCGGGTGGCGTCCTTGTGGGCTGTGAGGCTGTCAGGTGTGCGTTTGAGGAGCCATTCCTTTTTTAGCTTCCGACAGTCGCGTTTGGAATTTAGGAGCTCGTCGGTGAACCAGGCGGCTTTTCTTCTGGCTTGGTTGTCGGTGGGTTTTTTGAGTGGCGCGAGGGTGTTGGCGCAGTCGTTGATCCACAGGGTGAGGTTGTTGGCGGCGGTGTCTGGGTCGGTGGGGTGGGGGGGTGGGTTCTGGGCGAGGGCGTTGGTAAGCTGGACTTCCGTAACTTTGCCCCAGCATCGGCGGGGTGGTTGTTGGGTGCGGTGGTGCTTGGTAGGTTTCTTGTAGGTGAAGTGGATGCAGTGGTGGTCGGTCCAGTGGAGTACGGTGGTATGGCTGAAGGTGACGTGGGCGCTTGAGGAGAAGATGGGATCAAGCGTGTGGCCGGCGATGTGGGTTGGTGTGTTGGCGAGTTGTCTGAGGCCGTGGTTGGTGAGGTTGTCGATCAGGATAGTGGAGTTGGTGTCGTTGTTGTTCTCCAGGTGCAAATTTAGGTCCCCGAGGAGGATGTAATCCGTTGAGGTGAGTGCGTGGGTGCTGGTGAGGTCAGCGAGGGATTCGGTGAATGGTGCTCGTGGTCCGGGGGGTCTGTAGATGAGTGTTCCTCTGAGAGTGGTGTTGGGGTTGGTGTGGATGCGGAAGTGTAGGTGTTCGGCGGTTTTGAGGGAGTCGTCAGTGTGGGTGTCGACCTTGAGGGAGGATTTGTGGGCGATGGCTATGCCTTCTCCGATTCCGTTTTTGCGGTCCCTACGGATGATCTTGTAGCCGTCCGGGATGGCTATTGCGATGTCGGGCGCCGAGGAGTCGTTCCACCAGGTTTGGTTAAGGAAGGCTACGTCTGGGGCAGTGGAGTCGAGCAGGTCCCAGAGACGATGGCATGCTTGCGTGCGGAGCGGGTGTTGAGGAGTATGCAGTGGAGGTGGTTAGTTTCGGTCTTTGTTGGTTTCGTTATTCTGTCGCAGGTGAATCTGCAGGTGCAGCATGCGAAGGGTCCGTGGGTGTTCCTTGGTGAGGGCTGGGAGCATGCTGTGATGCGGCCGGGGTTGAGGGCGTTGAGTTGGTCGGCCGTGTAGCGGCATCTGGAGGTGCAGGGGTCTCGCGGACCAGGGGGGGGTTGCGCTGGGCGCGGTCCAGGCGCGGACGGGTGCAGACGGGCTTGCCTTTTGCGCCCCGCGGCTGGCATAAGAGGAGGGGAGGGTGGGTGTGGCAGCTGGGAGGCAGGAGGGCCTGTCTAATGGGAGAGCTGGGGGGAGGGGCCGCAGGGGACGCAGCGGCGGGAAACTGGCTAAAGGAGCAGTGAGGAGGAGGGGGAGGGGACGCAGCAGCGGGAAACTGGCTAAAGGAGCGGTGAGGAGGAGGGGCCGCAGGGGACGCAGCGACGGGAAACTGGCTAAAGGAGCGGTGAGGAGGAGGGGGGGTGGGCCGCAGGGGACGCAGCGGTGGGAAACTGGCTAAAGGAGCGGTGAGAAGGAGAAGGGAGGGGCCGCAGGGGACGCAGCGGCGGGAAATTGGCTAAAGGAGCAGTGAGGGGGAGGGGGAAGGAGCCGCAGGGAAGACAGTGGTGGGAAACTGGCTAAAGGAGGTGTGACAAAACGGGATGGAGTGCGGAAAGGCGGAGCGGGGAGCGACCTGCCTGCAGTAGCAGGGTCTAAGGTTGCTCCCTGTCGCCACGGCTGGCATAAGAGGAGGGCAGGGTGGGTGTGGCAGCTGGGAGGCAGGAGGGCCTGTCCAGTGGGAGGGCTGGGGGGAGGGGCCGCAGGGGACGCAGCGGCAGGAAACTGGCTAAAGGAGCGGTGAGGAGGAGGGGCCACAGGGGACGCAGCGGCGGGAAACTGGCTAAAGGAGCGGTGAGAAGGAGGGGCCGCAGGGGACGCAGCGGCGGGAAACTGGCTAAAGGAGCGGTGAGAAGGAGGGGCCGCAGGGGACGCAGCGGCGGGAAACTGGCTAAAGGAGCAGTGAGGAGGCGGGGGAGGGGCCGCAGGGGACACAGCGGCGGGAAACTGGCTAAAGGAGCGGTGAGGAGGAGGGAGGAGGAAAGGCCGCAGGGGACGCAGTGGCGGGAAAATGGCTAAAGGAGCGGTGAGGAGGAGGGGGGAGGGGACGCAGGGGACGCAGCGGCAGGAAACTGGCTAAAGGAGCAGTGAGAAGGAGGGGGGAGGGGCCGCAGGGGCGGGAAACTGGCTAAAGGAGCGGTGAGAAGGAGGGGGAGGGGCCGCAGGGGACGCAGCGGCGGGAAACTGGCTAAAGGAGCGGTGAAAAAAAGGGATGGAGTGCGGAAAGGCGGAGTGGGGAGCGACCTGCCTACAGTGGCAGGGTCAAAGGTTGCTCCCTGTCACCGCGCCGTGGCTGGCATAAGAGGAGGGGAGGGTGGGTGTGGCAGCTGGGAGGCGGGAGGGCCTGTCCAATGGGAGGGCTGGGGGGAGGGGCCACAGGGGACGCAGCAGCGGGAAACTGGCTAAAGTAGCGGTGAGGAGGAGGGGACCCAGCGGCGGGAAACTGGCTAAAGGAGCGGTGAGGGGGAGGGGAGAGGGGGGAGGGGCCGCAGGGGACGGAGCGGTGGGAGACTAGCTAAAGGAGCGGTGAGGATCAGGGGCCTCAGGGGACGCAGTGGTGGGAAACTGGCTAAGGGAGCGGTGAGGAGGAGGGCGGAGGGGCCGCAGGGGACGCAACGGCTGGAAACTGGCTAAAGGAGCGGTGAGGAGGAGGGGACGCAGGGGACGCAGCGGCAGGAAACTGGCTAAAGGAGCGGTGAGAAGGAGGGGGAGGGGGGATGGGCCGCAGGGGACGCAGCGGCGGGAAACTGGCTAAAGGAGCGGTAAGGAGGAGGGGGAGGGGCCGCAGGGGACGCAGCGGCGGGAAACTGGCTAAAGAAACGGTGAGGAGGAGGGGGAGGGGCCACAGGGGCCGCAGCGGCGGGAAACTGGCTAAAGGAGCGGTAAGGAGAGGGGGGAGGGGACGCAGGGGACGCAGCGGTGGGAAACTGGCTAAAGGAGCGATGAGGAGGAGGGGTAGGGGGAGGAGCCGCAGGGGACACAGTGGCGGGAAACTGGCTAAAGGAGCGCTGAGGAGGAGGGGGAAGGGGAGAGGGGCCGCAGGGGACGCAGCGGTGGGAAACTGGCTAAAGGAGCAGTGAGAAGGAGGGGCCGCAGGGGACACAGCGGCTGGAAACTGGGTAAAAGAGCAGTGAAAAAATGGGATGGAGCGCGGAAAGGCAGAGCGGGGAGCGACCTGCCTGCAGTATCAGGGTCAAAGGTTGCTCCCTGTCTCTGCGCCGCGGCTGCCATAAGAGGAGGGGAGGGTGGGTGTGGCAGCTGGGAGGCGGGAGGGCCTGTCCAATGGGAGGGCTGGGGGGAGGGGCCGCAGGGGACGCAGCAGCGGGAAACTGGCGAAAGGAGCGGTGAGAAGGAGGGGCCGCAGGGGACGCAGCGGCGGGAAACTGGCTAAAGGAGCGGTGAAAAAACAGGATGGAGCACGGAAAGACGGAGCGGGGAGCGACCTGCCTGCAGTAGCAAGGAAGGGTACATAGTATTAAAAAGTGGGACATATTGAAACTTAATGTTACCATATCCTTACAACAACAAGGTCCAAAACGTTAGCTTCACTATGGCAGGTTTAGCTGTCCTATGTGGAAACCCAGGCTACAGATTCAAATTTTAATACTGTATCTCGGGTAAGACACCAACAAGAAAAATATTGAAACTATTTTGAATCCAATTAAAAATCCAATCCATTAGTCAAGTCAGATTTTTAATACATATTAAGAAAAAATTAATTAAGGAAAAGTAACTGTCAAAAAGTTACCTTTTTCCTGGTGTCAGGAGGCTAATTTGCTTTAGCTACCCAGCTTCCCCCACCTTGCACTTGACCTTAATGAGGTATTGGGTGAAATGTGAAATGTCTCTCAGTAGTAAACAATGGTCTGACCTGAATGGGCTACGAATTCTCTGAACTTCACAGAATATTCAGAGGGTGGGCTGTGGGCATCCTGTATTACCACACTGTCAAATTCTCACATTGATGTTGACACTGAAGTATAAAAAAGGGATTGATGGAATGCTTGAATTAAGTTAAGCCACTGGCAAGTACACAATACTGCATTTCAGTCTATTGCTATTATGCGCACCATGCTACCTCAGTTTGGACCTAGCCATAAGCAAATCAGTCTTGACCTTGCTTTAATGGGAACAGTCCAGCCAGAACTACAAGGCCAGGTTCTCCAACCCAAGCCCAGTTTAGCCCTTATTAGGTCTTATCTGCTAGGTACATATTTTGTTCCATTGATGCAGTGTGCATGGGACCCACACCTAGGCATACCTGCCCCAGTAAGGGTATCACACCAAAGTGCACAAAAAGAGTGATTGATGTCATTAATGTGTGAATTAATCTCAGCCTCTAGTAATTACTTGGGCCGTGCTCCAGTCCATCATTATTTTGCATACCGTGCCATCTCCGTTCAGGTTGCTAATGTTCCAGTTCAGGGAAGGCATGGCCTTGCATTTTGGGCTGGAAATATACACAAGCAGGCATTCATAAAGACAAGAAAACCTATTTAAGCATCCATGTACAGGGGCGTGGTTTGGCCACTTAGGATGGTGGGCCGAAGCTAAGCGAGTTCCGCAGTGCATAACGGGAGAATCAGCATTTATCCTTCATATATAATGCGGCAATCCCACTGCCTGTGGCAGGGGAAAGTATGTACACAGACTCAGGCTCTCACTGGAGCTGAGGCACAGCACAGGGCACCACACGTATTGCCCGTATGACTCAGGCTGAACTGGGGCACATCCCTGATCACGGTTCCTGGTGAACTGGCGGCTGCAGGCCAGGGGCCCAAGAGGAGTGATTCCATCTCCCCAATTCCCCCGCACCCCACACCCCCTTCTTCAATGAGGCAGCTGGTGATGACACTCAAATCTGCACAGTCAACACCTGAAAAGGCCAGGTGGACCCTTGGCCGAGGTTAGCCCGGCCTGCGACGTGGCAGCTGACCTGGAGCTGAGGGCATGAGATTTGGGAGAGGCCATGTGGCACAATCTGAGGCCTGCGGCCCACAAGACATCCTCTCACATTTAGAGGAGTATGATGAGGATGGAGGGCCTGAACCCCCGCAGGAGCTGAGAGTGACAGTAAAGCCTTGAGCATGGTGACTGCCCAAGATGATAATCCCTAGCTGGGTCTCCCACAAGCCAGGGGGAAGTGCTGCTGGGAGCCTGGGGTGAGCTTCCACTGATGGGAAAGCTGGTGTGCCCTTCTACGCCTGGTGTTGGTGTCCAAGAAGAATCAGTCGCCTGGTGGACCACAGATGTGGCCTGCAAATGCCTACCATCTGATTTGTGACCAGCGAGGCCCGCAGCAAACCAGGACCCTAGAGACTGACAGGACCTGTGACACTGGATTGCGCTGCGCCTCCAAGGAATCCACAGTCGCCCGACCTTGGGGCACGTGAGAGGGCATTATTCTGGTTCCAACAACTGCCACACTCGCTCCCAAGTCACTGGAGACGAGGGGTGACCCACCCACAACTGTAGAAACTGATGTGGCAGTCATCTGCTCCACATTTACCAGGCTCTCTTCCCCCTCTCCCACCATGAGATCACTGAGGGACCAGGGCTGGAGAAGAAGGTATGGCGGGACGGCCACTATTGCAACTCAGTGCAGGGAGCACTCCTTCCCAGGCCTCCAAAACTGAGGAAGAACTTAAGACTTGCAGGGCTGCTGTGAGAGAGGGATTGGTGAGGACACCGCTGTGGAAGAACTGTAGGCAGCGGCAGGTTGCTGGTAGTGAAACAAACCTAAACCACTTGATCAAGATAAACCCCCTCAGTTCTCACCCCAATCGTCCAGGTCCCCAGGAGGAAATACTAAAGAGGAAAAGAGGCCCTGTTGCTTGTCTGGAGGGGGGCTGAACGTACTGCAATTTGGCACCCACGACACCGCCTTTGTCCAGAAACCGGCATGAGGCCTCTCCAGGCCACCTTCGCCTTAATCTAAATCCCAAGGGCATGAAAAGTTTGACCCTACACAACCTGTGCGACCCCTGGAGTCCCGGGACAAATTTGATGACATTTTACAAGCCATAAAGAAGCCATGATCCTCCATGGAAACAAAAATTGAGGCATTCCATGTGGAGTTTAGCCTCCTTCGTGATGACTAGCAGAAGCTAGCCTCAAGAGTGTCAGAAACTGAGCACACCCTAAAGCACATTACACCTCAACTGGATGACAACAGAAGCACACTCGAGTGGTTGCTAACAGGGTAAAATGGCTCAAAGACTGAGGGTAGGATGCAGAAGGGCGAGTGCACCATAAAGTATATGAGTGGTGGGACTCACAGAGAGAATGGAAGATTTCAGCACAATGATCGCCTTCCTGGAGGACTGGCTATGCTCCTTCACCACTGCAAAAGATTGCAGTATTTCTCCCTTGGACACATGCACCGGGTCACTGCCTGACACACACCACGGGCTCTCTGACTTGTCCAGTTGTGGCCAGGCTCCTTCACTATAAAGATAGGGATGCAATTCTGAGGGCGGACCGATAAGCAGGCCCACCACACCAGAGAGCAATAAGATCTTGGTTTCCCCGACTATACCATAATAGTGCAGCAGCAGTGCTTGTTATTCCTTGGGATCAAGCACCAACTTTGGGATCTCCACCTCCAGTACTTACTGCAATACCCATCTAAATTAATGATCATTAAGGATAATTAAACCTACTTCTTCACCAACTCTTCCTCACTCTGGGACTGGATAAAACAGCACTCAGATGGTCGTGCATTCCCCTCTGTGGAGTCTGCTGCAGGCACGACTGCCCACAAACCAGGGCATTGGTCGCAGAGTCACTCAGCCACTGGACAATCCCAGAACACCCTCTCAGCAAGAGAGCAAAAATCACCAATCGTCATAACTCTGGCATTCTGCCAGACCATGTCCCCACCAGACTCAGATGGGAGCACGCCGTATCAATCTTAGAAAACTCCAACTACCGGTGGGGAAGGGTAGATTAGGAGCCCCATCCTTTGAATCATATTATCTTCCAGCCTTGCTTCAGTGGCTCTCTTACTGGTTGGCAGGTATCAACCTGTATGAAACCAGTGCCGGAGATGGCCCTTACCACCCGATGTCCTTTATTAGTTCCTTCAACCTCCTGTTAAGTTACAGCAATCATGGTCCCTACATGTCTCTGCGGCCTCTAGATGTCTCACTTGAATTTTCCATTTGACGCACTACTTCCTACCATATGCACTTGATATTCCCCTTCACGTCTTGCTGCGATTCCTTGGGTTTTTCACAGCTGTGGATTTACCTGTCTGGCATAACAAGTCGATTGACCCATTTATACCATGGGCGCTGGGTGACATTTGGTAACGTGGCTAACTAAGGCCATCCAGGAGCATAGAGGAATCCCTCTAATGCCCCTTCGACAGAAATGGGAGGAAGACATTGAACGCCCCCCTTCACGACTCCAAGTGGACAATGGCACTTGAATCACCACAGGCCATATCTTGTAACTCATGATTCAAAAACATACAATACATGATGCTGCACAGGAAAACAAATAAAGCTGCCCAGGCCCTACCTAACCCCGTCCAAACTTATGTTCATATTCCCTGCAGCCCAGCTAACTTGCCCAAGGTCTCAATCCATTGCAGCGGATTTCCAACACATGCTATGATCCTGTCCCACCTCTGTGAACTTTTGGTATGTCGTTCATGATACCCTCACTACGGTCATAGAACTTCCTAACTTGAACAAATCGGCAGCAACCGCCCTAATGATCTACAAGCGAGGGAAGAATTAGTCAATCTGACCTTGATTTGCAAACTTGACCTTCCTATTGGACAAACGCACTAGTCTTTATTATGAAGAGGCAAGACGCATTAGCTAAAAGCCTATAGTAGCAGCCCGGAACACTGTGCTTACACATTTCCAGGAACTACTGACAGAGGGCGAACCCCCTTGTGATGGTCAATCATAGAATTACACACATTCGGTCTGCCTGCCCGGCCCGCCTTGACACAAGGTCTCAAGTAGATCCATGACCCTCCTGACCGGGTACACATACACCACAGCCGCCCCACATGGATAAGCCTTGCTGCTCGCCTCATAAGCTTGGGCGTCCGTGGCCTCCCTCTGTCCTACCGACACACCCATTACTCGCACCTGTGCTTTGTTTAGCTATTCTTTCCCCCTCAGTTTTGTTAATATAGGGGTACACACACTTCCCAACCCACAGCTAGAGTCCCATTCTCCACAGGGCACTGCCCAGCTCCACACGGTCAACATGACCCATTCTGAGTCACGCAAGGGGCCACTGTTATGCCTCGCCACCTTGACCCACTACCTCAGCAGTGCCGCTTTGAAAAGTGGATTATGTAGTTGGACTCCCTGATTATCACAACTGTAACTATTATTATGCCTAAACGCATGTAACAGTGATAAGTTGTGTACTATACATAACCCTCAATAAAAAAAAAAATATGAAAAATAACACATGTACTAGCAGAGATACTCACACTTCTATGAAGTCTACATTAACTCTTCTAGCTATCAAGTCACCAGAAAAGTTACCAGAATGTATGTACTGCAGAGGTCCCTACAACAGATGTCATTTGTTTGCTTCAAACCGATAACATTATTCTCTTGCAGTATTTGAAAGCCAGCACCAGGAATGTCTGGGCCCGATTTTAATCTTGAATAGAAAGTGAGCCTGGTACTGGTTTTATTGCATGTGTAATTCTCTGCAGGTCTTACATGGAGACATTTGCGGGTCAAAACAGAATGGAAATGTGAACACAGAGCAGGTTGCAAAGAGTGTTTTTGCTCACTATTGTCAAATTACCATGGGAAACTTGGACAAGGACTACCTACGCGATTATACGACTCCTCTTGGAACGTGGGCATAGAGAGCTTTGAAATAGTTTCTGTTTCATAGATAATACACAACCACACTCAAGGCCATCGGCCAGGCGGGCACAATGTAGGGCCCCGTGAAGAGCAGGACGCAGTCCAGTCTCTCCAAGGGAGCATTCGGGCTGGAAGAAGACGGCCAGGGTTAAGATAGGCTGGGGGGTGTTCAAGGGAGGGGCTGGGAGAGTGTATATAGGGAGGGGCTTGGGAGGGGATCGGCTTCTTCTGTGCCAGCCTGTCACGCTGCGCTGAGGTTGGCCACCCGCCCGCCCTTCATGAAGAAAAGGGGGGTGCGCTGGGGTAGGGGAGTGTGCATATGAGGTTTCCGTGGGGGGGGGGGGAATTGTATGCCAGTGTTATGGCAGGTTGCTTGGTGCGGGCAGTAGATGGGGAAGGGTGGGCAGTCGAATGCAGGCCTGGCCCCCCTTCCAGGGAGAAAAAGAAGAAGGTATAGGATGACAGATTAGGGGATGCCTGATTCAGACAGGGGACAAAAGGAAAAGGGAGGCTAGGTGAACGAAGGATAAGTGAGGGAATGAAGTGAGAATGGAAGACGGGCTGGTTACAAAGGTTAAAAATGAAAAGTTGTTCATTTAAAATTCCAGTTATGTTAATGTATTATTATGATTAGCAAGCTTGTCATAATAAATGGCCTTTTACACTAGTGTGTCAGAGTCTATGTCTCGAGATACTTTCTACCTCAGATAGTGAAACAAATGGTCTGTGCAAACCTCACAGAGTATCACATATTACCTCGGTAAAACCTAAACCGTTTCCCTTCTCCTCTGCATCTGGAGACTCACGCTGGGAAATCACCAAACGCTTATGTTGAAAATCCGGTTCAAGTTCAGTAGTGTGCGGCTCCCAGATGGCACGGATAGCGATTCACCAAAATGCTATGGGTAGCAGAGCGACATCCCATGCCGTTTGACCCCATGACAT
Source organism: Pleurodeles waltl (assembly GCF_031143425.1). NCBI lineage: Eukaryota > Metazoa > Chordata > Amphibia > Caudata > Salamandridae > Pleurodeles > Pleurodeles waltl. The sequence continues at coordinate 1,021,582,600 of NC_090442.1, forward strand.
CATAGAATAAATCTTCACATGATCAATAGCCCTCATGAAACCAAATAAATTAGGATCATGTGACATTTAGCCCTGATTTAGCTATAGACAGTGACATTTAGGAAGTGGATGTAAAATTATAATAGGCCACGACAGACTACTGACATGGGTAATTTTAATTCCTTGCTTCTTTGGTGCAGTTAGGGCAGCCATGTTGCAAGTATTTTACTAACATGGCTGGTATATTGCCAAGGCAGGGAAAACTTTGAACAAGCATTGGCAAAGCCAATAGGTTGTGCCTATGCAAAATCTATTGTCTTTGTCAATGTTTTCTTGCATGGTAGGCAGCACATGACATGCTGTGCAACATGGCTTAAACTAAAAAATAAACAAAATAAAAAATAAAAGTGCTGTGATGTGGCAGCTATGACCAGGTCATAGCATTTTTATTTAGTTTGAGTCATATTCCCCAGCAACTAAATTGCTGGGCAACATGTTAAAAACACATTGACAAAGCTAATAGATTTTGCATAGGCGAAACCTATTGGCTTTGCCAAAGCTTTTTTTTCTGTTTAATTGCAAGAGATTTCACAAGGGCTGTGCAGGTGAAACCTAAAAATTAATGTGGCCCTCATATAAAGCACTCCAAAAACCTTGTGCCGAGTTTGTGTTATATAAAGCTGCAAAAAATCTGATATTCATTTATCTCAATGTACAGCTTTTTCCAACCTGTGAAGCAAGCCCTTGACAATACTGACATGTTCCTGCAGTAGTAGTGCATGAGTTATCTGATACAGGAGTATTTTCCTTTCTAAAATGGTGGCATGCTAGCGGCTTATAAAAGCAAGAATACGAAAGTGAAAACTATTGGCTTTGTCAGTGCTAGCTTTGTCAGTGCTAGCATTCCTAATGCTAGAGTGAGGCCGCTGTGATTTGCCATAACGATCTTTCTAGACTCAAATGGTGTGTCATGTTAATCAATGCAAATATTGAGGGTGTGTGTGATCCTGGTCCTTGGGAGCCCTCATAGTCTCACTGTTGTGCAAATCAATAGCTAATCCCCATGTCGTTCCTGGATGGTGTTAGAAAGACCAGGTCACGCCGCCATCATGAGGGAGACCTCCTTAGGTAACACATGTGGAGAAGTGTGGCACAATGGTTAGAGCGGCAGACCCTGAAGCAGAGATTTGGCTCAAGACCAGGGTTCAAGTCCCGCTTTGGCAGGTCTTGGGCTCAATTCCCTTGGACCAGATAATTCTCGCCTCAGTGCCTAATCTAATTAATGAGTGCAACTCTGGGCAATAGCTTGCTTAATCTCCACAACAGCCCCAACAGCGCTTGGATGCCTGGCTTCACCCTAGGGGTGCCCAGGAGTGGGCACCTGACAGGGAAAAACCAGGAGGGGTTCCATAGTGGTATGAGTACAGTGCCTTGAGACCCTAATGGGTGAGTAGTGCGCTATACAAGTGCAAAGTTTACAGTTTACATTCAATTTACAGCAGCACAGCTGCCCGGTGTACAGTGTGCTTATGTGTGACATTTCCATGTTCTCTGTGCTCTTATGCATCACATTTTAATTTTTATGTGTTAAACTCTGAGTGACACGTTAGTTTAAGTGAACAAAACCATTCCATCTATATAGCACACACATTTTCTAAAATACTCCTTTTTTGTAGTGTAAAATCTTGAAAAGTGTTAAAGAACCTTTACTGCTCCTTATGTGTGTAGGCTCTGGCAGTTCTGTGCACGTTGGGTGCCAGCAGGCAGTGGGGCCTATTCTCTATAGAGGAAATAGGCTGGTTTCTGTTGATTGGGGCCCAACAAATCTGGCCCATGTAATTCCTCCTGGGCTTAGCCACCAGCTCACAGTTACCTGCATTTCACCCTATTTTCTATCTACACCCAAGAAGCTTTAGTTAGATCATTCAGATTTTATACATTGCATCAAGGAGGAGCTAGGATTGAAAAGTACCGTCGATTCAAGGTGGCTTATTGATCATAACTTAAGTTGGGATCATCCGGCCTCCATAAGGCAGAGACAGGATCACTTCCACCCAAACTGTGACACCCACAAAGAGCAGGGAACATCCGCCAAGTAGCATTGCCAGGCAAAGTCCTACAGCCACAGCTACACAAGAGTTAGCATTGACTACATCAAAAGCCTTTCTATTGAGACGTGCCCCAAATGATAGACCTCAATAACGGCGACCCGCCCTTCATGGTCAAAGCTGACAGCAGAAAACTACAAAAGTGAACACAACATGAAATTCTATGCCACCTCCTCCCACACATCGCCAAAAAACGAAATTAAATTTTTACTCCTAATACACAAAGAAAAGGTGCACATCATTCTTATTTACCAAAGATTAAAACATCCTGCTGAAGTGACCCTCACATGCCTCTGAGGCCAGCGATAGGACAGGCAGAAAGGATGATACATTTGACACACCAGAGTAGATGGAGAAGACACAACTATGTGACATTGACAGATCAGTGGGGATGGGCGAAACATGTTAGGGAGTCAACCCATTGTGGCAGTGCAGCCTTCGTCACGTCAAGCAGAGAGTCTGGTGGTGCCTCGGAAAGGCAACTGGGCAGAGCCAGTCATATGTCTGTCACTGGTATCTAGGTCTTATGTTGAGGTGTCAGTAACCTGTAGCAGCTCTGAATCAGATCCTAGTGGAAGCAGCAGGCCAAAGGAGTCATAGGAGTAGTAAGCATGTCATTTTATGTTTACCAGCATGTGAAGACACACTTGCAGGAAAATCCCTAGCCATTTCATTCCAATGGCAGGGTTTTAAACAGCAGCATTTTATCAGAACAAGGTTTAAATTTTCCATGCGAAAGCATATGAAAGTGGCTATTTATAAAACAGCATTGCTTAGAAGGACGTCATGATGCTTCAAGTGAAGACACAAATAATAATTGCCACTACGTGCAAGTTTGCGCAGCCATGAACTGATTTACATTTGTGCTCAATTCAAGCTGAGGGTAGACAAACTGTAGAGCACAAAAATGATTATGCAAAAGATAATTGTCATTTTGCCGTGACTGGAGCGGCAACTGCTCACACGATGCACAATGCAGCAACCCCTCACTCCTGTCCCTGGCACACACACATACCCTATGTTTCAAACGGGTTCAAGTCTTGGGACAACATCCCATGATTCTAGGCAAATGGCTTAGGCCTGATTACGATCTTTGCGGACAGGGTTACTCTGTCACAAATGAGACAGATATCCTGTCTGCTGTATTGTGATCCCATTATAGCCCATGGAGATTGTGTAACGGCGGATGGAATATTCATCATGTTTGTGACAGAGTATTCCATCTGCCAACATCGTAATCAGGCCCTAAATTTCTCTGTGCCTAAAAATGAATGTTATTGTGTGTAATGCAACTAGCTCCTCATGTAAAGCACTCCAGTACCTTTGGGTCAAGTTCATGATATATGTGCCGTAATGGCTAGAGCAGTTGTCTTTGAGGCTGGGGAACCAAGTCTCAACGGAGGCGGAACATCCTGTGATTCTGGAAATGTAGGTGTCTGTGTGTAATGCAACTGGCTTGGCATGTAAACTGCTCCAATACCTTCGGAGTGTAGGGACAAAAGTAAACAAAAAAAGTACCTCAGAAGCATGCGGCCAGTGGAAGGACACTGGCTGCCAGCTACTAGCCGCCAGCTGGAAACAATACTTGATCCAAGCTCGAGGGGACAGCCAAGGAAAAGGGAACTGAGCCTGATGACCTGACTCTGACGCTGCTGACCAGCGGGAAGCACAAAAATGATAGTGACCATGGAGCCTAAGAATAAGTAATGGGTGGACAGTAACCCTATTTTAAGATTTTTTTTGTTTTATTGCAAGAGATTTCACAAGCACAGTGCAAGCAAAAACTAAATCAGCTGGTACTTTTTTCCATTTTGAAATCTTGCAACAGCCAATACAAGGGGAATTCACTTCAAAGTTTTTTTAGAACTTTCTAAACTAGTAGTTTTTGTTTATAGAATAGACAGAAGTCGAATTACCCTGTTGTAAAAATACATCAAACATTTTTCACAAAAAAGCATTTTCACAGCTTCTTATTGAAGTACCAGCAGCTCTTGGCTCATCCAAAATCTTTAAAAAACAAATAGTCAGTGTTATTCTAAAATGGTGGCCACCCTAGATGTAGTTCAAGGGAGGGGCTGTGAGAGTGTATATAGGGAGGGGCTTGGGAGGGGATCGGCTTCTTCTGCGCCAGCCTGTCACGCTGCGCTGAGGTTGGCCACCCGTCCGCCCTTCATGAAGAAAAGGGGGGTGCGCTGGGGTAGGGGAGTGTGCATATGAGGTTTACGTGGGGGGGGGATTTGTATGCCAGTGTTATGGCAGGTTGCTTGGTGCGGGCAGTAGATGGGGAAGGGTGGGCAGTCGAATGCAGGCCTGGCCCCCTTTCCAGGGAGAAAAAGAAGAAGGTATAGGATGACAGATTAGGGGATGCCTGATTCCGACAGGGGACAAAAGGAAAAGGGAATGTGTGGGAGAATGGAAGTGGAGGCTAGGTGAACGAAGGATAAGTGAGGGAATGAAGTGAGAATGGAAGACGGGGTAGTTACAAAGGTTAAAAATGAAAAGTTGTTCATTTAAAATTCCAGTTATGTTAATGTATTATTATGATTAGCAAGCTTGTCATAATAAATGGCCTTTTACACTAGTGTGTCAGAGTCTATGTCCCGAGATACTTTCTACCTCAGATAGCGAAACAAATGGTCTGTGCAAACCTCACAGAGTATCACATATTACCTCGGTAAAACCTAAACCGTTTCCCTTCTCCTCTGCATCTGGAGACTCATGCTGGGAAATCACCAAACGCTTATGTTGAAAATCCGGTTCAAGTTCAGTAGTGTGCGGCTCCCAGATGGCACGGATAGCGATTCACCAAAATGCTATGGGTAGCAGAGTGACATCCCATGCCGTTTGACCCCATGACATCATAGAATAAATCTTCACATGATCAATAGCCCTCATGAAACCAAATAAATTAGGATCATGTGACATTTAGCCCTGATTTAGCTATAGACGGTGACATTTAGGAAGTGGATGTAAAATTATAATAGGCCACGACAGACTACTGACATGGGTAATTTTAATTCCTTGCTTCTTTGGTGCAGTTAGGGCAGCCATGTTGCAAGTATTTTACTAACATGGCTGGTATATTGCAATGGCAGTGAAAACTTTGAACAAGCATTGGCAAAGCCAATAGGTTGTGCCTATGCAAAATCTATTGTCTTTGTCAATGTTTTCTTGCATGGTAGGCAGCACATGACATGCTGTGCAACATGGCTTAAACTAAAAAAAAATAAAAAAAAGAAAAAAAAGTGCTGTGATGTGGCAGCTATGACCAGCTCATAGCATTTTTTATTTAGTTTGAGTCATATTCCCCAGCAACTAAATTGCTGGGCAACATGTTAAAAACACATTGACAAAGCTAATAGATGTAGCATAGGCGAAACCTATTGGCTTTGACAAAGCTTTTTTTTCTGTTTAATTGCAAGAGATTTCACAAGGGCTGCTGCAGGTGAAACCTAAAAATTAATGTGGCCCTCATATAAAGCACTCCAAAAACCTTGTGCCGAGTTTGTGCTATATAAAGCTGCAAAAAATCTGATATTCATTTATCTCAATGTACAGCTTTTTCCAACCTGTGAAGCAAGCGCTTGACAATACTGACATGTTCCTTCAGTAGTAGTGCATGAGTTATCTGATACAGGAGTATTTTCCTTTCTAAAATGGTGGCATGCTAGCGGCTTATAAAAGCAAGAATATGAAAGTGAAAACTATTGGCTTTGTCAGTGCTAGCATTCCTAATGCTAGAGTGAGGCCGCTGTGATTTGCCATAACGATCTTTCTAGACTCAAATGGTGTGTCATGTTAATCAATGCAAATATTGAGGGTGTGTTTGATCCTGGTCCTTGGGAGCCCTCATAGTCTCACTGTTGTGCAAATCAATAGCTAATCCCCATGTCGTTCCTGGATGGTGTTAGAAAGACCAGGTCACGCCGCCATCATGAGGGAGACCTCCTTAGGCGATGCATGTGGAGAAGTGTGGCACAATGGTTGGAGCGGCAGACCCTGAAGCAGAGATCTGGCTCAAGACCAGGGTTCAAGTCCTGCTTTGGCAGGTCTTGGGCTCAATTCCCTTGGACCAGATAATTCTCGCGTTGGTGCCTAATCTAATTAATGAGTCTAACTCTGGGCAATAGCTTGCTTAATCTCCACAATGGCCCCAACAGTGCTTGGATGCCTGGCTTCACCCTGGGGGTGCCTAGGAGTGGGCACCTGACAGGGAAAAACCAGGAGGGGTTCCATAGCGGTATGAGTACAGTGCCTTGAGACCCTAACGGGTGAGTAGTGCGCTATACAAGTGCAAAGTTTACAATTTACAGCAGCACAGCTGCCCGGTGTACAGTGTGCTTATGTCTGACATTTCCATGTTCTCTGTGCTCTTATGCATCACATTTTAATTTTTATGTGTTAAACTCTGAGTGACACGTTAGTTTAAGTGAACAAAACCATTCCATCTATATAGCACACACATTTTCTAAAATACTCCTTTTTTGTAGTGTAAAATCTTGAAAAGTGTTAAAGAACCTTTACTGCTCCTTATGTGCGTAGGCTCTGGCAGTTCTGTGCACGTTGGGTGCCAGCAGGCAGTGGGGCCTGTTCTCTATAGAGGAAATAGGCTGGTTTCTGTTGATTGGGGCACAACAAATCTGGCCCATGTAATTCCTCCTGGGCTTAGCCACCAGCTCACAGTTACCTGCATTTCACCCTATTTTCTATCTACACCCAAGAAGCTTTAGTTAGATCATTCAGATTGTATACATTGCATCAAGGAGGAGCTAGGATTGAAAAGTACCGTCGATTCAAGGTGGCTTATTGATCATAACTTAAGTTGGGATCATCCGGCCTCCATAAGGCAGAGACAGGATCACTTCCACCCAAACTGTGACACCCACAAAGAGCAGGGAACATCCGCCAAGTAGCATTGCCAGGCAAAGTCCTACAGCCACAGCTACACAAGAGTTAGCACTGACTACATCAAAAGCCTTTCTATTGAGACGTGCCCCAAATGATAGACCTCAATAACGGCGACCCGCCCTTCATGGTCAAAGCTGACAGCAGAAAACTACAAAAGTGAACACAACATGAAATTCTATGCCACCTCCTCCCACACATCGCCAAAAAACGAAATTCAATTTTTACTCCTAATACACAAAGAAAAGGTGCACATCATTCTTATTTGCCAAAGATTAAAACATCCTGCTGAAGTGACCCTCACATGCCTCTGAGGCCAGCGATAGGACAGGCAGAAAGGATGATACATTTGACACACCAGAGTAGATGGAGAAGACACAACTATGTGACATTGACAGATCAGTGGGGATGGGCGAAACATGTTAGGGAGTCAACCCATTCTGGCAGTGCAGCCTTCGTCACGTCAAGCAGAGAGTCTGGTGGTGACTCCGAAAGGCAACTGGGCAGAGCCAGTCATATGTCTGTCACTTGTATCTAGGTCTTATGTTGAGGTGTCAGTAACCTGTAGCAGCTCTGAATCAGATCCTAGTGGAAGCAGCAGGCCAAAGGAGTCATAGGAGTAGTAAGCATGTCATTTTATGTTTACCAGCATGTGAAGACACACTTGCAGGAAAAACCTAGCCATTGCATTCCAATGGCAGGGTTTTAAACAGCAGCATTTTATCAGAACAAGGTTTAAATTTTCCATGCGAAAGCATATGAAAGTGGCTATTTATAAAACAACATTGCTTAGAAGGACGTCATGATGCTTCAAGTGAAGACACAAATAGTAATTGCCACTACGTGCAAGTTTGCGCAGCCATGAACTGATTTACATTTGTGCTCAATTCAAGCTGAGGGTAGACAAACTGTAGAGCACAAAAATGATTATGCAACAGATAATTGTCATTTTGCCGTGACTGGAGCGGCAACTGCTCACACGATGCACAATGCAGCAACCCCTCACTCCTGTCCCTGGCACACACACATACCCTATGTTTCAAACGGGTTCAAGTCTTGGGACAACATCCCATGATTCTAGGCAAATGGCTTAGGCCTGATTACGATCTTTGCGGACAGGGTTACTCTGTCACAAATGAGACAGTTATCCTGTCTGCTGTATTATGATCCCATTATAGCCCATGGAGATTGTGTAACGGCGGACGGAATATTCATCATGTTTGTGACAGAGTATTCCATCTGCCAACATCGTAATCAGGCCCTAAATTTCTCTGTGCCTAAAAATGAATGTTATTGTGTGTAATGCAACTAGCTCCTCATGTAAAGCACTCCAGTACCTTTGGGTCAAGTTCGTGATATATGTGCCGTAATGGCTAGAGCAGTGGTCTTTGAGGCTGGGGAACCAAGTCTCAACGGAGGCGGAACATCCTGTGATTCTGGAAATGTAGGTGTCTGTGTGAAATGCAACTGGCTTGGCATGTAAACTGCTCCAATACCTTCGGAGTGTAGGGACAAAAGTAAACAAAAAAAGTACCTCAGAAGCATGCGGCCAGTGGAAGGACACTGGCTGCCAGCTACTAGCCACCAGCTGGAAACAATACTTGATCCAAGCTGGAGGGAACAGCCAAGGAAACGGGAACTGAGCCCTGATGACCTGACTCTGACGCTGCTGACCAGCGGGAAGCACAAAAATGATAGTGACCATGGAGCCTAAGAATAAGTAATGGGTGGACGGTAACCCTATTTTAAGATTTTTTTTGTTTAATTGCAAGAGATTTCACAAGCACAGTGCAAGCAAAAACTAAATCAGCTGGTACTTTTTTCCATTTTGAAATCTTGCAACAGCCAATACAAGGGGAATTAACTTCAAAGTTTTTTTAGAACTTTCTAAACTAGTAGTTTTTGTTTATAGAATAGACAGAAGTCGAATTACCCTGTTGTAAAAATACATAAAACATTTTTCACAAAAAAGCATTTTCACAGCTTCTTATTGAAGTACCAGCAGCTCTTGGCTCATCCAAAATCTTTAAAAAACAAATAGTCAGTGTTATTCTAAAATGGTGGCCACCCTAGATGTAGTCCAATTCACTGAAACATACCAGTGTCCAGCACCTGCAAGACAGGCAAAGTTGTGCTTTGTGGAGCTTCGGGCATAGGAGACCTTACAGGTAGTACCGCCAAGCAATATCTTACTTGATGGCACAATCTGAAACAGTTTAATGTTTCAACAGTGCTGTCCTGAGCGGTCTGGAGCAGCTGCTGTTATACACACCAAAAAATCCCAAAGCTATTTTTATTTACTAACAGGAAAATGCCAGGACTCGCAAGGGCACTGTCACGGGTAGCAAGAGACTATCCAGGGGTCGCAGCTGTGACCCCTTGCGACCCCATAAAGCATGCCCATGCCAGGTGGGCACGTATTATAATCTGAACAGCATTTCAATGACGGACTAACCTCACCAGTTCTCCAACCTATTTGTTTATAATTGTGATGAGGTTAGAGTTTAGTGACCATCCCCAAACGTATAGTGTGTCGGCTACGGTGACTCCATAAAACTTAGGGAAGAATTGCTTAGTTGACTTCTCAATTCAGTAACCACCGGCACATTACACTGAAAAGATAGTGAGTTAAAATGAATACAATCTTTACCGCAGTCTTTAATTGAGTTATCTGGCACCATTTGACTTAAACAAATTCTACCACAGGAAATGTTCTGTTACAGCAGATCTTCTGCAGTGCCAAGTTAAAGAGAAGGGTCATCAGTTGACGGGCAGTGTACTGGCCAATGATAAAATAGTGGACACACCCAGCCATACTTTGTAAGTATTCACAGAACTTCCCAATGGATGTTCACATTGGCACCCCAATCAGAGTCAAAAGATGTGCATATTAGTCAGTATGGGTACACCTGTGGTTTATTGTTCTGTACGAATTGGAGACCGTTTGAGTTTTTGAAAACACCTTTCACTGAACCTCAGGTGGTTTTTACTTTGTGGGACATTCTAATATATTTTTTGGTAAAATAGTGATTTTAATGGAAGGTAAATGTGGCTGAGCCCGTTACAAGTAACCTGAATTGTGAAAGGATTAAATAACACCAGGAAAGTGAAGTATAGCGCGCGTTGTCTGAATACGCACAAAATAGATATGGCAGTGCTTCTGGGAACTTACCTCACAGCACTCGTTGTAGGGGATCTGCTTTAGGTGGGGTTGCATTGTATGTTTCACCTTGGCCATTGAGAATAATTATTCAGGGCTGGCAAGCAATCCCAAATTATATTCAACGTTATGGTCTTGCCTTGCATGAATAGGGTATTGCCATTCTCTGATTCTGAATTACATTGTGAAGCCACATAAGCAAATGTTATTTAAAATTGGGACAGTAAACACCTCCTGGTGCACAGGGGGTACCTACTAGCAAACCGCCCAAAGCCTGCAAACTATGTAATGTTAAAAGAAAGCAATAACAAATCGACAATATGCATTGGTCCTGGAAATAACATTTTTCTTGTTAGGCATAATGATGAGTCCTTGGTCTGTACTCCTCCCATTAGTAAAAATGTGGAAAATAATAGACGTGAAAAGGGCTGGAAGAGTTGCCTTTGTAGCTGTTTTCATTTGGCGACATAATCCCAGAGATATCATTCATATTCATAGATCATGTAAGAAAAAGGGGAGTACTTTACAGCTTGTGATACGATTATATTCTTGGCTAGAAGAAACACTAAGGGATATCTACAATGGCTTTCATGCTGCCCCATTTAAGTACACTCCTCTCGCTATCCTTCTGTATCTAAATCCAGATTGCTCACCTACTATCTTTTCTTTGCTCTGAAACACCTGACTCCTGTGTATATGGCCTTTGGAGGCTAGGAAGGGCTGAGAGCAAGACTTGAGCTACACCATCCTTGATGCTGTAGCAAACCAGACACTTCCCTGAAAAGTGGGCCTAGATTGATTCACTTTAATTATTTACACGAAGTATATTACAGTTCAGCATAGGGTGTCATATTCCAGTACTTGGATAAACAACACCTGCCCTGCTTGTGACCAGAAGCTGATTTCTCACATGGGAGGATTTTTTCTTTGATTGCTGAGTTTTAAGAGATAATACTGAGCACACTCTTCAAGATGATAAATGAAATGAGGACACCTATGTGTCGTTTTTAGATCTGTCTTGACAGCATATCTGTTGTCAGACCTATTGTGACAAAAATAGGCTTTCAGATTAGTACTAAAAAAGGGAATTAGACTCCATCCACATGTTGGTGTCCCTGAGTACAGAATATGATTGGGCTGAAGTTGTGTGTTTCTACTGAAAACGTTGCTTCTAATGTGCGTTTTGTCTATTGGCAAAGCTTATACTCAATACAGTACGACTGAGTTGGTTCTGGTATCAAGACAATGATCATTGCTATAGGTCTGATCTGTCCATAAAGAAATGTTATAATAGGTCTGCATGTTATATCAATCCATTTAAGAGCACATGGTTATTACTCTGTATAATATTCTGCAGAAAATGAGCAAATGTTATTGTTACTTGGAATATCACAGATTACTGTAGCTAGCAAGAGTTTTGGTATAGGCTACCCCATGTGACAAACCATGGCCAAAGAAGATTTGCTCTGTGTGAATCCTTGTTAGGCCCTCTTAGCAGAGGTAGGATTTAGCTTAGCCAACTGTAATGTTGTTTACCTTTGTAATTACATGCTTGTGTGCCTCATGGTTGCCTTGTAGAAAAGCTTACGCTCATACCACAATGCCTGAGTTGGTTATGGTTACAAGCTATAGGCCTCATTGGTGCACTGAGAAATGGTATAGCCAAAGATAAAGCTTAGATCTACTTAATACGAAAATGTTATGACAAATGTAGGAGGCCTAGCTTATTAAACATATGCTAGATTCCATAGGTTTGATGCGTTCATTATGAAATGTTATAACAAAGCCAACAGTCCTCACTCAGTTATTGAGAAACACATGTTTTTAACACAGTGGGCTTTTAAGGGCTGATAGTTATCACACTGTCTAATGGCTGTAAGCAGTTATTTTGTTGCAATGAACCTCACAGACTCTGTAGTAGGCAAGGTTTTTGTTGTTGGTGACACACCCGAACAAATCATGAGGATAAAAGATGTGCACTCTGATAATCCTTATCAGGCTCTCTTACGAGGATTTTTATATTATTCTGAAACCAGGAATTATGGTGACAACCCAGTGATAAAGGTTATATGCCATGATAGCTTTTTATGAAAAGTTACAATAGCTCCAGTAGGCCCAATGTATTTATTGTGAAAAACATACATTAAAGTCAACAGGCAATTAAAGGTGGATTTTTATTACCCTGTATTATTAAATTTATAGTTAGGTTTTTTGTTACATGCAATCTCATAGATTACCATAGTAGGTGAGTTTTTTTGTGTTGGTTACCCCTTCAAACAACCATGAGGTTAGAAAGATTTGCACTGTGAGAATCCTTGCTTCTCCCCTCTTAGGGAAGGAAGCATTTAACTTTGCCAACTGTAGTATTTTGACTTTATGCCTATTGGTTGCCTTCTGGAAAAGATTATACTCAATACCATAGGCCTGTGTTTGGTTATGTTGAATACCATGACAAGCCAAAAATAGCAACAGTAGGCCTGACTGGCTCACTTAGAAAAGTTATGGAAGATGCTATAGGCCTGGTGTGTTTATTATGAAAGGTTATACCAAAGGCACAAGGCTTGGCCTATATATTGTGAAAAGCATTTGTTAAAGCCAACAGGCCTCTAATGGTGGATTGTTATAATACTGTGTTGCATGCTATAGACAGGTATTTATAGGTAGTTTGTTACATATAATTGTACAGGTAAGGGTTTTGGTGTTGACCGCCCACTCTGACAAACCCTAGGAGCAGAATAATTCCATTGTGATAATTCTTGTTAGGCCCTATTGAGTGGTGTTGTATATTGTTTTACCAATTACAATTTTGTATATATTTGTAATTTTATAACTACGTATGATGGTTGCGATCTTATGCGCACTTTCACAGGCCTGTGTTAGTTATAGTGTCAAACCAATGATATAGGCTACAAGCCTCATTGGTTTACTGGAAGAGGTTGTGACAGATTTCTTAGGTGTGGTCTGTTTAAAAAGAAAAGTTATGAAAAAGCTAGCAGGCCTGACTTACTTATTGTGAAAAGCATGTTTTAAGGATGACATACTAATAAGGCATGATTGTTGTTACACTACACTAAAGCCTGTAGGAAAGTCTCTTGTAACACACAGTCTTGCAGATTACCTTAGTAGTCAAGGATGTTGGTGTTGTTAAACTACTCGAACAAACCATGGACATAGAAGATTTGTGCTACAGTATTCCTTATTAGGCTTTATTAGGAGGGACTGCACTCTTTTGGCAACAGTAATTTTGTACAAATGTATAATTTTACTACAGTATACCCAACAGTTGCCTTGTGGGAAAGCTTATGCCCAACATAGTAGATATTTAGTGTCAGAGCTGGTTGGCTAGTCATATAGTCGTCAACTTCCTAATTGTATAGTTTCCCCTTCATTCTTTGTTTCTCTTTCGTTTCCATTTTTTAAGGGGATGCTACAGCTCCACAGGCAGCGCTCATGGACCTCTTGCTTGATGCTCATTTTATCTGCAGGGTACTGTATTCTGCTTGGCCACTTTCTCAAAACCAGGCGACCATTATCGAAAGCTGTTGTCCATAGATTATCATTGTTTTATCATTCCAAGATGGTCAACATGTAGGTTCTAAACATGCGGCCATGCTGGAACTATAAAACATCTGTAGGCTATGAACGATACTACTGCCAGATGGACACCAACTGACAAGTGTAGTTTTGTTATTGTATATATAGGGCTCACTCCACCCCAAGATATTGGAGCATTTTACATGAGCACCAGTTACATTACACAAGGACACAATCTTTTTTTTTGTTCTAGGCAAGGGGAGATGAAGTGATTTGCCCAGAATCACAGGATGTTGAGTCTACGCAGAGACACTAACCTTGTTCCTTAGTTCCAAAGTCAGCAGCTCTTAACGCAATATCCTTGTTAAAGCTCTGTTAGTGTTGCTCCCACCTGCTTAGTTCACACACATAAATACTGCTAGCACATCTTGTATTTGGGGACACGCAGGCCCGGGAGATATATAAAATATTTGGAACCTCCAATCCAGAGGGCTGGATGGGCCGTCCTTAGCATGAGACTTTATTACTGGGCTGCTACCTGCAAGAGGCTCGCCACATTGATAAAAGATCAAGACAACCCCCATCTTCTGTCCACCAAGCATGCGGACGTGGACCATGAGTTGGTGGACATCTATTACTTTCATAAATTAAAGCATCTGGATCAAGACTCAAATATATCATGGGATTTGTGGAAACACAGTAATGTGCAACAGGAGTGAGATTACTGTACTGAGAGTTAAAGCATTCAGGACTGTGACCTGCATATCAATCTATTCATTATATGTCTTCTTTTTGTTTACGAGTGCTGAACTTTTGACCTGCCTAATAATATTAATAATAATAATATATCATTCTGCAACTGAACGGTGAGCAGCTAAACTTTACAAATGTCACGCCACAGTGTGGCATCACTTGTGGAACATTTACGTAGTACTTTCTGATATGTTTGAGTTAGAAATATGATTTTTTTGTTGAAATCTGTAAATTATGCAGCAGCGGGTGTGCTATGCGCCGAGAGCCGTAGAACATTATTATGCCGAAAACTAATTGGTCACAGACTTGGTTATTTTAGAGGTCCAGAGCATGTGCGATTGAAAACATTGCCTATAGATTTATAAAAAATATAGCAGCAAAAGAGGAACACATTAATTGGATTAATTACAAAATAGTGAAATACTACCACAAAACATGCCACGTTTTGCTGCATTAAATCCAGTAAAGTGCGTTCCCTTGCTGAGCCACCGATTCACGGCCGAAGATCACAGCTAATGTAGTGTTGTCCTCTCTAAACGTTTGACTTCCGGCGGACAGCTTCACGTGCCTTCTCATGTGTCTCATCATCTCAAATTACTGACACCTGTTTCTGAGGTAACGAAAAATAAAATGCACAGGTGGTTGAAGGATTAAACATTTAAGAATCCCTCAGAGATGTTTAGTGTTGGGGTTAGTGCAATTAAGTCGTTTGAAGGCAGCTCCTTGAGTCTGCCACTAGAGGGCACTAGATTGCAACAAATGACAGCAACTATGGCCGCTCGCGGGAAGGAAGTACGCGCCAAGATGCTATGGGCTTGTGGTTCGAAATGCCCTTTGTTCTGGGTGTGGAAATCGTCACATTTATTGAAGCAATCAAAGCTGGTTTGATATTTTTGATTTGTATTTATTGTGTGCTGTCACACAAAAAGTACCTCTTAGAACAGTGAGCTGACGAAAACAACATAATAGTTTACCAACAAAGTGGTATTTTGTCACTGATAAAGAGTTGTTACCCAAAGCATTATCATCAGGTTCAGAACTAGAACAAGACTTGGTAAAGTCAAAAGATCTGGCTACTGCTCAAGTTATACATGCTATTTTTTAATCTGTGTTTGTGTTTTAGTTGATGAACGGGTGATTGTTAGAATAAGTGACCCTTTGCATTGACTAAGAGTATGAGTGAATGAATATGATTTTGAATCGGAAAATAATGTGTGTTTGAGTAATGCGAAGCCTGGTAGTTTAAATGTACAATTGTTTTCATGGATGGTTGGAGTATAGTTTGGTTAACGACTGTGAGAATAAATAAACTAAAGAAATATGTTTAGTTTTGCGGTATATACGAAGGCTTTTTTTTTTTTAGAAAAAGGTAACATATGTACGTGATTTTGCAAACTTTAACTTTAACCACATCAACGTGTAAGTCGATGAAAAACGTAAATAATAAAGACTGTGGAAAGCACAGAGCCGCATACATTAACTCTCGGCGGGAGGGTAATAGTTGTCAACTGTTCCTGCAGTGTGGTGCGACCGGCTCGAATGAGGTTAAACTGCACAGTCTGATCTCTTGTGAAACGGAACTAGAAAGAGGACCGAAAGGTTCCTGCCAGGCAATGGTGTAGCTACCAGTGGTGCAGCAGGTGCAGGGCACCGGGATGACCACTAAACTCGAGCAATGCTCTATTTTCCGACCCTAACAGCCGTAAAAGGGGTGAAAGGGGGCATTTTCTTTGCTTGCACCAGAGCCCACAGCATCCTTCCTAAGCCACCGCTGCCATGAATCTGTCACAGAAGTCTCCATGCTACCTGCATCGTTATTGTAAACAAATTAAACATTGCAATCACAGAGCGGGGGTATGCTAAGAGGTACTTCTTAAACCTCATTAAATGACATATTTAGCTACTTTGCCATGACGCAGGGTGGCAGCTCGGCGCCAGGGCTGGAATGGAACCGAACGGGGTAAAAATAAACAAGGTCCCGGTAAAAGATTGGAAGCTCCCTGTGTTGTAACACCGACTCGTGTGTTGAAATGAAACTGGGGTTGAAGGGAGGGAGCAACAAAGACACAGTAACGATCATCTGAGATGGAGAAAAAAATGCTATGTATCTCCTGTAAATTACTTCACTGGCGACGGTGGACTGCTTTGCTATGTAAGGAGAGACATCACTTAAAAAACTCACTAAATATCGCCTTGAAACCCTATCGAGTGATTAGCTGTGCTTTATAAATCCCTACATATATATATATATATACACACACACACACACAATCATTACTTAATGGGGACTTAGTTGCAGCTTCCAAGTTGTCTTGTTGAACTCTGCAGCCTAGCCTTACAAACAGTTCCGAGCAGGTTAATTACCAGGAGCGGTATTCCCATCACATTGGCCTGTCATAACTTCCAGGTAAGTCCGACCGCCCTTGCCTGCCAGAAGGGAGATCCTTTACTTGGTCAACTTCTGATGAACGAACTACCTTCCAGGATGAGTAAATACCCCGGCAGCAATTCTTGTCCTAGAAAGCGGATGTGACCTAAGTAATGTCTCCTATTGTTTGCCCAGAAATCAGAGCGCCTTTGTCAAACGTAAACTACATAATAAAATATATACTTCGAAAGACGCGATCACCAGCACCGGGGCACTGTGCTTGTTTGACGGTGATCTGTTGTCAGTCAAGTTCACACATTTCAGGCTTGAAGGTAAAAATAAAACTGCAGCACCTATGGCTATCTTCGACGAGGGTTTTTTCGCTGGGGGGTAAATTGTCGACTGGTGGTCGAGAAGACGGAAGGTCTAAGCCCAGCGTCTCAAGTTGACCAAACACGAGTGCTCCTGAACAGATAGCGCTCTCTCTCTCCCTCAAACGGATACGCTTGAGGAGAAAAGGTTATATTTGAAATAAATAAATTACTCAGGCCTAATGTCTTCCTCAGACGGTTTAGCGCACGACCGAAAGCACGGTCCATGGTGGAGCGCCAAAAAAAACCGTTTGAATGTACACTGCACGTTCAAAAGACTTTACGTAACCAGCGGAGAAGTGGCCGCCGTTGAACAAGCCCCCTCTGCCCTAAAGTAAGCGCGCCCACCCGACTCTTACCTCAAATCCAGGCAGCGCTCGCAATAAAAACAGCAAAAGAAAGAGCGGGGAAGCAATCCGAGTCAGACGTGCCTGCCCGGCTGTCACCGCGTCTCTGCCAAGAAGCCTCAGCCGACGTGACACCTAAGTAGGCTGTGTCCTCCTTGGGGAACGCGGGACTGCAATCCTCCATGACAGAATTCGAAGAAGTGCAAAGTTCTTATCAGAAGTTTTCAAAGTTTTCGCAGTTTACTAGGTACAGAAAAGTGACAGTCTTCTTGGAAGCATGCCAAATATTCATTACATTTGATTATTTTTTGGCAATCAAATATTCTCCCGCTCATTGTTTACCCCACTCCCACAGCGCTGGCTGTCAGCATGCATGTTTCGTGCAAAGTGATAACATTGTGCATTTGTAAGTAGTGAAAACCTGCAACATTGCTCCTGTAATCCTTTAATATTGACCTTTACCAAGAAAGTCACCAAAACTGAGTTACCATCTGGCCACAGATATTTCCTATGACCTGCAGGTCAGATGTTTGAATCCTAACAAGATCAAGTTATTCTTTCATCCTTGAGATTTCAGTAAACTGAATAGGTGAAAATGCAGCCAGACACAGACGGGTTCTCTTGACTCTTGATCACAGCCCTGGCTGGGCACCAGCAATCCTGGTACTATCTTTCAAGCGTTCTTTCCAGGCTGCTGTCCATGCACAGCCTTTGTGTACGGTGATGAATCTCATAGCAGAGCAGTGTCCAGCTCAGAGCACTCACAACAGAGGCACATAGGTGTGACGCTTCTGAACTTGGCATTCATCAGCCAACTGAAAGTGTAATTAGAGAACATGCAGGGCCTCACCTAAAACTTCCTCTCACCTTGCACAACAGAGTCCGCAATACCACTGCTCACTCCTACCAGCTACCAATTGGCAATTGGTTCAGAAAGATTACTTAACTGCTCCTTGCCAAGCAAAAGGACTCATGGACTTTTTAAGAAGTCCAGTCTCCACTCCTTTCACTTCAATGCCTAGGTCTCCCCTCTAGCTTCAGAAACGCAAGCGATACACTTCCACCCTCTGGGAAAACAACATCCTCTCCATTTTGTACAAAGGGCCAGGCCTGAGAAACAAGAATGGATCTCACAGTCCTCCATTACACTGTCTCACAAACACACCATGCATGTAGCGGTGCAGACTAAACACACCAACCCTCAAAAGATACACTTGGGATGCTAGGGTTAGGAGTTGGGATAATGCATAGAAGCTGAACTTTACATAACTGGACAAGTAAGCCTCTACTCCTGTGATACAGATAAAAATACCTTGTCCCAACAGTGAATTTACAAAACGAAGCATGCTGCTTCCACCGCTCTGTGTACCAAGACTGCTACAGAAAGAGAAGTGAACAGCTTGTCAGTGAGGACAAGCATGGTGTGCTCCTTCGGGTCACAGGACAAGTCTAGGATCTTGCTCATGTCAAGGGATAGACTAAAGCCTCTCCACACATGCTAGATTAGTGATAGTAGATCTAAAAATCAGCAGTCAGGATTCCTGAAACAGATGGGCACTCAACGCACAGGAATACAACTGTACACGATGCATGGGACATTCCCATCCTAACAGACACCCTTCCCGAATCAGATTACCTGGAACGTTACTCCACCGTTGGAGAGGTCTGGTCGTCAGATCAGGAAAACTGCCAGGAATGTCTCTCTGCATTTCCATGATTCATTCCGACTTGGTGCTCCAGCATATACTAAAGCGATACTTCCAGAACGTTCTTAAAAGTAACACTATGCATTTCTTCTCAATGCCAGCATAGTTTTATTCTCTGGGTAGTAACCTATGACTAAAAAAGGCCACTAGATGCTCTCTCCTCTTGCCATCAAGTTGCACCAGCACTGCTCCACCTCCCTTATCTGAGGCATAATAATGAGGGGTTGACTGCAGTCAGGAACCCTCAGTACAAGTGGATTGCTCAGTGCTCTCGTCAGTTAGCCAAAGCTTTCTGACACTCCTCAGTCCAAATCACCTTCTTGTACTACTTCTCTGATGTCAGAGTCATCATAAGTACCACTACGGTCCCATACTTAGACAATTCTTGAAATAACCTGCAAGTCCTAAACTCTCACTTCAGTCTGTGTAGTGTGCACTACCCACTCAAGAACAGTTTCAATCTTTGATTCTAATGGGCCTATCTTCCCATTACCTCCCTGATGCCTGAGGTTGACTACATTGGAGTGCCTCATCTGCCACTTGGTTGCCTCGATGGTCAGTTTTAACGCTGTATCTTCATCAACATCTGTTCTAGGCACTTAGGTTGTCCTCCTATGAATTGCTAAACACTGCAGTGTCATCCAGGTAGGCCAAAAAGAACTCTTCTAGCCCTGATAGAACCTAATTCATCAGGCACTAGAAAGTGGCAGGAGCATTCTTCAACCCAAAGGGCATTAGTCTAAACGGAAATAATCTGTAACACATGGAAAATTCAGTCTTTTTCCTTGGCCCTAGATGCCAAAGCAATTTGCTAGTAGCTGCTGGACAATGAAAAGGTGCATAATTATTTTACAGCACCAGAAGGTCCACAAGCTCATCAGCTCAGGGGTCGGGTGCACATCTGTCTTAGTGAGTTTATTGAGGGCCCTGTAGTACACAAAAACACAAGTCTGCAGATTTTTGCTGGAGCACCAATACCACTGGGCCGACCCAAGGACACTGGGATTACGTAATCAAGCCCAATTCCAAAATCTTGGTCACTTATGGCTTAATGAACTTCTGGGCTATATGAAACAAGCAATAAGTTTGCGTTTCACAGGCAGACTATTTAACGAGTCAATGTCATGAATGCATACCTATGTTAATTCTGCTCTGAGCAAGAAAAGATAGGCAATCCATCCCATTATCTCTCCACACTCTGTCTGCTATTCAGGCAGCCACTCAGAATTGAGATATACCCCTTCCACAGACCCATCCTTCATGATCCTAAGCAGAAAGTCAGGAAGAGGCTCATTGTCTTTCTCAACTTCCTCTGCCAAAGCTGTGCTATATACTGTGTAATCTATCCAGAGATAAGGCTCAAGTTTGCTCCCATGGAACACTCTCCTGGGTTCCCTAAAGGCACCTGTGTCCAGCAAGTAGTTCACATAGAACTTCTGCTTTACCTTACATAGCTCACACCACTCATCCTCCAAAGCTCTGTACCAATGGGCTTCAGCACTAATACCTCTTGATCCTCCTGACACCCAGTCAGTGCCACTTTCTGGCCATACCACTTCTTCATTAGCTCATGGCTTGCATGAATGTTTTTTCTTCATCCGACTCATGTATTGTGCCTTTAATGTCTTTATGCCACTCTTATTGTCCATCAGATCCTTAAGCAGTGACTCAGAAACTCCTTCCACCCATTCTCTTATCACAGTGAACAGGCCACGCAATAGATGCCCAAACAGAAGTTTAAGGAGAGTGAACCCCCACTCACTTTTGTCAAATTCCTCTGTGAGCAAGGAAGAGACTTAGCAGGAGAAGATCCCACTTTCTCCTGATGTTCTTTGGCATAGTTCCCATCATGCACTTAAGGTTTTATTGGGCCTTTCCAACCCATTGGTTTGTGGGCAGTATACCTTGGAGAATTGGAAAGTCACACAAGCCCGCTCACACATATCTCTCATGAATAGTCAGATAAAGCTGGTTCCCCGGTTGGAAATCAATGTCTTTGGAAATCCAACCCTAGAAAAGATCCCTACGAGAGCTGTAACTACCAACTTTGCAATCCTGTGCTCAGAGGTACCACCTTTGGATACCTGGTGGCATGGTCCACCACATCCAACATATGCTTGTTTCCTGATGCTGAGGGGCTTTTGGGAGGTTCAAATGGACCACCAGGTCTATTCCCACCCACTCAAATGGAACACCTACAACTTGCGGAGGCAGCAGTGGTCAACCAAGCAAAAAGTGATGAGAGGAATGCCTGCAAATAGTATAAACCACTGGGAATCACTCAGACAATCATTTCAACCTATTGTTTTTGCCCACATTACCACTTGAGACAGAGATCAACTTATGCTAATAAATACTGACTCTGCTCCTCATGGGACCAGCCTAGCCCAAATAGCTAAACAAGGCTTCCTCCAGATGGAAACACAACCAACCGCAGACCAGTTTCTGAATAATTAGGCCTGGTCAGTGAGGTACACATGGATCCTGTGACACAGTGACCAAGGAGTCTACATTTGGGCATTAACTTGGCCACTTAGGGAATTACATCAAACACTCAGAAGGTGATGGAGGAAATGCCTGCAAGTAGTCTAATCAACTGAAAGCTCAGGGTAGTGTTCCAACCCATCATTTGGGTTCACTACAAACAGTGACTTGATCTTGGCTCTTGAATCACAACTCCGTTGGTAAATTTGACAGGTTATACAGAACCTCTGTATCCCTGGCCAGTAAACCAGAGGCGTCAACCTATGCCAAGTCTTACTAATGTCAAAGTGTCCTGTTTGGGGCACTTTCTGGGCCAGTAATATCAGAAAATTCCTGTGCACTAGTGGTACTACTAGCCTCTTGAAACACTCACCTTATGCATGGTGGAATTCCTTCCAGTATGTCCTCCAGCAGCTAATAGGCCCTGCTGCTCTGGCGCTGACACTCCAAAACCTGGTCAGTAACAGATGTTTCATTCTTCTCTGCATCTGGAGTTGGGGTGCTGGATGCCACGACTAATGCCTTTTCAGAGACTGCCCTAATCTGCTTACCAACTTGTCCTCGTCAAGGGTAATCTGAGATGGTCCCACTAACTTCCTGAGACTGATGTGCTGCCTGTCCTCTGGGCAACACAACTGACATGATCTAAGCCAGTGATACTCAAAGTACGGCCCAGGGCCGCATGCGGCCCCCAGGTCAACAGTAGCACTGTGCTGCTGTTTATTCGACTTGGCACCAGCACTAAAAACTGTTAAATAAACAAGCAAGTATTTAATTGGAGGCTAATTGAAAAGGGAGTAACTAGGGTGTCCTGGAACTCAACTTTAGAAACACCTTCATTATTAAAGACATTGTGCAGCAAAAATATAAAAGTGTGATCTGTTTGAAACTCAACAAGTGTATTTCATTAACCTGCAGAACCGTTTCACCTTAGTACACACAATTATATCACTGCATTGAGAAGTATTTTTAGAGTGATTGTTTTCAAACATAAATTTAGAAACTTTCATCCCCTTCCCCCCCACACCCTGACAACAATGTGAACTAAGAGGCAAGCCAGTTGTTATGTGCACTCTTTTTTTGGGGGGTAAGGGGGGAGGGGGGTAGGGCTGTGTTTCTATTATACATGAACAACATATTTTATTAAATCAGACACAGAAGGTATTTTGCAGCATACATCCTGAAGGCGTATTTCAAGGTTCTCATATGTGATGATGAAGAAAAAGGAAAAAAGGGAGGTAAAGTGAAGTCAAACATTTGCCTAGGATCACACAATTTGGTTAAGTGGAGAAGCTGGGATTTATACCCAAGTTTCTGGTTTCACAATGCAGAATTCAGACACTCGGGCCAGATGTAGCAAAGGTTTTTCACGTCGCAAACAGCAAATTTCGCTGTTTGCGACGTGCAAAACCCACATTGCGGTGCCCTATTCGCAATTTACGAGTCGGTAACCTGGTTACCGACTCGCAAAACGGGACTGCGAGTCGCAAATAAGAAGGGGGTTCCCCTTTCTATTTGCAAGTCGCAGCGCGATGCTGCATTGCTTTGTGACCGCGAACACGGTCGCAAAGTGTGGTAACCCATTCGCAAAAGGGAATGGACCACTGCCTGCTCTGAAAAAATAAAACTGAAACGTTTCATTTTTTCATCTTGTAATGCATCTTGTTTTCCTTTAAGGAAAATGGGCTGCATTACAAAAAAAAAAAAAACTGCTTTATTTAAAAGCAGTCACAGACATGGTGGTCTGCTGTCTCCAGCAGGCCACCATCCCTGTGAGTGCTGCGAGTCGCATGGGGGTCGCAAATTGCAACCCACCTCATTATTATTATCGCCCTGACTTGCAATTTGCGAGTCGCAATTCAGGACATACGTACATCTGGCCCTAGATGTATACGCTTCACTTACCCTACAACCACTTTACCACTACCCCTCCCCACCCCCAGCCCTCCAACCGCCATCCTGCTGGCATCAATGCGGCCTTCGGTCACATCACAGACCAAACAGTGCGGCCCCTGGGAAAATGTTTGTGAGTACCCATGGTCTAAGCCATGTAGACTTCTGGTCCTTCTACAAAAACAAAAACAATCAAGTATTTTCCCAAGAGCCAACATCCAGCAGCTTACTTCTCTCACCACCGCATTAAATATGGCTAATCTACCATTGATTTCTAGTGCACATCTAGTAATTCGGTACTCCATGTCTATCCTACTGGCTACCAACCCTGTGCCACTGGCACCAGGGAAAGTCTCCTAAGGTGTCTAATACTTCCTATCAACCATAGTTCTGTAAACTCCTGTATTTCTCAGGTAATGAACCTTCCAACTGTTAATACTAGCTTCCAAAACAAACCCTATCCTATTTGGGTGTACGTGCTTCAGGGCATCTGGTTTACTTTCTCAAAGTCTATAACCATTAACTTGAGTGCAACAGAGCCGTCTGGGGTTCCTTGTCCCACAGACACTTGATCTCATGGGTGCAGCTGGTACAGTGTCTTTTACCTGACAGTGTCTCTTGTAATGTGCCTCCTTATAACAAGTAATCACCTTGTGCTTAGAAGAGCCGTCATGTCGTCCCTTCTCCCTGTGTTCCCAACTTGGAACTAAATTCCCCTTTTGCTTGTGTTCTCCCTTTGGGCTTTAAGAATTGCATTTATCCTTACTTTCAGCTTTGAAACAATTCTGGGGAGAGTTTCTCTCCCATTTGGCTTAGAACCATTCTACTCCAGCTCTTTATTAATTCTGTTCGATGACTGTGACGGGGTGCGCGGGTGGTACGAAGGACTCTGAGACGTATTTTTAGGTGACGGTGATATTTATTAAAGAGTTTGTGCCAAATAAGAAAAAAAATAATGTTGTTTTAATTCTCCGTGCTCTTTTCCTCTTTAATGTCTCTCTCTTTGTGTTCTTTATAGGTTCCCCTCTTGACTGGCGCTGATTGGATGTGGACTCCCAGGTGTACCGGAAAACAAAGGAACGGAATGGAAGGTAAGTCGGGCGCAGAGATATCTCTAACACACAAATAAGAGTTTAAGAGATAATGGGGAAGAGAGAGAGAGAGAGATACCCGGTTGTGTATGCGTGGGAGGGTAGGAACATGTGTGTTGCAAACAAACCCCCTTAGTGCTCCCTGTAGGTCCTTGTTAGCACTCAGGTCGATCTTCCCTGTGCCTATAAATATCAATAGTGATTTCCCCTTCAAACCCCCTCCTCTGCCACCCTCCCCTCCTGTCTCGCTCCCCTCTCCCCTGTGATCTGGGATTTAGTGAGGTTATGGTGTCCTTGGAACAAGGACCGTACCTTGTTGAGCCACGTCCCTCCTGGGGCGTGGCGGAAAGTGCTCGTCTCCTGCTGGCCGGCGTTCTTCAGCTCCCGGTGTTCTGACGCCAGGGGAAACTCCTCCTCCTTCTCGTACTTCCTCAGTCCATCCTCCTTTACTGTGCCCGGGACCCGGAAATCCGAGTCCCAGGTGTCTGTTGCTGCCCCCATGTCATGGGAACGGGAAACTCTGTCCTCCGACGTGCGCGAACGGCGCCAGTCGGAGGAGTTTGTAGGCGCAGTGGAAGACACCCATCTACAATGACACTGTACATTTTCTGGACCATTTTCTGTCAGATCTGACATATATTGCCTAAGAGGGTTACAGCACTCCTTCCTGAGTGTTTTTCTCACCATCAACAGGTTAAGCGCATTAAAAGTCTTAGCCTCCGCAAGAAAGATGGTTATTAGTTATGAAGGATGGAGTCCTTCACAAGTAATACGTCCACTACCTTGTTTTTAATGGGAACCAAGTCTCCCACTGTAGCACTTGACTCTCTCAAAGTAGCGAAGCAGAGAAACCAATGGAAACTTGTGGAGGGAACTGTGGCCCAGTACCCCAACTTGCTAGTACACATGAACAACACTGATTAAATAACTATTAAGTCAGTGCTTTTTTTTCTTAGAAAAAAAGAAAGCCATTTATTGCACGCACACTACTGAATACTATTAATTATTTTACAAATATGTACAATCAGGTAGATTGAAATACATCTGGAGACACCCTCATAACATGTTATACCCTTAGATAGCCCCTGGGTGCCAGCTAGAGTCCAAGAGTCCTTAAGTCAGTCAGGTGGCTTTTCCTTCCAGCAGAGCATTCCTTCTGCATCGTCACTCCCTGGTCCAGTAAGTTCTCCATAGTTTCTCCCTTGTACGGGGGTTTTTAAGTGGCGTTGAAAAGTTCTAGAAGCTAGGTCTGTATTCCCAAAGCCTAAGATGCTTCATCATCACTGCATCCCTGCTCTAAACCTCCTGAACAGCATTCTGGGACATTCAACATGGTGGGGTGAAGTGGTCTATGATAACTCCTTCCTTGTCCCCATCTGACACTTTCTCACAAAAACCTCAGAGGGTAGCCTCTTGTGATTAGCTTCAGTGCAGTGGCTGCCATCCTTTGTTTCTGTGGGATTTAGCATTCCCAAGCCAGGTGCAGTGTGAAAGGTAATTAGCACATGCAGATTCTGACCCTACTCCTTTCTTTTTCCGAAGCAAACAAGCACTTCAAATGATTTTACTGTGCCTATTTTTGCATAATTACCCCAAAGTGTGGATTGATGCTGCTTTTTATTAACTCAGAGGGCACTGAGGCCTACCAACTAGACCTCAATGCCAATGCTCTGAAACTTAAAACTATATGGTATACAATTGGCATAATTTATCTTACTTATCTGTCCCTACAGATACAGGTACATGGTACAGGGGTACACAGGGCCTGCAAGTTAAAGTGTCCCTAATGAGCTTCAGCAAGTATTGTGCCTCCCTGAGTCTTGCAACTGCAGACTGGTAGAGCAGGTTTAAACTGCTAACATGGGTTTGCCATTTAAACTTATGGCAAAGCTCAGCCATCCCTTTTTAATATATGTGTCATCCCTAAGGAAGGTCTATTGATGCCTAAGGGCGGGTTCTGTATATTTAAATGTAGGACATATACTTTTATATGTTCTAAAAGTAAAAACACAAAATTTGTGTTATTACTATTGAAAGACTAGTAGCTCCATTTGCAAGTACACAGTTACACTCTGACAATTCAAATATACTGACTCCTGAATGGGACTACCAAAGTTGGTACTTCGTGTTAGCAAAAGAATAGTCACATCAAACCCAACTAGATGCCCAAGTCTAATTTAATATAATGTTTGAGTACAAGGCAACTTAAGAAAGTTGCCACTCTGTTGCCCAGATTTTCCAGTGACCATTCGCGGGTGCTGGCCACAAAACATCCTCCTGCCCTCCTGGGGAGAGATGTGAACTACTCCCAAGAAAGGCCTAGTGTTGGAAGAGGTGTTACCTCTCCCTGGCAGGACACCACACAAGGTGTGAGCCCAAAAGGCAAGCTTCAAGGGGAGCCTGCCTTTGAATGGCGAATTCTGGACATACACAAAAGGGGCTGTTCTTTTGGTCTGGTAGACAGGTTGGCATTGGGGCCAGAGAAGGGAAAACAATTGCCAAACTGGTTTACCCATGGGTGGTAAGCCCCCAGACAGCTACACCTCTAAGGTGGACTACCAAGCTCCATATACCAAGAGAAGGGTTTTGCCATCTTGGGAGTGGGGAGAATATTGCACTCTGGGATAGCTAGGTGCAACACATTGCAGAAAGTCTTCATCAGACGGGATGGCACCTGGTAGCCCATTGACTAGGAATCACCACATCCCCTGAGGACAAGTAGTGGACAGAAAAGTGGCACCCAGACAACAGACCACATCTGCCCCAGAGAGAGGACCAAAGAAGGACTGCTGTGCTGTTCCCTGGACATGACAAAGAGAGGCTGCACCGAAGACTGGACTGCACCACTAGATCATTGGGCTAGCAAAGAGAGAACTGTGCCTACGGTGCCCTCCTTGAGGAAAGTCATCCCAAAACCCTAGTCAGAAGATGTGAACTCCAAGAGTCAGTTGGCTGACTTCCTGTTACAGCTCCGTGGCCACAAAAGCTGAAGAAGCTCCTTGTCCAAGTTGGTAGCTACCCTTACTTATTTGCCGCTCACAGCCAAAGCGCAGTATGGGAGACCAAACCCTGACAGTCAAAAGTTGCACCGGAGTCTGCTGGACCCAAAAGAGTCATCAAAGTGCAGTTTGCTCACCCAGTTTGACACTAACCGCAGTTAAAAGGAACCTCTGGTTTTACTGTGAATGGAGACCAGAAGACCAGTGGTAACTGGTTTATGGCTTCATTTCAACTGGACTTCGAGGGGCATCACCCTCTGTGACCAAAGTCACCCCACCATGTCTGTGGACCGAGCGGTGGCTCCAGAAAGTCCCCAGCCAACTGGATCAGCATCCTCAGCATCCTGTATCCCTTGCATCAGGACTATTCCATTGATGTCTATTGGTGTTTGCCCATAGAGCATGGAACTGGACTGGAGTCTTCTTTGGCTGCAAGGTAACTGTCCTGCTGAGCCTTATTTCCCCTCTGACCTGCTCCCTTCTGGAGCTGGTCACCCATAGAAGCCTGGAGTACCTGAACACAACTATAAAAAGTTTTCAAAAGTTTTTGAAGTAACCACTAACTGCGATAGTTGCCAATGTTTGTTTGCATTTTGAGTGAAAAGCTGCAATTTAGGATTTATTTAAAAAGTCATACCTCCGGTGGATTTTGTTCATTTTGGTATCTTAAAATTAATAAAAATAAGATCTATATTATCACTTGGTGTCAGGTTACTTTTGTGTCCTGTTTCTTTCTTATCCAATTGCTATGATTCTTTGAAATGCTTTATACTAGTCCCTTAGTTAGAGCCTGATTACTTGAAGCTTCAGCTATCCAAGGTTAAGCTAAGGTTTTACAATCGAGTCTGACTGGACCCAAGATGGATGTGTGAGTTTATCACACAGTGAGATTGCACAACCACACTAAATAATAAGTAAACCATTTCCTTACAATGGCCAACAGAGTAATTAACTTGGCTTAGTAGGGGAGACAAAGGCTTGGAATCTTTGATTATGAGCTGAGCCAATATGACAATTCTCCAAGTGCCGTACAGAGTACTGTTATCACAAACGTGTCTTTGGATCACCAATCAGCGTACATTTTTACCCTAAGTTTGGTACCTACCTGCCATCCCTTGGCCTACCTATGGTAAAACTGTATGGTGGCACTGATTTCCCCAATAATGTGTAAATCAGTAAAGCACACAGAGATTTCAGTAATCTCTAAAGTTGCACACTATCAATGCCCATTCACATTATAAGGCCTGTACCCAGTCAGCACTGATCCCTTAAAGATCTGTTCTCTGTTAGCCTACCTGTGCACAGATACCAGAATGAGTTTGATGGTAGTATCCCTCCCTCAGCCTACACCCATCCACACACTTGTTCTCATGTAATAGTGTGTAATCATCCAAGAGCCTTTTACCCTAGCTGCACAACAGTGATCTTATCTTAAAAGGCAGATTTTGGCGGTTAGCTGTCTGAAAAAGTAAAAACTCCAGGGGGATTAAATGAGTAGCACCTATTTGCTACAGCATCAATCCCTCTCATCCACTCATTCAAGTCATGCAGCACGCCATCAATCCAGGTCTGAAATGGAACACCGTCTGTTCTTTTTTTGACTTTAAAAGCAGCAATTATGAAAGAAATATGAATTAGCTATAACTGCAGATTGCGGTGATCCACAAATGAAATATGCAATGAGTTCATGACTGTTGCAAATTTTAGCCTTAGTTGTGTTGGAAGTCAGTTTCAGAATCTCTTGCACTCAAATAGTGTGGATCAGCAGCTTAGTCTTCCCCCCACAGGTGAAGGCTGTGTTATTTACATGAAATTCTCGAAAGTCTTTTGAAGTCACTGAGCAGGCCTGGTGTTGAATGAGCTTTTGTCATGTGATCACCTGGGTTCAGTCCAGTGCCATTTGGCAGCCCTGGTACTTCTGCGCTTGTGTGGAACCCATTGCTGCTCCCCTATCTAGACAGTGAGATGAATACAGCCCAGCGTGGGCTGAGGTCCAACACTGAAGCAGGTATCAGCTCTAACTGGGCCAATACAATCATCAAGGCTGATGCGCAGCAAGTGAGTTTGTACAGTCACCAAGGTACCTGTATCCCTGACTGGGCCAATATGATCAACAAGGCAATTGATGCACCAAGTGGGGTCTACATGATTGCCAAGACAATTGCAGCACTGAGTAAACAGCTGTGTTCATTTTTTTTATTTTTTAAAATATTTTTATTGCATTTTCACTTTAGATCTATTACCAGCATTTGTCAGATACAGTATCATAATATGTTAGATCTATTGCACTGTTAATACATAATTTAACACTTTAACCACAACAACTTAACTGAGGTCACATTCGCTCGTTTAATAAGGAGTACAGGTATGGTTTCTAAACAATCGCTTGCCATGAAAATAATCCCCGGTTTGGGTGTATTCGTTTATGAGTCTAGTGTTTATGTGCTGCGCAGGGGAAGGTCCAGGTCGAAGGGAGTGTGTGATGTCTGGGCTCTGTGGCTTGTATATCTGTGTAGAATATTAGCTCCGCTTTGAGCAATCGCTGTGGATCGCCCCCGGCGGCCCGAGCGGCCACTGGGGCACCGGTCTGCCCAGTGATTCGAGTCCGCTGAGCCCCGTGGTGGGCAGGGGGCAGCCCCAACAGGCGGTCTGCTGCCTTAAAGTTATCGTGTGCACTAGTTCATGGCGGTTTCTCGACGCTTTTGGCGTCTAGTCTATCTATCAGGGTCTCCCACTCCTCCCTGCCCGCCTGGCGGTGGAGCCCCACTTTTAAGTTCTGCAGAACCATCAGTTCTGCGCTGGCCCATCTCAGTATCGTGCCGTGCCAGGTTATCAGATCCGGGGCAGTGGCCGACTTCCAGTTCATTGCTATCAGTCTTTTGTACATTACATAAGCTAGGTCTATAAACTTGTGTAGGTGCTTAGGTTTTTTATCACTCTGTATCAGACCTAGCATGCAGGATTTAGGGTCTACTGTAAGTACCAACCCCGTCCATTCCGATACCTTCTCCACTATTGCACTCCGTTTCACACGCACCTGGGTGCAATCCCATACCATGTGATAGAAATGTGCCAGCGGTGCTCGGCACCTTGGGCAGACTTGGTCCGAGCTGGGGAACATTCGTTTAATCCTGACTGGTGAGAGGTACGTTTGGTGCAGGTAGTTAAATTGCGTATATCAAAACCTAGGGTTTCTCGAGACTCCCCTTGTATGAAGTAGGGCGTGTGGCCACTCCTCCCGTGTGATCGGGAGTGGGAGCACATCGTTCCACTTAGTTAGTGCCTTTTCCAAGGTGGGTACCGAGTGCTTATTCAATGCTTTGTATAGATTCAATACTATCTTCAGCTGACTGTCATATTGTAACACATGGTGCAGTGCTGAGGAAGTCGTGGGTTCTTGGTTCCCTGTCCCCCACATCTTCTTAATAGAGTGGCATATGGCATGGTATGTCATAAATTGCCCCGGGTTTACTGAGGTGAGGTCACGTATCTCTTCAAAGGACATTAATTTCCCTTCTTCAAAGCAATCACCGATCTTCTCTATTCCCGCCTCTGCCCACACCGCCAACAACCGTTTTCTTTCCCCCCCGCCCAGTGGGGGAGCGCCCCCAGCTGCACAAGAGGCGAGTAGGGGAGCACGCCGCGACCACCTTGGATGTATCTCTTCCAGCATGCGTGTGCCACCAGCATCAGTGGTTTGTCGGCCACTCACCTCAGAGCTCCGGACGCCAGCCAGGCGACCAAGGGTGTACCACTCAGCTTCGCCAGCGCCCAAGCAGACTCTGCCAGTGTGGGCCTATGTATCCAGCTTAGTATCCACTGGAGCTGTGCAGCTGCGTAATAGCGCTCGAAGTTAGGGGCTCCTACACCTCCCTCAGACACCGGGCGCTGCAGTGTAGCGAGTGCGACACGCGCTCCACCTCCTGTCCATATGAGTTGCAGCAATGCTCCGTTCAGTGCGCGGAAGAAGCTCTTGGGGATCAGGAGCGGCAACGCCGAGAAGTAGTACAGGAGCCTAGGTAGTATCAGCATGTTTGCTATCGCAACTCTGCCCATTGGTGACAGTGGTAGTTTGCCCCAGAAGCGTAATGATCCTTTGATGGAGGCCAGTGCTCTCCCCAAGTTTCCGTCCCTAAGGTCCTCTGGTTTGTGGTATATTTGAACCCCCAGGTATTTGAATGAATCAAAGCACCATCTTAAGTGCCCTGTCGAGACCGTTGCCCTGTTTAACAGTGTCCGTGCGATCAGAGGGAACACGCACGATTTTTCCCAGTTTACTACCAGCCCGGACATTGTTCCGAACTCAGACAGGAGTGTGATTACTAGTGGGATTGTCTTGCTTCCTCTGCGTAGATATATTAAGGCATCATCTGCGTACAGAGATATTATGTGCTTCGCCCCGTTCCTGAGTATACCCCATTCATCCTCCATCGACCGCAGGCGGGTGGCTAGAGGTTCCATTGCTATAGCAAATAATAAGGGGAGCAGGGGGCATCCCTGCCTAGTGCCTCTAGCGATTGGGAAATTGTCAGATACCGTTCTGCCCTTTCTGACGCGTGCTTGTGGCTTGGAGTACAGTGTTTGTACCCATTGTATATACTTGGGGCCGATTCCCATTTACCGCATAGTGACAAATAGAAAATCCCAACCCAGCGTGTCGAATTCCTTTTCGATGTCCAATGATAGCACCATTTCCTCATATGCCCCCGGGGGAGTACTTCCCATCACTCCCATTAATCTACAGATGTTCAGGAAGGTATTACGTTTGGGGATGAAGCCGTTTTGATCTTCGTGTATCAAAGTGTGAATGACAGGTGCCAGCCTGTTAGCCAATATTTTGCCCAGAATTTTACAGTCAGTGTTTAAAAGTGATAGTGGCCTGTATGATTTGACATCGGTGGAGTCCCGCCCCTGCTTGGGCAGGACCACTATCATGGCTTCTCTTTGTGTGGGGGGGGCAGTACCTTGTGATTCCAGGCCTCTTCGTATACTTTCAGCAGGTGAGGCTTCAAGTGGTTTGAGTATTTCACATAGTATTCTAGTGGGAGACCATCTATTCCCGGTGCCTTGTTCCTTGGCATCTGTGTTAGTGCTGCTTCTAGTTCCGCTATACTCAGTGGGGCCTCCAACTTTTCAATGTCTTCCTGCGATAATTGTGCTAGTTGAGAGCCTGCCAGAAAAGATGTGCGCTGCCCGGGTGTACAGGCCGCTCGTTTAGCGTAAAGCTTCGTATAATATTCCCTGAACGCCCCGTTTATATCAGTCTGCGTGGAGGCCAACTCACTGTTGTCTAATTTTATGGCCCCTATTGGAGCCTGCTGCTGAACTCCCTTTAGGAGCCAAGCCAGCAGTCTGCCAGACCTGTCTCCCTCCGATTGCTGACGCATCAGGTGATACTTATAATCATGCTTGCGGAGGCGGGAGTCTGCTTCGTTGTGTTTTGTGCGTGCCTCTTTTAGCACGGTGTAAGGTGCCTCTTCCCCGGCTACCACTATTTCAAGTGCTCTCAGTTCCTTCTCTAATTTGCTAATCTCCATGTGTAGAGTGCGCCTAACCCCCCAGGAGGATGACATGCAAAACCCTCTGACTACCACCTTGTGTGCTTCCCATTCTGCCGCCCTTGAGTTCGCGGATTCCGAGTTAATTTCCCAGTATTGCTTCAGCGCTGAGTCTAGTCCCTCTGCATATGCCTGGCCTTGGAGCGCTTCTGGTTGTAAGCGCCATGTAGGGATTACCGGGTGAGGTCCACCCCATCCTAGGGTTATTTTGAGCGGGGAGTGGTCCGATAGTGTCATAGCTAAGTATTCTGTCCCCTTCGTCAGAGCGCATATATCGGCAGTGCCCCAGAATATATCTATTCTTGTATGAACCTTATGGGGCACAGAGTAAAATGAGTATTCTCTCTGTCTGGGGTTGTGCATGCGCCATAGATTGTAAATTCTCATGTCGTCCACCCATTTCTGTAGTGGATTCTTGGCACTTCTACTTGTTGTTGCTTTTTTAGGAGGGGTTGATCTGTCCAACTCTGCATTGGGTAGGCAGTTAAAGTCGCCTCCCCATATAGCCGGTGCTGCAGGGCTGACTAGTAATGACGGGGTGAGTGACTCTACAAATCTTGCTTGCGCATTGTTGGGGGCGTATATCCCTATGAGCGTTAGTTGTCTCCCGTCTAGTTGCCCTTCCACTATTACATACCTGCCCCCTGGATCTAGTTTGTGCGAGGTTCGGGCAAACGGTACGCCATTTGCTACCCATATCAGTACCCCCCTGGCGAATGCTGAATATGTTGTGCCTGTAACCTGTCCGCCCCATTTCGTCTGAATATCTTGTAACTCAGCTTCCAGTAAATGTGTTTCTTGTAGGATAGCTATGTGGACCTTCTGGCGTTGGAGACGTGCGTACACTTGCGCTCTCCTACCCAGTGTAGCCATTCCCCTCACATTCCACGTAACTATCTCATAGTGTTGTGCATGTGCGTTGGTGTGTTGAGCCATGCTTTATTGTGTAGTGTCGCACTCATATGTCCCCTCTGGGTTCCGATTTCCTTCTGATTGCCTGCCCATTTTACCAGGCATATATTTAAAGCTGGCGTACGCGATCGTGTACCCTATTGGCTGAGTTGACCTCTTCTAAACCCCCTAACTCCCAGTTTCCCACCCCCCCTATTAACTACTTCCTCTATCCAACTACTAACACACATAGTGAAGAAAAAGAAAGAGCCCCACTCTTTGCTGCTTGGTTGGGTCAGTATCCATTCGGATACTTGTGGGGGGGCCTTCATACGGGTCAGATGTGTCACCTGTATGGAGCACACATCCTTTCTTAGACCTAATCTGCGAGTGTGCACGTGTATTGACGTGGGCACCCCCGGTGGATCCACCCATTTATTTGTCTCCCGTCCCCCCTGCTACTACATGCTAAGCGGTAATCACAGTGATCGAGGGTTAACAGTCCAAAAGATACTCTTTGGAGCCAAAACAGCTTGTGGCACGGTTCCTGTTGCAACCGCTTCTGGATTCCAGTCTCTTGTTGCCCTGTCCGGGTTCTGGTAGTCTCGCTTTTATTGCAATGCACAGTTCACAGTTCGTCCACAGTTCTTGGAGTAACCTCTGGGTCCCTGAGCACCTCTGTGATTGTTGATACTGAGCTGGCCGACTCCGAATCTGAGCCCGATAGGGGGGCCGTCCTGAGTGTCTCGAAGGAGTTCTGCATGAGTATAGGAGTTTCTTTTAATACTTTCGCTCTTTCTTCCGCTGCCTGTTTCTCTGTGGGCTGGCCCCTAGGGCGTCTCTTGCTGCATTTCCTCGATGTGGAGGTTGACCACTCCTCCTCTTCAGGTGCTCCCTCGTTAGGCTGCGCTATGCCTTTAGCGTGCATCCAATTCCAGGCATCTTCAGGGGAGGCAAACATATGTGTGCGTTCCTCTAAGTTCACCCTCAGCTTAGCTGAGAAAAGGGGGGCATACTTGATATTATGTTCCCGGAGTCGTTGGTTGATTTTCACGAAAGAGTTCCGCTTTTTCTGTACTTCTTGAGTGAAGTCTGGATAAGCATAGACCACTGCGCCCTCGTATTGAAATGGGCCTTTGCTGCGGAACCGCTGTAATATCAGGTCTCGGTCCCTATAGTTCAGGAGTCTCACTATCAATGATCTAGGAGGATGGCCCGGGAGTGGTAGTCTTTCCGGGATTCTATGCGCTCGTTCTACTGAGAAGAACTTAGAGGGGGAGCCGTTCAGTACCTCCTTGATTAGCCACTGCTCTGTTGTTAGTTCCGGGTTTTGTTCCGGTGGGAGCTCCGGGATCCCCACTAGGCGAATATTATTGCGCCGGGATCTGCTTTCTGCCTCTTTGGCTCGTCTCCACAGGATGTTCACCTCTGTATCCTGACACTGAATCTGTTTCTGGTTGTCCGAGACCGTTGGGTATCCTCCGTTGTTTTCACCCTCTCTGTCAAATTTCGATGATCCACTCGGAGTAGATTTAGGTCTTGCGTTACTGCGTCTATTTTGAATTCTAGCGAGGATTTAGTGTCCATGATTGCCTGCAGTATTTTTTCGAATTGCGAAGAATGCGCTTGGAATGTGTTTTCAAGCGATTGCAAAGTTGTGTTTTGCTGTTGATCATTGTGCGCCGGGCCGTGCGCGGTCCGCTCCTGGTGCTTTGCCGATTTAGATTTGCCAGCCATTTCTTTCCTTTTCAAATGCCTCCCACAGTCAGGGGGGGCTCTGCTTGATGGTAAGTTTCCAGTGACAATAGACTTTTCAAGAGTGCCTGTGCTTCTTCCAAGGTGTGGTGCCTTATTGAGGCTCCTGTGATTACTTCGCGGGTCTGCCTTGAAGAACTGTGCAAGTTTGCGTTATGTCCTTGAGAGCAGTTGTGGGGGGGGGGGAATCAATCACCGCTGCCGGAGGCGCCCCAGTCCCAGAGTACATGTGAAATATGGAGTATAAAGTATAGAAGATCCCCCTCCCTGTGGTGGGTGCCCCTCACGAGGTTCCCAAGCGGGAGGGGGGGTCCAGAGGGGCGTCGCTGTCTGTATGGTCCTGCAGCCGTCCCTGCCCACACTGAGGGCCGATCCCGGCGCGCGCTCTAGAATGGGAGGGGGGGGAAGGGCCTCCCCCCCGCGCTGCCCCCCCAGGCCGCTCCTCACCGACAACAGGTGCCGTCTCATCCCCCCCTTCCGCGGGGGGCGGGAGAAGGGGGCACGTCCGCCCCGACTTGTCGCGCTTCACCCTGATGTCGGGTGAGCGCTTCCGATAATCCCTCGCATTGCGTCTGGAGGGGGGGAAGGGCTCCTCCACCCCGGCCCGCGCTCCCCGGTCCGACTCTCCTCGGGGCCAGAGAGGAGAGCGCCGGCTCCACGCGCCACTCAGAAGGGAGGGGGGGGAGCACGGCGGCGGGCAGAAAAGGGCCGAGAAGGGCCGCTCCAGTGCCCAAGCCCCTCCGCCCCGGCTCCTCTCCCCGCCCCCGTCCCGCTCTCACCCGGTCTCTCGGAGGTTCTCTTCAGCAATGCGCTGCTCTCCAGGGCACCTCCTCCGTCCGCCTCGTGGTCTCGTGGCCGATCCGGGGCGCCAGTCTTTCCGTCGCCTCTCCCGTCAGTCCAGGGCAGGTTCGCCGGCTTGCCGCTCTCAGAGCTGCCCTGAGACCGGCCACGCCCCGTTTCAGGTTTGAGCGCCCAGTCCGGGGGTGCCCACCAGGATCAATTCGCTAGGCCCGAGTCGGAGCTCCTTATTCAGGCGTCCGACTCGGTCGCCATCTTGGCTCCTCCCAACAGCTGTGTTCATGAAGGCTTTTCGTGGGTTCCCGCAAGGCGATTTTAAGAGATGAGTGGGCACAGCACAGGTCAGTTCTCTGGCTTCATTCAGCTTTTCCTAGGTGTTGTTCGGTCCAGGGACATTTTGGGCTTTTTCTTCAATAGAGTTTCCTCTCCTACAAGGCCAGGCAGACTCCTTCACTCACTCAGCAGGCAGACTTCCACGCACTAGGCAGACACTCATCTTCTCCATCAGACACAAGTAATGGTCCCAGAGCAATCCTTTAAGTAGTCTATGGAGCACTCCTTACCTAAGTCATGACGAACTTGAAACTGAAACCAAATGGAGCGATTTGGGTCCTACTTTTATACCCATTTTCTAGACAGGGGATGTGGATTCACTTCCTCGACCCTCAGAACTGGTTTGGAGTGGTCTGTTTACAAGAGTCCCTCTCTTCAGACACAGGATTTGTGGAAAGTGATGCTTCGCACAGCAGGTAGCACTATGGCTTCCCCAATGGAGCACCCATAAAATGGGTACAGTAAAGTTTGGAGTGTTGACATCTAGCTGTTAGTAGCCTCTCTGCAGCAGCAATCGGGAACAGCCAAAAAAGCAGGTCTCACCTATAAACTTCCTCACCTTGCACAACAGAAATCGCAGTCCCAATCCTCACTCCTACCATATACCCAATGGCACTGACAGGTAGAACTAATCAACAGTCCCTTGCTAACCAAAGTCTTCATAGAAATTCTAAATGTCTCCATTCTCCTCAGGTCAGTGTCTGATCTCCATCCTCAGGTCACAGACATACTATTCTGCTGTTTGGGGAAGCTGTCCTCATCCTCCATCCTGTGCCATCTCAAACTAGGTTAATCCAAAATGGATCCTACATGTTTCAGTACTCAGCCTCACTCACAGAGTCCGACTATTGCACATGTTTTACATTCGCATTACACATGCGCTCAAAATACACACAGGACCTCAGGACAAGGTTTTGGGCATTAACATAACAGCAAACATTTACAAAAGAGAGTCCTATAGGACACACACTTTCAGTGACACAAATACAAAGGTCTGGTCACACTATCAGTCTCAATACATGATAGCTGACTTTGTGTGCTACACCCAGGGAAGGTGCAATTGTTATCAGTCTTTTGTGAGGGCATGCTTGGTGCACCCCTTTATGTCACAAGACAAGTCCAAGACCTCACATTATCAGGGAAAGGATTAGCTTGATGATAGGACCAAAATAAAAGGCAAGATACCAGCTACACACACAGTTGGGCACTAAAGGCAGGGGAACATATCCATATCTCATGCAGAAGGTATTCCCAAAACAACAGTGGGAGTCAGTGTCACATAACCAAACAATTGGAACAATAGGCGCAAAAACAAAATGGTCATGTTATAGTAACAGGGATTGAGCAATGGAGCTTGAAGCAGTCACTCACTCAAGTGTCTTTGGAAAAGGAATTCCTATTTTAAGGTTGCATACCTTGGAATTGTACATAGAGATAGAGGAAGAGAGTTGCAGATCATTGTGGCACTGGCAGAAAAGGACTGCCCCAATGTTGTAGACTCAAGGTAGAGGTATTCTCCATTCCTGGACCCCCGTTGGGCATCAGAGATTTTCAGTTTCCCAAGCAAGCAGGGGGGAGTGGGGTTATGTAGGCAGTCTTAAATTGTGCCTTTGCTTTGAAGGGGAGCTAGCGAAGGGTTAAATTAGGTGAATTTCTTGTACTCGGAAACAAAGTAGGTGGCCATGTTGAATATAGCTCTAAGTGCAAAGAACTGAGTTCCAATAGTCCAATCTAGAGATAAAGACCATAGTGCATGCACTAGATAAGTGATGATCAGGGTCGAACTGCTTGATGCCCCGAAGTAGCCTGAGTTTGTAGTACATGCTCTTGGCAATAGCAGAGATTTGTCTTTGCCAGTTGTAGAGGATAAATACTCAGGATTTGTCATTATTCACAATAACATTTTTGCATCAAAGTGAAAATATGAGGTACTCCATGCTTCAGCTTCTAGGTTTGATGTTTTTTGGCAAGATTAAAAGGAATTCTGTATTGTTGGGTTTAATTTTAGGTGGTGGTTATACATATTTTTTTAAATTTTGACCAAAGCGTTAGAGAGGAAGTAAATGTCAATTGCGGAGGAAATCTTAAGATAGATCTGGGTACAAAATGCATTTGGTAATAAAGTATTTCAGAGTTTCTGAGGATCTCTCCATGTGATTCCCAATTGTGGTTAAATCAAGTCTGGGAACAGGATCGAGCCCTGTGAACCCATTGTGGAAGGTTAACTTCACTAGAAAGTGAGCTCCCTATTTTAACTGCCTGGAAGCAGCTCAACAGATAAAAAGTAAGCCTGTTTAGAACTGTTGCCATAATGTACATTTATTCTTTCAAGATGCAAATCAACACGTTATAGTTGACTGTATCATAGGCTGCTGAAAGGTTGGGGGGAAATAAAAACGTAGGAGTTACCCGAGTCAAGGAAGCGAAGTATGCCATCAGCCATTTCTAGGAGGGCAGCCTCAGTAGTGCAGCCATGTCTGAATCCAAATTGGAATTCATCCAGGAGGTTGTTTGTTTTAACATAAAGAGAGAGTTGGGAGGTTACACAACTTTTTATTGGCTTACATAAAAAGAAAAATGTTGAGGTTTCTGGCAAGAGCTTTGGATTTGTTGCAGCATGGAGTGGGAGGAACCTGGCCAATTTTCAAACAGTCTGGGAAAATACTCTACATTATTGATGCACTAATCCAGCTGGAATCTTTAGAATCCTGCTGAAGTGAAGGCCTTACTTTTGAGTTACACTCAATTGGGCACTATTTGCACAGGACAACCTTGGTCATGAGGCTTATTTGATTTTTAGTTTGTGGTGAGAAACCTGTGTGAAACCCATGGGTGATCCAGAAAATCTATAGATTTCTGAAAAGTAGATGCACTTCCAAATTTAGTAGGTCATGTGTGTAGATCCCCCAAGGTTTCCCCAAAGAAACTAACTGCTGAAAAAGAAATACTGAAACGAATAGGAAAAAAGGCCATTTCTGACAACTTTTTCACCTATAACTTTTAGTCACAATGGCTGATTTATAAAACCCATGTGCCATTACGTCCACTAGGCCCATCTGGTTGCTGTGATAAATAGGGTTTGTGGGTTATCCAAGAACCCAATGTTACCCAGAGCCAAGAACTGTCTTGTACCGTACAATAGTTTTTCACTGTGTACCGAGCATGGACCAATTCATATACTGAAATATGTAGACTGAAAAACTGGTTATCAAGTAAACCTTTGTATTTCTGAAATGGGCACAAGATATGAAGTCTAGAGGCAGTGGTTATTTGTACATCTCAGAATTTGTTGGTACCCATACTAGCATATAATTTAAAGAGTATTTTCAAAATGTCTTTTTTTTACACACTGGCTTTCATTTGGAAGGATCAAAAGCAGCGAAATTCAATTGGTAATAACAAATACCCTACTATTCCATGATTCCATAAGTCGTCTGATACAAATGGTACCTCACTTGTGTGGGTGGGTCTGGTGCCTGCAACAGGAAACAGCTCAAAATGCAACATGGATACATCACATTTTTCCACTCAAAACTGACTTGTTTTTTGCAAGGTGGGTAGCTGTAGATTTTAGGCACTAGCTCAGCCGGCACCTAGGGAAGCCTAGCAAACATGTACAATTTTTAAACTAAATAGATACCTAGGGGAATCCAGAATGGGGTTACTTGTGTGGCTCTCACCAGGTTGTTTTACCTAGAACCTCTTGTACACCTCAAACTTTGAAAAGGTTAAAAACACAACATGGATACATCACATTATTCCACTCAGATTTGACCGTTCTTTCCAAAGTGGGTAGCTTTGGATTCTGGGCCCTGGCTCAGATGGTACCTAGGGAAATCTAGCAAACCTGCACATTTTTGAAAACTAGACACCTAGGTGAATCCAGGATGGGGTGACTTGCATGGATCCCCTGAGGGTTTTGTACACACAATGGCCTGCAAACCTCAAACTTTGCCTAAAATCACGCATTTCCCTCACATTTCTGTAATGGAAAAGTACAGAATCCACAGGAATCCACACAATTCCTACCATCTAGCATTGCTCCGGTTATACCAATAAAATTGCTGCTCTACTTGTGTGGCTGGCCTAGTGCCCACAACAGGAATGGATCAAACCAAGGACAATGGGAGCCCGTTCTTGAGGACCCCTATAGACCTTGGTTGGACCCACTATTGTCTTTGATATAGGAATGTGCTGTAGAG
Organism: Pleurodeles waltl; assembly: GCF_031143425.1. Classification (NCBI taxonomy): domain Eukaryota; kingdom Metazoa; phylum Chordata; class Amphibia; order Caudata; family Salamandridae; genus Pleurodeles; species Pleurodeles waltl. Next base: position 1,021,623,835 of record NC_090442.1, read on the forward strand.
TGTTTGTTTAGATTGGGGCACAGCTAGGATTATAGCTGACCACCCCTGTAGAGGGGTGTTTCAAGTACATGGTCAAAGTTGGGCCCTCATCCTTTTTCTAGGACTGTGATCTAAATAGGTTCAAAGTAAACAATGTAGTGTGATTAACTCCAGCTGTCCGACTATGGAAAACAAGGTTATGTGCTGAATTTCATTTTTTTGTTGACTTCCTTTTCTGGATGTTCAAGGCTTTTGAATGGAGCTAAAGAATAATCAATGAGTTGGTAAGTAATAACTTTCAGGAATACGAACTGTTGTGCTCATCACGTTCAACTGTTGTTTCCCATGACGATAACACAGATGCCAAATGTGTAAACTTCTCTCTGTTGGCTTCGCAAATAGACAGATTTCTTCAGCTCAGACAAAAAGTTTGCAGGCTTTTTAGGAGATTTCATTATTGAGTTTGTGTCTCAATATTCAGCTTTTCACCTGACTGTAATTAAACACTAGGGATAAAAACATGTTTTAGTGAACTGTGCCCTGTTGTTCTTCTCCAGAGATCTATGTACAATCCCCAAGGCCTGGCATCAGTGCGCAAAACTTCTTTACAAAGGTTTGCAGCACAGGCTGCAATAGAGTTCAGGGATTAGGGATTTGCTTGGTTGGTAGTGGGGAGTAGTCCTGGGCTGCTTCCAGCAAAACCAAAGTTTACTCTGATCTCAAATGACCGATTATTGCACCATCTTCATTAGGTGGCTGCCTGAGTGTCGATCGTAGCAAAAGTTTATTGAGTTTTTTTTTTCAAAGTCTTAGCTTTAGCTGATTTCTAATCTGTGAATTTGGTCATACCGAGTTATAGTTATCTTAAGTAAGTATAACATATGCCCTAAAGTAATTATAACTCACATCCCACCATGCACAAAGCTGTAATCAATGATGTCATTCGATGTTGCGGCCTGCTTCCCATCCAGCATCCATTGTGGTGCTGGCAGGAGCCACCATTTTGTTTTTTAAAGTGGGTGGCCCAGTGCCCACCCTGAGCACCCACAACACAGTACTCATTAGGAGCGATGGAGGGTGAGGGGGGAGCTCCAAGGTCCCCATGGCCCATGCCCGCTCCCCAGCCAGCACCTATTGTAGTAATACCAGGAGGCGGCTCTCTGACTTTGCTCCTTCCCAGGCGGGAGTTAAGTTGTATTCATTTCTTAGGTGACTGTAGGAAATAAAAATTACATTCCCTGCTTGTAATATTCTGGTTAGGAAACACCAGTGTCCTGGGATATGGGGTCCCCAGGACACTTCACTAGTATCAGGCTCTGGAGGAGAAGAATTGTGCCCCCCTGTCTCAATTTTATAAAAACTGACCCTTTGGAGTGGGTCCCCGGGCCTAAAAAAGGATCGGGGGGGGGGATGCATAGCCAACCTGCCAAAAGCACACCTTCCCTCACCCCACATCCCAAGGAGTCCCCTGGCCCATCCCGGGATGCTGGGATTTAAAAAGGGTGGGGCTTTTTTGTAAGATGGAGTCATGGATGCACTGTGCCGATTAAAAATAATAATAATAATAGTTTTGGCCCCAGGAGGAGCCTTTCTGAAACCCCGCCACGAGGCCTTGTGGTGGGTGGTGGGAGGGGGTGAGGTGGCGGGAGGGAGGGTATCCCAACCATACACATCTTTTTTTTATTTTTATTCAAAATACTTTTTATATAAGGACAGGGCACTGAGTCCTAAAATGGCTGCTGTCACATCTTTGCTGATGTGGGGGCAGCCAATCAGATCACACTGTTTGATCTGTTGGAACTGCAGATTCTCCAACATGATATACGCGTATATTTTGAACCTTCATTTCTCAAAAACTAGTGAATGGATCTACACCAAAAAAGCATGCTTTCTGGAACAAGATCTAGCTTTCCGTTAAATCTGGTGTACTTCCATTCAACAGTTTTGTGGCATTGCTGTTTTATTTTCCTGTGGAATACTGCATGAGGGAACCTTTTTTTCTCTGCCCCACTTGTCGGATCACCCTGAAACTTTCCAGAAAGGAGCTGAGGTGGATGAATTTTTTTAAGGAAAGTTTTGATAAGATTCGTCAAACGGCACCAAAGTTATTAGCAAACCAACAAATGCTTTTCCTATGAGAACTTGGTGCCACCTATAAATACAGAGTGGCGACCACCTATATTCAATATATAGTTATGTATGTTAATAAAAGCTTACTTTATATTTTTTTAAAAACCTTAGAAATTCACTTAAAAAATAAAGGCTAAAGTGTTGTTAGTTGCAAATGTCAGTTGGAACATAATGCTTTAAACTTAAAAAACACTGAAATTCACCAGGTATAGTTAGCTAAAGTAACTTTAACTCGCACCATGAAGTAACTATAAATCGCGACCTCCCCATGCACAGTGTCATTATAAATAATGTAATTTCAGGTGTCATCGGTGATGTTATCAATGCGGTTATTTAACATGTCATAAATTATGTAATATGTGAGGGTATAAGCAGGGAATGACAGGGGAGTAATTTTAGTTACTTCATGTTTTGTGTGGATCCGTTTTGTGTAGAATTGTCTAACAGCACCAAAGGTATTAAGAAAACAATCAAAAAAAGGCTTTACTATGGACATTCCCCCAGTTTAGTTAATATATATCTATATTTACTAAGCAGACTAAAGAAGAAGGGTATTTTTCCTAAAAGGAGCTTTTGCTAATATGTCTAGGTTATTTAACTTTTTTCTATAGCCCTGCTGCATCAGAAAGGTATTACTACGATTTATCCAGAATAGTAGAAATGATGCAATTGGTAGTGCAAGTAGACGGCGGGGAAAAAAGAATTCAGTGGCAAAATGTCTGCATGCAAGGGTGGTTTGGGGTGCAGCCAGAGATGGTCTAATGTACCAATATTAAGGCTTTATATTAGCTGTTTCACCAATGTGAAGCAACATTTACCAATAATTCATTAAACCTCATTCCCTTGCATCATGTTCTAGTTCATTAAGACTTAGTAGTTGGGCTTCACTTAAAAAATAAATCTGACATTGGTTGTTGTTAAAATAGAGATATAAGCGTGTTTCAAATCCTTTTTTAATAAAATTAAATTAAGCGTTGCTTATTCCACTATTTCACGAGAATACTGCTTCAATTAAAATATTCGGGTCTCTTAATGGTGCTCAACATATTTTGTTTGTTTCTTCATTATTTCTTTCCATTCATTTAGAAACACTGGTTAAAGGCATTCCACATATTTTCTTGCACCCAGAGCACAGAGGCCACCAGAGATGACCCACATCCTGCTAGTGAGATGGTTGAGGTGATAAACAGAGATCTTACTGCAATGTCCATCACCAGTTAAATGGGGGCTTTACTCTCTGATGCAGGTCAGTCTTCACTGGAAGAAGAGGTTTTGGTGTTTGGGAGTATCAAAGTGGAATTTGATTATGAGAAAGCATCACCAATACCTTGGATTCCAGACCTGGGTGTTGGAGGGGAGGCACCAGCTACGCAGACTTTACATCATTGAGGATAGTAGGCGGATATTCGATTTGGACAAATCTAGGGACGATGCAGAAGCAGTACCTAAGGCCTCCTGGTTAATGGAGAAAGAGGATTAGGACTGGACTATCTCGATGGACACTGGAGATAGAAATTAGATTCTGCTGTTCCAGAGTATATTGTGTCCTGAAGTCATGGGAAGTGAAAACAGTGCCTGTCTGGGATTTGTCTAATTTTAGACCTATTTCTTTTTTACCATATTGTGGAAAACATCCTAAGAAAAGCCATCACATTCCAGCTTCAAAACTCTGAATGCCGACAATCTCCTTTGCCATGCAAAGACAGGCTTCGATCTGGCTGAAGCATGAAACTCACGGTTTTGTTCACTCTATATGTTCTTTGCAGAGGAGCAGATGGCGGCAATGTTGGGGCCTTGATTTTCCTAGACTTGTATTCTGCATTTAATACCACTGACCATCAGCCCCTCCTGCAGAGGCTCCATGAAGCAGTTTGCTGTGGCAAAGTGCTAGACTAGCTTTCTACATCTCTGCTGAATCGATCACCAAGATTTGTCATCGCCCAATTTTTTTTTAACCTGTCCGTGGCCATAAATGGGATGTCTCGCAAGGACCTATCCTTTAACCTCCTCTATTCAGTATCCTCATCCTCATCCACTCTTACTGTATGCTTGAGGCATCAGGTTACATGTGTACGCTGATGATACTCAGCTAATTTTTTAACTGGACAGAGCCACTCCAGCCTCAACCATTTCACATCTAGCATGGCCACTATATGTTGCTGGATATCAGCTTTTTAAAATGAAATCCATCTAAAACTGAGGTACTTTTGACCAACACTTCCAGATATTACTGAAATGCCACTGATAGTCCATAAACATGGCTGCTGCCAAAGCTGTCCATAAACTAGGTGTCACTCTGGACAAAAACTTAGTTTAAAACTGCTGCGGTTACTCGTTCCTGCCATTTGAAAACCCTTTATTGCATTATATCATCCATTTTAAAACATTGTTGTCCATAAAGTGGTGTATTCCTCATCTCCCTCTTTCATAGCTGCTAAATTTAGTTAGAATTACCCAAGCCCTCTCCTCAACAGCATCGAGTCAGTTTCCTTCTACATATTCTTTTTAAATGCAAGTCCCGAACTGGAGATGCATCTTTCTCTGTCTCAGCGGCCAAGCTTCACAGCACACTACCTCTCCAACTTCGCTTTCACTTTAATCCTACTATTTTCAGGAAACAGTTAAAAACTGGTTATTCAACCTAGACTTTCTTTCTTCATTACAATGTATACAATTGCAGTCTCTAGCTCCAAGAAGCTTTGGTGTTTGTGCTGTCCATAAAGTGGGCACAATAAAATTAGTTGATGGGCAAATAACCTCTGACTGCAATTTATACCACTATATTAACGAAATGAGAGACAAGTAATAGTATTTATGATAATGATTTGTATAGTGCTTGCTTACAGCAGAAAGCCACTTATTGGTGCTCTTACAAATTCAAAAATGTGAAGGTTAGGACTTTTCATCCTTGGTTAGCGGTTGCTCGCTGATTGTCAGGCCCGATGTTTGTAGACACTGGGGGTCATTACGACCGCCAGGGGTAATGTGGCGTCCGTACCGCCAACAGGCTGGCGGTACGGAGACCCGTATGCAAGCAGCGCTGCCCTGGGGATTATGACTTCCCTACGGCCAGCCTGTTTCTGGCGGTTTGCACAGCCAGGAAAAGGCTGGCGGTAAGGGGAGTCCTGGGGCCCCTGGGAGCCCCTGCACTGCCCATGCCACTGGCATGGGCAGTGCAGGGGCCCCCTAACAGGGCCCGTGCAGCTTTTCACTGTCTGCATAGCAGACAGTGAAAAGCGCGACGGGTGCAACTGCACCCGTCGCACGGCTGCAACACTGCCGGCTCCATTAGGAGCCGGCTCCTATGTTGCGGCCGCATCCCCGCTGGGCCGGCGGGCGTAAACTAGGTTTGCACCCACCGGCCCAGCGGGGATGTTGTAATGGGCACCGCGGGAGTGCGCCCGCATGGCGGTTACAGCTTGGTGGGCGGCGGAAGCCGCCCGCCAATGTCGTAAGGACCCCCACTGTGTTCAGGGTCCGCAGTTGATTGTGAAAAAATGTCCTTTGATGGGACCTCTCTTTTGGGTGAGGGAGTGGTGGTTCTAAACAAAACTGTCAAAGAGAGAAAGCCTCCCTAAAGAGTATGGTTTTCGGATTTCAGTTGAACAATACAAGCCACATTGGATCCAAATACACACGTTTGTATTTAAATTAAATGACAAATAAGATTGTTGCTGCTGTAAAAAAAAGAGTGGAAGAGAATTCAGTGTTTTATTTGTAACTGATGATATACGAGAAGATGGGTATGATATATTAAAACAGTTTTTGGAAAAAAAAATCATATCAGGCCTCAAAGACACAATAAATGCATGAAAACATGTTATACACTTTTTTTTTCAAAATGTATGAATTTCTAAATGTGTTTTAGCACTTCTTGGTAAGCAACTGCATTAATTATAAACTTACCACCTGCGGACAAGCAGCTAGGCTGACTTTTAAATATCTTTCCTTTCTTTCAGTCATCCCTTTATAACAAGCTCCTGCATGTCTTTTTTTATATTCGATATCTGGATGGTGGCCCTACCATACTTCTTCAAGCTAAATTGAAATATGCTATACTTTCATCTTATTGCTTCCGCATACCTTTTTACTGTTACACTGCATGCATCTTGGCAAGCAGCAAACCCGGTATCACCCAGCGGGCAAAAAAAAATCTGTCTCTTTCGAACGGATCCCATTAATAAACTCTATCCTCTCTGATGCTGATTTTCTTCCCATAGTCTAACACTAAACTCCCAAGGTGTGATGCAAAGAAACAGTGCCCCTGACCTACAACAGCTTCCGTTTCTCTCCCCCTCATTTATGCTTCTGCAGAGTGCTGCCTACGTCGACCTCCCATTTCTCTGTATAAATATCGATGCTCATGACTTGCGTTCTGCATGTGGAGGAACCGCTGTTAATGGTTGTATTGCGCGTTTGGGTGTCAGCGAAACTCGGTTTTAGGAGATACTTATGAACCTCCTTGCACCACATGGGTGTACGTGACACTGATGATCAGTTATCTAGCTACACTGTGTTACCCAACTTCCACCGCTGTTTTTTTGTGTAATAATCGGGGTCCCAAATTTTAAAGAAGTCTACGGATGGAGAAAGAAAGATTTATTAAATCCCTCGATTCTCAAGGGACTCTCACTGGACCAGCAGTTAGAAAAAAACACAACTGTGGATCTTAATCGACCTGATGGAAGCTCGGGATTTTTTCATAAGTGTCATGGTCGACTACATTTTTTACCCTGCTGAGATCTCGTATTGCCGTTCAACTGATATTGTAATAGTATTTATATAGCGCTTACTACCCCTGACGAGGCGTTGAAGCGCTTTTCGGCGAGTAGCACGCTACTCCGGAACCCAACAAGAATTAGTGATGGATTAGTATCGGGAAATATGAGTACAATTTTAGTATTATTATGAATTAATTTGAGCCGCGGATATGAGAGTTTGTTAGTTAGATTGACTGTAGTAATGGAGGGGTGGATGAGGAATGAAATCCAGAAGTGTTAATTGGGAGTATACCCCTCATATACTTATCCCAAAGGCTTGGGATGAGTAAAGGGGGATGGAGGAGGGAAGAGTCTGTAGAAGGGTTAGGGATATCACAGTAGCAGATTGAGATAAATGAGGTTTGGGAGGTCATGGTAGTAGAGTAAGGTTTTGTGAGTTAGATGTGGAAGCGGAAGGAAGAGCTTAGGCAGAGTTATTTAGGAGATGAAAGTAGCAGAATCGATTTGGGATGATTCAGAGTGGGAATGGAGGAGAGATTGATACAGACATGACATATGATGATGGGTAGATAAGTGCGATAAGATGAGAGCAGGGATTCATAGATATCTAGTATATAACAACCCACCCAGGAGCCATGCAACGACCCACAAATATATATATATATATATATATATATATATATATATATATATATATATATATGGGAAATGTCACTTACCCTGTGTACATCTGTTCGTGGCATGAGACGCTGCAGATTCACATGCTGTGCATTATCCTGCCATCTAGTGTTGGCCTCGGAGTGTTACAAGTTGTTTTTCTTCGAAGAAGTCTTTTCGAGTCACGAGACCGAGTGACTCCTCCCTTTCGGCTCCATTGCGCATGGGCGTCGACTCCATCTTAGATTGTTTTCCCCGCAGAGGGTGAAGTAGGAGTTGTGAGTATACTAGAGGTGCCCATGCAATGGAGTAGTTATGTATGTACTTAATGTGTATCAAAAGAATATTTATTTACATATTTACAATTTTTATTCAACTAAGAACGGCTACAGGCTACCGGGGAGGTGGGAGGGTGCATGTGAATCTGCAGCGTCTCATGCCACGAACAGATGTACACTGGGTAAGGGGCATTTTCCGTTCAGTGGCATGTGTAATCTCCCCAAAAAGCGGTGGTTTAGCCTGTAGGAGTTGAAGTTGTCTGAAATAATGTTCTTAATACAGCCTGTCCTACTGTGGCTTGTTGCGTTGCTAACACATCTACACAGTAATGCTTAGTAAATGTATGAGGCGTAGACCAGGTGGCTGCCTTACAAATTTCCGTCATAGGTATATTCCCAAGAAAAGCCATTGTGGCGCCTTTTTTTCCTCGTGGAATGTGCTCTTGGTGTAATAGGTAAATCTATTTTTGCTTTAATATAGCAAGTTTGAATACATTTAACTATCCATCTGGCGATGCCTTTTTGGAAGACAACAAACAATTGTTTTGTTTTACAAAATTGTTTTGTTCTGTCAATGTAATACATTAGTGCTCTTTTTATGTCTAATGTATGCAATGCTCTTTCGGCTACTGAGTCTGGTCGCGGAAAGAAGACTGGGAGTTCCACAGTTTGGTTTAGGTGGAATGTTGATATGACTTTTGGTAAGAATTTCGGATTCGTACGGAGAACCACCTTATGTTTATGTATTTGTATAAAGGGTTCTTGAATAGTAAATGCTTGTATCTCACTTACTTTTCTTAGTGATGTGATAGCTATTAGAAAGGCTACTTTCCAAGTCAGATATTGCATTTCACAAGAATGCATGGGTTCAAATGGTGGGCCCATGAGTCGTGTTAATACAATATTAAGGTTCAACAAAGGTACTGGTGGTGTCCTTGGGGGTATGATTCTTTTTAGTCCCTCCATAAATGCTTTAATGACTGGGATTCTAAAAAGCGATGTTGTATGTGTAATCTGCAGATAGGCAGATATTGCAGTGAGATGTATTTTAATGGAAGAGAATGCTAGATTAGACTTTTGTAAGTGTAATAAGTAGCTTACAATGTCCTTTGTGGAGGCATGTAGTGTTTGGATCTGGTTAGTTTGGCAGTAGCAAACAAATATTTTCCATTTGTTTGTGTAACAATGCCTTGTTGTTGGTTTTCTTGCTTGTTTAATGACCTCCATACACTCTTGTGTAAGACTTCTATGTCCGAATTCTAAGACTTCAGGAGCCAGATTGCTAGATTGAGCGATGCTGTATTCGGGTTTCTGATCTGTTTGTGTTGTGTTGTGTTAACAGATCTGGTGTGTTTGGTAGTTTGATGTGGGGTGCTACTGATAAGTCCAACAGTGTTGTGTACCCAGGTTGGTGCTATGAGTATTAGTTTGAGTTTGTTTTGACTTAGTTTGTTGACCAGATAAGGAATGAGTGGGAGAGGGGGGAAAGCGTAAGCAAATATCCCTGACCAACTCATCCATAGTGCATTGACCTTGGATTGAGGGTGTGGGTACCTGGACGCAAAGTTTTGGCATTTTGCATTTTCTTTTGTTGCGAATAGGTCTATGTTTGGTGTTCCCCAGCGGCGGAAGTGATCATGTAGGATCTGGTGATGAATTTCCCATTTGTGAGTTTGCTGGTGGTCTCGACTGAAATTGTCGGCTAACTGATTATGAATGCCTGGTATGTATTGTGCTATCAGGCAAATGTGATTGTGAATTGCCCAATGCCAAATCCTTTGTGCTAAGGTCCCCTGTTGTGACGAGTGTGTCCCCTCTTGTTTGTTGAGATAATACATTGTTGTCATGTTGTCGGTTTTGACAAGGATGTGTTTGTGGGCTACCAGTGGTTGAAATGCTTTTAATGTTAGAAACACCGCTAGTAGTTCCAAATGATTTATGTGAAGTTGTTTTTGCTGATTGTCCCATTGGCCCTGTATGCTGTGCTTGTTGAGGTGTGCTCCCCACCCTATCATGGAAGCATCTGTTGTGATAACAGCTTGAGGCACTGGGTCTTGGAATGGCCGCCCTTTGTTTAAATTTATAGGGTTCCACCTTTGAAGCGAGAAGTGTGTTTGGGGGTCTATCAACACTAGATCTTGTAGTTGACCCTGTGCTTGTGTCCATTGTTTTGTTAGGCACTGTTGTAAGGGCCTCATGTGTAACCTTGCATTTGGGACAATGGCTATGCATGAAGACATCATGCCTAGAAGTTTCATTACAAACCTTACTGGGTAGTGTTGGTTTGACTGTATGCTTGATGTTACATTTTGGAACGCTTGAACCCTTTGTGGACTTGGAGTGGCAATTGCTCTTTGTGTGTTGAGGGTTGCTCCCAAGTATTGTTGTATTTGGGATAGTTGCAGATTTGATTTCTGGTAATTTATAGAGAACCCTAGTTTGTGTAGAGTTTCTATGACGTATTGCGTGTGAAGAAGACATTGTTGTTGAGTGTTGGTTTTTATTAGCCAGTCGTCCAAATATGGGAATACGTGCACGTGCTGTCTCCTTATGTGAGCGGCTACTACTGCTAGGCATTTTGTGAATACTCTTGGGGCCGTTGTTATCCCGAACAGTAGCACTTTGAATTGATAGTGTATGCCTTGCATTACAAACCTTAAGTATTTTCTGTGAGAAGGATGGATGGGTATGTGGAAATACGCATCCTTGAGATCTAATGTTGACATGTAGTCCTCCTTTTTTAGTAAGGGAACCACGTCTTGAAGTGTTACCATGTGGAAGTAGTCTGATTTGATGAAGAGATTCAGTGTTCTGAGATCCAAGATAGGTCTTAACGTTTTGTCCTTTTTTGGAATTAGGATATATAGTGAGTAGACGCCTTTTCCTTTCTGATGATTGGGTACTAGCTCTATTGCTTGTTTTTGTAATAGTGCTTGGACTTCTATTTGTAATAGGTCTAAGTGTCGTTTGGACAGATTGCGTGTCCTTGGTGGCACATCTGGCGGGAATTTTGTGAATTCTATGCAATAACCATATTGGATAATTGATAGGACCCATCCGTCTGTGGTAATATGTGTCCAGTTTTGATAATATGCGGTTAGCCTCCCCCCACTGGTGATAAGTGTTGGGGTTTTGTGACATTGAAGTCACTGTTTGGTCTGGCTTGGTTTGGTTGCCTGGAACTTTCCCCTTCCTCTTGGGAATTGTCCTCTATAGGAACCACGAAACCCTCCCCTTTGATATTGTGCCTGATAAGTGGGTCTTGTTTGAGAGGTGGAAGGCTCTGATGTTTGCTGTCGAAAACCTCCTCTGAATTGTGGTTTCCTAAAAGGTGCCTCTGACTCGTGGGGAGTAGAGCGCGTCGTTGGCTTTGGCCGTGTCCGTGTCTTTTTTTTTACTTTTCAATTGCTGTGTCAACTTCCGGCCCAAACAATTGTTCCTGGTTAAATGGCATGTTCAACACTGCTTGTTGGATCTCTGGCTTGAATCCAGAGCTTCTTAACCATGCATGCCTGCGAATGGTTGCTGCCGTGTTGACCGTTCGTGCTGCAATGTCTGCCGAGTCGAGTGCGGACCTTATCTGGTTGTTGGATATGGCCTGTCCTTCTTCCACAACCTGTTGGGCACGTTTCTGGTGTTTTTTGGGCAAGTGCTGTATGATGTGTTGCCTCTTGTCCCAATGTACCCTGTCGTAGCGAGCAAGTAGGGCTTGCGAATTAGCAATCCGCCATTGATTGGCTGCTTGTGCTGCCACTCGTTTGCCCGCTGCGTCAAACTTTCTGCTCTCTTTGTCAGGAGATGGAGCGTCTCCTGACGATTGGGAGTTTGCTCTCTTTCTTGCTGTTCCTACAACCACTGAGTCCGGTGAAAGTTGTTGTGTTATGAACACAGGATCTGTTGGGGGAGGCTTGTACTTCTTCTCAACTCTAGGTGTGATAGCCCTTCCTGTAACTGGCTCCTGGAATACTTGTTTTGCGTGTTTGAGCATACCCGGGAGCATTGGCAGACTCTGATAGGAAGCGTGGGTGGATGCTAAGGTGTTAAACAGGAAATCATCCTCTATTGGCTCTGAATGCATTGCTACGTTGTGGAACATAGCTGCCCTGGATAGTACCTGCGTATATGCAGTACTGTCTTCTGGACGTGACGGCTTTGTTATCCGATACTGGTGCATCATATAACTCCCATGCATCAGCATCATCCTGTGTCATCCCTGTATGTGTGGGTGACTGCATTGGAGGTGTTCCCACTGGTGACAGTTGTGGTGAGTGCGGTGGGGACGGTTGTGATGAAAACCTTGGTGGTGGTGGTGGTGATTTGTCTCTAACCACCTTTGCCTTAGGCTGCATTTCTGTCTCCTGAAATGCAAGTTTCCTTTTAGATTTGATTGGAGGTAGAGTTTGTATTTTAAGACAGCGGTGCTTGAGACGGCGGTGCCCTGTGCAGCGGTGCTTGAGACGGCGGTGCCCTGTGCAGCGGTGCTTGAGATGGCGGTCTCCATTGCAGGGTCTCAGCTGCTGGTGGTCCTTCATGGCCCAACGGGGCTTTTGCTGGCGGTCCTTCATGGCCCAACGGGGCTTTTGCTGGCGGTGGCCTCCTGGGCAGCTGGGCTGGTGCTGGCGGTGGCCTCCTGGGCACCTGGGCTGGTGCTGGCCTCCTGGGCAGCTGGGCTGGTGCTGGCCTCCTGGGCAGCTGGGCTGGTGCTGGCGGTGGCCTCCTGGACAGCGGGGATGATGGCGGTCTTCTCCGCCGTGCTGCTCTTCCCAGACTTGCCAGGTTTCTTGTGGCCCTTCCCCACCTTGGAAGGTGTCACAGCTGACTCCACACTCCCACCGGGACCCCTGGGAGCGGCTTAGGTGGCTGGAGTCTTCCCCCTCTCCCGCCGGGCACTGGACAACTTCTGATGCATCACAGGTGGGGGACTGTCTGTGCTGTGGCTTCGTGCCACACTGGCTGCCCTGGTGGCCGGTGCACTCCAGATTCCGGTGACTACAGGCATCACTGGTCCCGGAGATGTTGTGGCTGAGGTGCTAGTTCGGGACCTATGAGATGGACGGGGTGGGGGAGGTTTGGGAAAGAGGTCAAGGGTGGACAGGAAATGTTTTTTGGACACACTGGGACGGGTAGCTGGAGTGGGTTTGGGAGTGGAGGAAGAGGTGGTGGTTTTAGGAGGTGTACGTTTGGTGACTTTGGGTGAAGGTGCATGCACTGGAGGCTGTCGTGAGGTGGATGGCTGTTGGGTGGGTGGGTGGGTGCCTGCGTTTGTGTATCTTGGGAGGGGGAGTCACAGGCACACTGGGAGAGGACACAGAGGACGTGTGAATGGTAGTGGGGGTGATGACTGCACGTGAGCGGGGTGTGGTGGTGGGTGTGCTGGAGAGGGACGTAGTGGCTGTAGAGGTAGTGCATGCAGGTGTGAGTGTAGAGGTCACTGGGAAAGAGGAGGGAGACGAGCAGGAGGGGGACACAGTGGAGGCAGTGGATGTTGGTATGTCTGCATGTGTGTGATGCTTGCATGAATGCCTGTGGGATGTGTGGTGCTTATGTTTGCCTGAACTTCCCTTGGGTGTGGACGTGTGTGCATGTTGGTCTGTAGGTGTGCTTTGGATGGGCTGAGGTAGAGGGGATTGGGTCTGGGTGGAGGAAGTTGGAGGGGGAGGCTAGAGACGGGGCCAATGGCTACCATCAGTGCTGAGGCCAGAGTCTGAAAAGCTCGGTGAAGGGCCGCATGACCAGAATGAATGCCCTCCAGGAATGCATTAGTTTGTTGCAACTGCCTCTCTACACCCTGGATGACATTCAAAATGGTAGACTGCCCAACAGTGAGGGACCTGAGGAGGTCAATGGCCTCCTCACTGAGGGCAGCAGGGGTGACTGGGGCAGGGCCTGAGGTGCCTGGGGCAAAGGTGATGCCCACCCTCCTGGGTGAGCAGGCACAGGGCAAAGCCTGAGGGGCTGTTGGGAGGGCGGTGCTGGTAGGGGGGGGGGGGTGGTGGCTGTACCTGTAGATGCGGGGGGCACAGATGTTGCCGCCACCACAAGGGAGCTCCCATCAGAGGACGAGTCCGTGTCGCTGGTCTCAGCTCCTGTCTCCGCCCTCCGTCCCACTGGTGAATTCAGACTCCGTAGTGTCGCCCTCCAGGGCCATGTGGGATGCAGCTCCCTACTGCTCCAGTGCCACTGCTTCTCCGCCTGATGATGCTAATGTACACAAGAACAGGGAGACCACAAAAAGTGGGGGGGGAGACAGAAGAGAGACATGTTGAGTGCATGCATTACCGCTACTGTTGGCGGGCACGACAGACACAGAAGCCCCCTGCACTACGCCGCGCTCTTGGGCTCCACTGTTCAGTTCCTGGGAAATGGCCTACAACGCTATGGACGACATCTGCACACACAGATGACACACGGGCATGACTAGGTGTACTTGGCACTCTACAGAGGTGGGCTGGGGTGCCACATGTGCCACATGGCCTGCCTTACGGAGGGGCCTTGCCTACGGAACTCGCCCTGGCCTAGGGAAACCCACAGCCCACCTCCCCCACCCAGACAACTCCACTGCGCGCAAAGTCAGCAGAATGAGTGTACTCACCCCCTTGTGTCTGCTGTGATGCCCTCAAGCGCCCATCCTACTCCAGGTACGCCACCGGCAGGATCCGGAACATCAGAGGGGTCATGGTGCGACGGGCACCCCTCCCACATTGGGAGGCCATCCCCAGCTGAGCCTCTGCCGTCTTCTTGCTCCAGCGGCGAATGTCCTCCCATCTTTTACGGAAGTGGGTGCTTCGTCTGTGGTAGACCCCCAGGGTCCGTACATCCTTGGCGATAGCACGCCAAATATATTTTTTCTGGTGGGCGCTGACCTACATGAAATGTACAGGGGAAAAAAAAAGAGTCGTTATTACCAACTGCACCGTCATAGTGATTGGCCCCCATCCCTACCCTTGCCATGATGCACATGCACTCACCGTCGTTTCATGCACGCCTCAATCTCCGCCCCCCCATCTTTCATCCACCCCACTCCACACAGTCATAGCCCATATAGCATGCTCACAGTGTATTTACCTGTTTGTCTGGAGGACTGTAGAGTAGCGTGCACTGGGGGAGGACCCCATCCATGAGCTTCTCCAACTCCTCCGATGTGAAGGCAGGGGCCCTTTCCCCAGACACTCGAGCCATTGTCTCTTCCAGACCGAGGTCACAGCACCACTTGTAGTGTAGGTCCTCTCCTGTCGAAGGTATCGAGTGATTGAACAGATAGAAAATGGTGGTCATGTCCGCGGCGGTGCCTACCGTCACCGCCGGCGCACATCGTCATTGGCTCCTGGGATCCATAGGGGCCAATGTTAACCAATGCAGCATTGCACGCGGTCTTCGACCGCCTACCGCAACAGCGCAGTTACCTCACATCCCATTGTCCCACTTTAGAGGTCAGGCAGCCGCCATTTCAGGGGCCCACATGGCTTCATTTCCAACTGCATCACACATACCTAGGCCTAGACTCAACACACATACAGGCCACCTTTTGTGTATGACTGGTGTTCTGTGTAAACTGTGTTTACGTACCTCTGAGTTGTTTGACTCTGTGCTCGCTGTTGTCCTTCATAGGCACCGTCCGCTGGGACATGTGAGGAGATGGCGGCATCCTCCGGTGTACCGACTGTTGGTGGACCTGTTGACAATGGAGGAGCGACATGTCATAATCACATACAGGCTTGACTGTGCCACAATCCAGGAACTGTGAACCCAGTTGGAGCCTGACCTGATGTCAGCAATCCGCCATCCCACAGGAATCCCCCTTCAAGTGCAGGTGCTGTCAGTGCTCCATTTCCTAGCAAGTGGGTCATTTCAAACAACAGTGGCCATAGCATCAGGGATGTCCCAGTCTATGTTTTCCAACGTATTGTCCAGAGTGTTGTCTGACCTTCTGAAACACATGCAGAGCTATATTGTGTTCCCTCAGGTGGAGGATTTGCCTACAGTGAAAGATGATTTCTATGCCCTGGGACATATCCCCAACATTATAGGTGCCATTGATGGGACCCATGTGCATTGGTACCCCCCCCCCCCCCCCACAGGAGTGAACAGGTGTACAGAAACCAGAAGAGTTATCATTCTATGAATGTACAGATGGTATGTTTGGCGGACCAGTACATCTCCCATGTGAATGCCAAGTTCCCTGGCTCAGTGCATGACGCTTACATCCTGCGGAATAGCAGCATCCCTTATGTGATGGGTCAACACCAGAGGTACAGTGTGTGGCTATTAGGTGAGCATCTGGAAGCAAGACAATGGGAATGGTTGTCTGGGTCTGGGGTTACCATACAGGATAGTGTGTGTCTAATACTTGTCCCTCGTCATTTGCAGGTGACTCCAACCTGTCATGGCTACTGACCCCAGTGAGGAATCCCAGGACAAGGGCAGAGGAACGCTTCAATGAGGCCCATGGGTGCACTAGGAGGGTGATCGAGCGGACCTTCGGCCTCCTGAAGGCCAGGTTCCGGTGCCTCCATATGACAGGTGGATCCCTATTCTACTCACCAAAGAAGGTGTGCCAGATCATCGTGGCCTGCTGTATGCTTCATAACTTGGCCCAGATACTGTTCCTCCTGCAGGCGCTGGGTCTCCTGAAACTTGGCCAGTACCGTTGCCATCGTCTCCTGGGAGTGGTGGTAGGCTCCCATTATGGAGGAGAGGGCCTCGTGGAGAGTGGGTTCCCTTGGCCTGTCCGCCCCCTGTCGAACAGCAGCCCTCCCAGTTCCCCTGTGTTCCAGTGCCTCCGTCCCCTGGACTGTGTGCCCACTACCACTGCCCCCAGGTCCCTGTTGTTGATGCAGTGGTGGGTTAGCCTGGGTTCCCTGTAGTGGTGGACACACAGCTGATTGACGTGTCCTGGGGACGGAGGTATGGGCCCGCTGGGTGGGTGCTGTGCTGGTGTTTCCAGAGGGGGGGGAAGGTCTGTGATGGCTTGTGCCAGTGTGAGGGGAACAGACTGTCCAGAGGTCCCCGAGGGGCCGGGCTGGTCATCTAGATCCAGTTGGACAGAGGTGCTGTCATCACTGTGGGCCTATTCTGTTGGTGGTGTGGACATGTGTGGACGCTCCTGTCCGGTGACGTTGGGTAGGGGTCCTGCAGGGGTAAAAAAGGATGGTTATTACATCTGTATGTGTCATGGTGTGCAATGGGTGGGTGAGCGTGTACCCCAGTCCTTGCATTCCTGTGTGGAAGCTTGTGTGATGGGGGTTTAGGTGGTTGTATGGGTATGTGCAGTGTGCATGCTTTAGTGATGGGTGTCCATGCTCTGTTGTTGCATGCAGGGCTTGGTGTTGGGATGGGTGGTTTGTGATGTTGGGACATATGTGAGGAGTTGGGGTGCTGGGGGTGAGGGTGGGGGTATGTAATAGCATGCAGGTAGGGTGGGGGATGTAATAGTTAAGATTTGACTTACCAGAGTCCATTCCTCCGCCTACTCCTGCGAGGCCCTCAGGATGCAGAATCGCCAAGACCTGCTCCTCCCATGTTGTTAGTTGTGGGTGAGGAGGTGGGGGTCCGTCGCCAGTCCGCTGAACCGCATGGTGGTGTCTTGAGACCACGGAACGCACCTTCCCCCGTAGGTCTTTCCACCTCTTCCTGATGTCCTCCCGATTTCTTGGGTGCTGTCCCTCTGCGTTGACTCCGTCCACTATTCTTCGCCATAGCTCCATCTTCCTTGCTATTGAGGTGTGCTGCACCTGTGATCCGAATAGCTGTGGCTCTACCCGGACAATTTCCTCCACCATGACCCTGAGCTCCTCCTCCGAGAACCTGGGGTATCTTTGCCGTGCCATGGGGTGGTGTAGGTGATGTGTGGGGTGGATTGTGTTGTGATAAGTGTGCTGATATGTAGTGGTGTGTTGTGTGAGGTGAGTGGAAGCTCTGTGGGTGATGGTGTTGTGTGCCTGTGGATGCTATTGTTCTTGCTGGTGGTGTCTCTCTCTGGCCTTCTTTCAAGATTTTTTGTTGTAGGGGTTTGTGGGTGATGTGGGTGTGTGTTTTATATTGTAATGGGTGTGTGGGAGTGGTGTGTGTATGTGTATCAGGTGTTTGTATTTTGAATTGTTTAATGTGGCTGTGTTTTGTAGGAGTGTGTGTATTTTGAGCGCGGCGGTGTGTACCGCCAATGGAATACCGCGGTTGAAAGCCCGCCGCGTGGATTCGTGTGTCGTGATAGTGTGGGGGTATTTCTGTTGGCGTGACGGTGTTGGTTTTGTTTTCGCCAGTTCATCACTGACCTTTGGTGTGGCGGACTTGTGTGGGTGTCTGAATTTTGGCGGATTCCGAAATGTGGGTCATAATAGCTGTGGCGGTTTTCCGCAGCCGCGGCGGTGTGTTGGCGGTCTTCTGCACGGCGGTAAGCGGCTTTTACTGCCAATGTTGTAATGAGGGCCAGAGCCTTTTCTTGTACGGTGGTGTTCTAAAGCAGGGTGCCAATCTTGAGCGGAGGTTTCTTTGTTGGATGTATTTGGTTATTTTGTTTCTGATAAAAATCGGTCCTGCTCCATGTATAGCTTTGTGGGTGATACAAAGCAGCTTGAAAGTGCATCTTCTGGCAACGGGTAACCAGTGTAGTGCTCTCAAGGCAGGGGAGACGTGGGCTTGCGGCTTTAAATGTAATAGTAGCCTGGCTGCGGAGTTCTGAATACGTTGTAGTTTTTTCATAATAGATAGAGATGATCCATGGTAGAGGCCATTGGCATAATCCAGTTTGGATAGTACAAGTGAGATTGTAGCTTGCACCTTGTGTGGAAATCTGAGGTGGGGGAAGATGCGTCGTAGAGTCTTCAAGGTGATGAAGCTTGTTAGTGCTAATTTGTCCACTTGGGCATTCATAGTTAACTTGGAATCCATGGTGATTCCAAGGTTTTTAACTTCCTTGGATGATTGAGGACGTGGTCCGAGATCATCAGGCCAGACGCACAGAGGGTCATAACTTTTCCAGTCACCACATATGAGTATTTCTGTATTGGAGGTTTTTAGTTTGAGATGGCTCCAGGTCATCCACTGATCAACTGCTCTGAGGCAACTGAAGATTTCTGAGATTTTTTAATGTTTTGGGGGCATTCTAATTTAAGTAGTATTTGTGTATCATCTGCATAGTTGTAGCATGTGAGATGGAAATCATTGATCAGTTATGGTAATGATGATATGTAGATGTTGAAAAGCAAACGTGAGATGATTGATCCTTGGGGGACCCCTGCTTTTGTGAGGTAGGGTTTGGACGAGAAGGGGGGAGCGAGTAGATGATATTAGATCTTTTTTGAAGATAGGAAGTAATCCAGTCAAGAGCAGTCCCTTGTATGCCGGCTTTGTGGAGTCTTTGAATTACGTTGTCATGGTCAACCATATCAAAGGCAGCCAAGCGGTCCAAGAGAAGTAGTGCAGCAACTCCATTGCGGTCGACTGTGTTTTTAAGATCATCCCAGATTGCTATGAGTGCCGATTCAGTGCCTCTTCCTGGGCGGAATCCAGTTTGGAAGCCTGAAAGTATAGAATTGTCTTCAATGAATTGTGACATCTGAGCCAATGCTGCTCTTTCTATCAATTTGCCCAGGAAAGGTCCATTTGTGATTGGTCTGTAGTTGTTGGGGCCTCGTGGGTCTAGGTTTGTTTTCTTTAATAACAGTCGCATGTATGCCTTTTTCAGGTCTACAGGAAAAGTTCCTGTAGTTAAAGAGTTGTTGATGATTTTTCTTGCAGGTGTGGCAGCAGAAGTAGATAGAAGAATGTTCTTGAAGATTTGTGGTGGACAAGGGTCAGAAGGGCAACCAGAAGGACTGCTTCCTTTGACCAAATCCATAAATTCCTCTTGGGATATTTGTTGGAAGGACTGTAGAGGCTGGGTTGGTTTATTCTTAGAGGGTATTTTAGGAAAGGGGTTGGTGCTGATGGTTTTCTTCTGTTTTAAATAGGAGTCCAATGTGTCTGCCTTGGTTGTGAAGTAAGTTGGCAATTTGTTTGTGAAATCTTGAGTAGTGGGATGACATCCTTCCATGCATGTAGGTTTTTGAAATTCATTGAGAATTTTATAAAATTCCTTGGTTGTAGATTTAGCAATTTGAATTCTGTCTGAGTAGTACCTTTTTTTTTTTTTTTTTTTAGCTTTTTTGAGTGATGATTCGTATATTCTGTTGAGTTTGTGTATGAAGGAAAGAGCCAACTCAAGTAGTTTTCTGAAGACAAGAAAGTAATGAATTCCATAGTTTGGCTGCTTGAACAGAGAAGGATGTACCACCCATAGTCTTTTTCTTGTATGTTGGTGATCTAAGGCGGGGTGTCAATCTTGAGCGGAGGTTTTTTTGTTGGATGTATTTGGTTATTTTGTTTCTGATATGATTTAGCATTTTGAATTCTGTCTGAGTAGTACCTTTTTTTTAATTTTTTTTTTTTAGCTTTTTTGAGTGATGATTTGTATATTCTGTTGAGTTTGTGTATCTGCAGTTTGTCTTGACTGTTGTTTGTTTTGAGCCAGGTCCGCTGCAACTTTCTGATTTGTTGCTTTATCTTTTTAAGTTCTGTGTTTCTCCAAGGTGTTGGTTTTCTTTTGTCATGTTTAGTTTTTCTGAGTGGTATAAGGATATCAAAAGCTTTCTGTAGCCACTCAAAGTTTTGGCACAGAATTAATTGTATCTAGATCTGTATTGGCTGTTAGTTGTGTTTCTAAGTCATCCAAATTGAGTTTGCTCCATGGTCGATAGGTGAATGTATGTAAGTAGTTGTGGGGTGTGTTGATTTGTGGAGTTTTATGTTGGAAAGTTATCAAATGGTGGTCTGACCAAGTGATTGGCGTGATGCTATGAACGGTAACTAGTTCGGGCTTAGCAAAAATGACATCTAGGATGTGTCCAGCGATGTCTGTGGGATTGTGTACAATCTGATGTAGGTTCAATGTGACTAGGCCAGTGGTGATAGCTTTTGGATGGGGCATATTGGGTTTGTCAAACCAAATGTTTAGATCCCCAAGAATGCATAGGTTGGAGTATAGTGTAATAAGGTTTGAGATTATATCAAGAAAAGCATCTGGGAATGTGGAGTTGTTAGGTGGAGGTCTGTAAAGGAGGAGAAAGTTACAGGAGGAAGTTGGAGTAGAGTGGCATCTGGTGAGGAGGGATTCACAACCTTGTATGGAAATGTCTGTTTTTCTGAAGTTTATTGCCTGTTTGAATATAATAGCTAGTCCACCTCCTCTCTTGCCTATACGGTTTTGTGTGATGGTTTGATAACCCGGGGGAAGGGCTTCGTGCAACACTGGGGCCATGTCATCACCCAATCAGGATTCCGTTATGAATAGTAAGTCAGGTTGTGTGTCTGTGAGCAGGTCGTAGATGTGGTGCTTGTTTTTTTAGAGTGATCGAGCATTTATGAGCTGGCAGTTTAGAAAAGGTGTGTTAGTGGTAGTGTTGTTTTGTTTAGGAGAAGGGTAAGTAGTATAATATGAGCTTGAAGCAGGAGTGTTGTTAGTTGTGATAACTGTGTGAGGCTCACCATAGTCTTGCTTTTCAATATAGTGTTCCTCTTCCGGAAGGTTAAGGAGGCATTTTGTTGGGTCTGTGTGGGTGGGTGGTGGACTTGGTGGCAGAGAGAGACATGAAGAGTGTACTGTTTTTTTGTAGGCTAATCTTATTATGTAATAGACAAGGGGATGCAAGGTTATTCAGAGTGGCATGTTGTTTATTTTGTTTGCGTCTGTTTAGTGTGGATGGAGTATGGGTTAGGGGTGGTGGAGGAGCATGTGGATCGTGATGTAAGGCTCTAAATTGTGCAATGGAGGAGAGGCGAGTGAATGAAAGTTGCTGGGTTGGGGTGCTTGTGGTAGGTGTTTGTGAAGAGTGAGAAAGTAGGGGTAAAGATAGGATGGGACTTGTATTCTTTGTGTAGTCCTGTGGGTGGGAGTGGGTGTGACGATAAGTGTAATGAAAGTTTGGGTTGATTTGATGTGCTGATGTGTGTGGTCTGTATTGTTTCTGTGGAATAGTGAGAGGGGACATTGATGTTGTTTTTGGTGAGGGATTTGTATGTGAGATAGTGCTGGTGAATGGAATTACAGTGTTAGATGGGGTGTTGATGTGTTTTGGAGATGAATGTGCGAGGTGTGTAAGAGGCGATGGATGTGTGTCAGGGGAGTTAGTGTTAGTTGTGATGAAAGGAAGAGGTAATATGTGTGGTGGAGTGAAGTGTGGGGATTATATGGTTGTGTGTAATTGGTGAAGGGAGGGGAAGGGTGTTTGTAGATTGTGTTGGAAGGCTGAGTTTGGGCATTGTTATGATGAAAGGTGGTTTGTGTGGAGTCTACAGAGGATAGAGTTGTTGGTTAGTATGAACAGGGAGTGTGTATCAGGAAGGCTGAGACTGAAAGAAATGTATAGTGTGGTTTTGTGTTGTGAGGGTGATGGCAGGTTGTGTTAGTGGGACTGGACAGAGTAGTGTTTGTTGTGAGAATGCAGGTGTTTGACTGTTGTAGTTGTGGAGGATATGTGTTGTATAATGGGTATTGTGTTGGGTGATGGGACATTGCAATCTGTCTGCGGTCAGTTTGTGATGCATGAGTTGGATACCTTTGCAGATAATGTGTTTGCATGTTGATGGATGTGTAGGGACTGAAATCAATCCTGATCATTTGAGAATTGGGCAGCATTTCTGGCCCTAGTCCCTACATGTCCCGAACAGGCCCAAACAGGCAACTGCCCTTGTCCTCTCCGTCCTTTGCTGATACGGCCTGAGTCCTGGGCTTAAATAGCCCTACTGGCTAATTGGAACCTGTTCCTAACCCTAACCAATCCAATTTCTAATCCTGATTCAACCAACTAATGGGACACCCAGCACTAAACACCAATCACAGCCCCAGCCCTAGAACCAACAGCTAATCAGATTCTCAGCCCTATCCACCAATCACAGCCCTAGACGAACAGCCAATTAGATTCTCAGCCCTATCCACCAATCACAGCCCTAGAACCAACAGCCAATCAGATTCTCAGCCCTATCCACCAATCACAGCCCTAGAAACAACAGCCACTCAGATTCCCAGCCATGTCCACCAATCACAGCCCTAGAACCAACAGCCAATCAGATTCTCAGCCCTATCCACCAATCACAGACCCAGCCCTGGAGCCAGCAACCAATGGAAAGACCAGCTCCCAACAACCTATCACAACAACATATGCAACAACCAATAGGAACTTATATAAGGAGCTAGTTAACCGAAGTCCAGTCCCTATGGCCAGGGAGGAGGCAGCTGCTGCTCTATTCAGAATCTCCTTGGATACAGACAGGCTGAATCCACACTTTCAAGCTAGCCGAGTCTACTTTCCAGGTAAGGGAGAGATTGTTTAAAAATAAACACTGGAATACTGCTGGTCGCGTGCACAGAAATGTGGCTTTTTTTTTTTAAGGCAAAAAACAGGGGGGAGCAAACAGTTTCTAAACACAATTTAAATCACAGAAACAGATTAAAACAGTCTCCTTAAACACACTCTGCAAGATGTATGCAGCCTTTTTACTTAGAAAAAGAGTGGGGGGCGGTTATGAAGTCACGTGCCACAAGCTAGCAAGGTAATTAACATAGTCACGGCAAAAACGAAATTAAAAAAACAATCACCACTTTAAAAGGCCAAGCTGCCTGAAACACAGAGAGCCCACAGTAAAACAGGCACAGGTAGCTGAAATAAACACTTTTGAACAAATAATACTATTTACCCACATAAGTCTGGGGGCTCCTTACCTAGGTCTTTTAGCAATCCTTGAACACTGGGCTGTATTAGGACACAGGGAGGATGCTGAGGCTCACACAATGGAGGTGGCTGTCTTGGGCTTCCCTCCACAAACCTAAGGGGCCAGAGCAGGTGGGGGTGGGGGCTCAGGTTGCCAGGGACTCAGAGAGCCAATCAGCTAAGTCCAGTCTCTGTGGCCAGGGAGGAGGCAGCTGCTGCTCTATTCAGAATCTCCTTGGATACAGCCAGGCTGAATCAACACTTCCAAGCTAGCAGAGTCTACTCACAAACTATGAGGAATTAAAGTTATGGGACAATGAGTTGCCTAGGTCAAAGGTGCTCTCCAAGAAGGGATTCATTCATACATTTGACTTCTATTCATCTAGAGTATTTTAATTGTAGAAATGAAACAGAATATGCGAAAAAGATGTCTCTCCCTAAGCCTGTCCCAGCTAGAGTGAAGTGGCTATGGGCCATTCCCATGTTTTATTGATACTCACCATTCTTGGATTTCTAGGCTGGGACAAACAAGCATGTCAATAAGATCACGCAAACTAATGCATAGCATGTGAGCAGATGTTAGACAGTGTGGATGTGTCTCCAGTGAATCTTATGGTTTGTTTTTACCCATTACTTTATTTTTTTTTAGCCATGAATGTGGCAAGAATTAAAACTTGACAAGACTGGAAAAGAAAGGGTTCACCAAATGCTTGAAGGCACCAGATATAATAAAGGAACTTGACCAAGATTTTGCATACAGGTTGGATGGTGGGTAGGCCTACAAAACAGTGGAGGGAGTAGAAGGACCTTTATTGAGCCCAAGGGTGAGTACAATGAGATGTAAAATCTGGTGGAGGGGTGGTTTGGATTCGTTTAGAGGGCTCCTGTTGTATTACAATGTCCGCCGTGGTGGTATAAGCCTTTCTGTAGTTTTGTCCAAGCATTACAAAGCATGGCTAATACAACTTAAATGCTATAGAAGTGAATTCTTTAGGTAAGCAATCTCACAGTTTTGCCAGCTTCAGAACTTTTTTGTTTTTTAATTTTGTTATACAAATTTTCAGTAGTGGACTCCATACAAAGATGCAAATTAATTACAATGAATTTACAACAATTAATTTTTTTTTCATTAAAGCATATTAAAAGACAGAAGAATAATAAACCTTTCTGATGGCTCACCATGAGACAGATGAACATAGACAAGGGCATAAAAGCCAGCAGTATTAAAAAAAAAAAAAAAACCTTCAAACATCTCATCCTTGTTCGCTTGGATATAGGCACAGCATTGTTGCATAGACAATCTTTGTAAACGGAGATTAGGGTACAAAAGAGTGTTTAAAATGGAGTCCAAACTCTTATACGACAGTGCAGTACAGATACCGTCAACATACAATGATGCATTTATTATTTTTATATCTGTTTGGGCAACCAAATAATACAGTCTTCATCGTTATACCACTTTACATGTTTCTGATCTAATTCCACATTCTGTAAAATTTAAGGTATCACTATACAGCTTCCTCTATCTCTGACCCATTTTGCAATCACGAAGTATATTCTCGCAGGAGCTTCCCTAAAGGTCTGCAGTTAAAACACCCCTTTGATCTGACTGCATTTCCTCTTTTTAAATTCAAATTTAAATACACATTACTACACAGTATTCTTCACAATATAAATGTTCTCAATTGTGAATGTAAAATAAACAACATAATATGCATAGCAAAAAATGTTCCATATGCCAAAGCCAAAGGGGCTCAATTAACATAGCCGTACACCTTTTACATTTTAATCTGGAGTTGACCTCTTAGTTTGGTTAACTTCCTCTGTAAACTGAAAAGCTCACTGCTCGTTCCTGAAAGAAATCTTACCAACTTGAGTTGTTAAAAACCCCAACTGTTGAGATTTTGGGAAGTCCTTCCTTCATGACAGCATACTCTTGTACTTGCCAAATCTCCAATTTTTTAAGTGTAGTAAGGTATACCGATTAGATATAAATACTGTTCTGTGATTGAGTGGAACATGAAAACTTGCTCAGGTATGAAACATATAATCATTCAAGTGTCAATGTTTCAAAAGCAGCAAGATCAGCTTTTCCAGCATCCTTCCATAGGGTGGGTCCTTTCACCTCCAAAGAGAGGTCGGTAAGAATGGTGGAAAGATAATCTGTAATTTATGAATATCTTAGACATTAAAGAAGGATAACTAGGGTGGTCCTAACACCTGCCATGGGACACCTCTAGAGTTACTTGACTGAGAAGTTCTGAACATGTTAGTTATGCATGCTGAAGTAATAGCCACTAAAAGGACAATTCCAAGTCATTTGAGAAAATGGTGCCCTTGAAATCAAAATACTTGAGACAAATTAAGCAATATTCATTTCTCAAATAGGATGGGTTTTCATAACTTTATGGTAAGGTTATTAAAATAGCTTTTGACTTCCTCATTCACCCTGTGTTTTTTGTCAGCTTCAACAGCAGGACAGCCCCCAACATTGAACGGTATTCCACAAGAATATTAGGATAGCTTTGCTCACATCACACACCTTGACAAACAGAAAATCCCTATTTTACTGGTTGCAGTATTACTGAAAACAATGACCTTTAGGGCAAGAAGAGAATCGTAATTCACAAAAAAATAAATAAGAACTGCCTCATTCTAGTCTGTGCACTACTAGCAATTTCAAAAGCCAACAAAGTACCGCTTTACCAGCTGGTTCTGTAATTATAGGACTCCACCAGTTTTCCATTTGATTCTTGCAGTAGACAGGAAGGCAGAGCAACCCCTCTGACTGACTCCTGCTAAAGCGATAAACCATTACATGGGCAACTCATAGGTCACCACTGTAATGATTCTGATGCAGCTGCAAAAAAGGAGAAAGTGCAGTGCCAGTGGAAGAGGCCTCCATATCCTAGACAAAGCACCAGAATCACTTGAGTGCATAGGCACCGCCAAGATCATTTCACAAAAAGAGCTTCTTTAATTTTTGTGACTTAAGATATCACTCTGAAGAGACGTGAAAGGCACCGGTAACATTCCTCACCCTGAACAGAGGAACACGCCAGGACCAAACCCTGCCTTTTAACCATCCGAAATACCAGTGCACTTGAGAACTGTAAAAACACCTACCGGCGACTGACATTCTTAAAGACATCTTACATTCCCTTTTAGGTAGAGGCTCTCAAGTATGCCGGGAGTTTCTGCATGCAGTTGAGGAACCCCAAGAGAGCTGCGGTCAGGGAGAGCTCTGGTTCAGACAGGCAGCCCCGCTCTACATCCAATTCTTTGATTGGAGTAAGATGGTGAACCAACATGGGGTGGGAACAGAGCCATGCTATCTTGTCTCTTCTGTGCATGATGGGGTTTAGAGCACGTAAAGCTGGACCTGTCAGGATAGTTGCACACAACTGTGTTTTATCATTATGATCTGCTGAAACCATTTTTATATTCTCAACACGTGTATACATTTTCTCTGGTGTGCGTCCACTTACGTCTCGCTCGGGTTGATAAGTCAACAAATCATTTCTAGCATATGTTACACATGAAGGGTTTCTCACTCTTGTGCATTCGCTGGTATTTGATAAGATGCGGTAACTGTCTGAAATGGTTTCCACACGGAGGTCGCAGGTAGGATTGCCAGAGGAACGAGAGGTCTCCCCCTCCCCCCCAGTATGTTTTGGGAAGTGGCACAGCTGCTGTTTGGGCGTTTTTTGGGCTACAGGGGCAGATATTTAGGAGCCATCTTAGGTATGTGCCACCATTTTAGGAAAGGTGACACAGTGGCTGGCTGGGCAACCCGAAGTTTTTCGTGAATTTTTTTCTAAGCGAAGTTTTTTCCACATAAAAAATCCGGTATTAATGTTTTGGAAGCGTGGCAGGTTTTTTCCCTATATTTCTGCGCTGGGTGCCGTTAACAAGAAATACAGCGCGCGTGGTGTCGGCGGCGGGCGTGTTGTGTTTGACGTACCTTGAGTCGCGTTTGGCGGTCGCAGGTTCTGTGGCAGGCCGGAGGAGGATTGCAGACGGCGAGTGCGGGCAGCTCTTAGACCTGGTGCGCAAAGCTGTTGTCAAACACCTGCGCCCGGCCCGAAGAACGGTGTGGCGGTGGCCGTGTTGGCTTGCTCGCCTCCGCGCAGCATGAAGACCCAGAAGGCGGCGGTAAGGGTAGTCGGGGGAGGAGGGAGGTGGGCTGGGGATACCCCGGTGGAGAAAGGAGGGCGGGGCAGGCATACTCTGTTCCCGCCCTCAGGGAGGCTTGCCTTGACGCGGACACACAGAGCTGTGCTGCGATAGAAAGGAGGCAGCTGGGAGGCTGCCAAGGCAGTCGGGGCAGGGTGGGGAGGGCGTTCGACGGGTGGGAAGGGGGGGGCAGGAGGTGGAGGACAGAATCCCTTCAGCACAGGAGGAGCAGAAGGAGAGTGAGGAAGGGGTGGGAGGAGGAGGTGCAGAGGGAAGGAAACTGGGAGTTAGGAGGGACTACTTGAGTACACGTTCCACCAGTGCAAGGGGGAGCACATACCTTGGGTGGGGGAGGGGAGGACCCTGATGTGGGGGGGAAGATGGGAAGGGGCCATGTCAAGGGCGATGAGCTGGAGGGCGACCTCACCGAGTTTGGGGGTGGTGGGAGGGGGGTCTGCTGGGTTGAGGGAGGGGGCCCCCAGTTCAGGAGGGTATGGGGGGGTTTCCTGCGCAATAATGGGAATCGATTCTAGAATGGAGCGACGAGGAGGAGGCAGAGGGGCTGGCTGTTGAGGAGGATGGGATCACCTTGAAGGTGCGTCCTCCAAGGTGAACTTACGGAAAGCGTTGGGGCCTGGAGGCCCTGGGCGATGCTTTCGATGTCGAGAATTTGGGGAGGGAGGAGTTCCCGTGGGGGGTGAGCGGGAGGATAGGGGTGCTTGGGTGGCGGGGTGCGTCGGGGGGTGATATGAGTGCGGTTTCTGGGCTCACCGGCACATCGGGCATTTCCTGGCAGGGTGAGAAGACGGCACGACGGGACCCGAGCGGGTCTGTGGTGGCACGGCAACCTTGGGAGGAAGTACAGATGGGCCCTGAGCGGCCGGCCGGATGGCATCACAGAGGGATGTAGGTGGCAAGGAGCCACGGGCTAAGGTTGGTTTTCAGGGGCCCCGTGATGGAATGGGTTTTGCGCCCACCGGTGACCGGCTCTGGACGACCAGCCTGGCACATGGCAGTCTGGACGGGGCAGGAGGGCCCTGCAGCGGTCCTTACCTCATGCGGGAGGTACCACAATGGATGAGGATAAGGGGAGGGCTTACAGTGGTGCCCTGCCTGGTGAGTATGGAGAAATGTTAGTGGAGGAAGAATTGGATTAGGAGGAAGAAAATACTGAAGGAGAGTTGAGGGATGAGGAGAAGGACGACTGGTGGGGTACAAAGAGGGGGGTGTCTAATCTTGTGCCTCAGTCGTTTCAGGTGGTGAGTGAGGCCAAAGGACGAGGATAAATGGCGATGCGGACGGCTCAGGAGCGGCCCATGTCCTTGGCGCTAGGTAAGGAGGTGGTTTCTACACACCATGATGTGGTATCAGTGGCAATTGAGGCGAAGGCGGATAACGCGAAAAAGCATTTGTGTAAAGGGGTATATGTCATAGACGGCAGGGTCGGGCCGGAGACCGGCAGCGGGGCCACAGGTACCGGAGAGCAAGGAGGGCGGGGATACTAAGGATGACTCTGGTAAGGAGACAGTCAGGGAAAAAATAAAAATAAATTACCCTACATGGGCACAGCTAAGCCATTAGGGGCGCACCTCATGGTAACAACGAAGGAGAAGATTTGGAAAGGTGAGTATGTAGAAATGTTAAAGCTTCTTCATTGGGAGGTCAGATCCAAAGAAGCTTCTATAGAGGAGGAATATGAATTGGCCAAGAGGCAGAGGGTTCCAGTTAACATTGAGAACTGGACAGCAGCCTTTTTAATATTTGCGAGTGTTTATTGCGAGCGCTTTCCCAAGAGGGCAGTAGCGCTTTTTAAGTATAAGGACGTCATCT
Source organism: Pleurodeles waltl (assembly GCF_031143425.1). NCBI lineage: Eukaryota > Metazoa > Chordata > Amphibia > Caudata > Salamandridae > Pleurodeles > Pleurodeles waltl. The sequence continues at coordinate 1,021,653,349 of NC_090442.1, forward strand.
GGAAGGCACATCTAAATTATGGGGGCTATACCTGGGTCCAGTACGATGAAGAGTTTCGGGCAAGGATGGCAGCCGATTCGGAAGTACAATGGGGGGAGATTGACGCAGACCTGTGACAGCACACCATGAGCCTGTCAAAATTTGGCAAAACTGTTTTCACGGCTAGCGGGCTGCCTATAATGTACTGGCCCTTTTGGGAGCACCCCACCCAGGGTGGGGCAAGTGCAACCACAAAGGGTGGGTCAGGAACTGTGGGAAGTGGGTCACTCAAGTCAGGAGCATGCTGGGATTACAACAAGGGCCTTTGCACCCTTGAATACTGCAAATTTAGACATGAATGTTCACGTTGCTTCGGAAGGCATGCGGTTATTCACTGTTATGCCTCAGGAAACCAAGGAGCCCAGGTGGCAGGTCAAAGTCAGTCTTCCTATGCGAGCAGCCAAGGGGGGGCAGGGACCCAGCCTGCCCAGAGGCGGGCAGGGTCCTTTGGGAAAAAAGCTCGTACTCCAGTTAAAATTGACAAACTGCGTTTTTGGTTGGAACGTTACGACGATGAACGGGCAGCACAGGTTTTGTTGCGCGTTTTTTTGGAGGGTTTCAAATTGGCCGACACAGGGCCCCGACAGCGCTGCTGGGCTGATAACTTAAAGTCCGTCAAGAGGAAGGAGGAGATCGTACAGCAAAAACTAGACAAGGAGGTGGATGAAGGGCGAATGGAAGGTCCTTTTTCAGACTGGCCCTTGGAGAATCTCTTGGTGTCCCCCATTGGAGTGGTCCCGAAGAAGGAACCTGGGCAATACCAGCTGATTCATCATTTATCTTGGCTGGAGGGCTCCTCTGTGAATGATTTCATTTCAGAGGAGAGGACGCGGGTGTCTTATGCGTCGGTAGACGTGGCCATTGCTACGGTGGAATGTCTAAGAACTGGTCCCTTGAGGGCAAAGACAGATATAAAATCAGCCTTTCGGCTCCTACCAGTCAGCCCCAATGACTTTGAACTTTTCAGTATACAATTCCAAGGAAGTTGCTACGTGGACAAAGCCCTCCCCATGGGGTGTTCAATTTCACGTTCATTATTTGAGTGTTTCAACACCTGTTTATAATGGATATTTATATCCGTAACCAGGCAGAAGGAGGTGACATTACTGTGTTGGGCTTTGGTCTGTATTAGCAGGGACAATACTGTGCGGAGGATTGGCCGGGGGCTTGGCGGGGGGCAGGAGCATCGCGTTCTTTGAGCTGTTCCCATTTGTGGTCGCAGTGCGCATTTGGGGTCATCTCCTGGAGCACAAAAAAGTGCTATTCCAAACTGACACCCTGGCGGTGGTGCAGGTTGTTAATAGGCAATTAGGGCGGGATGTGCAGGTGCTGCAGCGAGTTTTCGTACTAGAATGGTTGCGCCGTGGCATTCATTTTAGGGCTAAACATGTGCCGGGTGTAAACAATGACACTGCGGACGCTTTGTCTCGTTCACAGTGGGAGAGATTCCATGGGATGGTTGCGGACGAGCCCCTGTGCAGGATACCAATGCCGGCTGCTCTGTGGACCATAGGCAACGCTGGAAGCTGCGCCTGGTGGTGAACTTGTTGGCGCAATCTACACAGCAAGTGTACGTCCAGGCGTGGCAGGAGTTTCGGCGGTCGGGGGCGGTCAGGAGGGAAGATGGTAAACATAGGCTGTAGGACTTAGTGCGTTTTATCATGCAGTTAGTAGAGAGACGGCAATCTAGGATCACCATATCATGGAAATTGTCGGGCATTGCCTTCATGAGAAAACTGTTGTGGGGCTATTCACCGTCAGCAGGGTAGCTGGGGCGTCGGATCCTGGAGAGCAAGACAAGAAACGTAATGAGCGGCAGCCTATGTCTTTAGGCTTGCTAAAGGAGGTTTTGCCAGCACTTCAGAGAGTATGTTATGATGAAGACAAATGTCTTTTATTTAGGACCTTAATGTCTTGGATGTTCTTCTGTGCCTTCTGGGTTTCAGAGTTGGTAGGCTCAGGACATAAGACAGGTTTGAGGTGGAGTGACGTGACCTTCAGGAGGAGCAGAGTGGTATTGCACATCTGGAGTTCTACAACAGGGCAGAGGAGCACAGGTGGTACTTACGGATTATCCTATTGAGGGGGCATGCCCGGTTTCCCTGGGTATGCAGTTCAAGGCACGAAGTTTGGGAGGTTATGGGGAGGTTTTTCACGATGGGGATGGGAAAAGGGTCATAGCGCATCAGCTTTCAGCTCTTTTGAGGGCAGGTTTGCAGTGCGTAGGGCGGAATGCTGCTCAGTTTGACACACATTCTTTCCGGATAGGCATGACGACAGAGGCGAGGTCAAGGGGATGGCGCACACGTCAGATAATGAGGCTCGGGAGGTGGAAATCAGATGCTTACAAAAGATACGTAAGGCAAGGGGTTGAAGGGGAGTCAGGGGTGTGAGTTTAACATATTTTTCTCCTGCTGCAGGTTCTGTACCAGGACCGGAGGCACATTTCCTGGCCATCTGGGTCATCGGACATTCCTTCGTCAAGTGGGCTCAAAAGCAAGCAAGACGAACGGCTATTGGGGAACATATGGGTTTGGATCGGGAATGGTACAGGGTGCGTTGGGTTGGAAAAGGGGGCAGGAGTTGTTAGCGATGTTGCATAAAATCAGAGGGAGAGGTTTGTGCCCGAATGTGTTATTAATCCATTTGGGGGGAAAGCAACTTAGTACAGAGGACAGGATTAGATATCATGAAGGGTATGAAAGGGAACTTGCAGGAAATTCAGCAACAGTGGTATGGGTGTCACGTGGTTTGGACAGCTTTTGTCCCGTGCAGGGTATGGAGAGGGGCAAGAAAACAAGGTGCTACTGAAAGGGCACGCAGGAAAATTATTACGAAAATTAAAAAAAATTGTGAGGAAAACAGTATTACTTATTTGGAACACAGAGAGCTTTGTTTTGAGGACCGCAAAGTCTTTAGGGGCGACAGCGTACACCTGTCCTTCATGGGCATGGAGTTGTACCTGCTCCAAATGAAGGAAGTTTTGAAGGCATTGTTTGGCGAGCCTTTTAGCAGGGCGTGAGCGATGGGCGACATAACATTCAATGGCGTGAGGGACAACGCAGAAGGGTGGGGGCAGAAAAAGGAGGTTCCTTTTTCTGGTGGCGGAGACTGAGACAGTTTTACATGACAACGATAACAGGGAGGGATGGCAGATTTGACAAGACACATTCACATTTGAAGGGGGTGGACAGCAGCAGGACAACTCAGACACAAATATTTTGGGGGTAGGGGGCAGCAGGAGATTATTAAGGTGACAAAACGGATTCAGTGAAGAAATCATTACAAAAGGAAGAGTATATTTAGAGACTGCAAGGTTAAGGATAAAGGGAGGGGGAGAGTAGGGGAGGGGGGAGTGTTTGAAAGGTAAAAATGTATAGTGAGGTTGTTAGTTTTGTGAGGCCAAGGGTTTGTTGCATTGCAAGTGCACCCGTTTCCAATAAAGCGGCCTTTTTACACACAAAGAGGTGTTGTGGTGATGTCCTTCTTCCCCGAGGGGGTCCCGAAGGGGGATTGCCGGAGGAATGAGAGGTCTCCCCACTGGGATGTTTGGGGAAGTGGCACAGCCCACGGGTGCTGTTTGGGCGTTTTTTGGGCTATGAGGGGAGATATATTTAGGAGCCATCTCAGGTATGTGCTACCATTTTAGGAAAGGCAACACAGTGGCCGGCTGGGCAACCCAAAGTTTTTGCCCAACCTCCCTCCCAAGCGGCGAGTAAGCAGGGGGTGAAGTTTTGTGGGGGGCCAAGTAGAAGCTGAAGGAGCTGCGTTGGAGAATGGGTGCACGAAGGGGGTTGAAGTTTGTATGTTGTTGCTGGGAATAGACCTTTAGGGCAATAAGAGAATCGTAATTCACAACAACAACAAAAAAAGAAGAAGAACTGCCTCATTCTAGTCTGTGCGCTACTAGCAACTTCAAAAGCCAACAAAGTACCTCTTTACCAGCTGATTCTGTAATTAGAAGACTCCACCAGTTTTCCATTTGATTCTTGCAGTAGACAGGAAGGCAGATCAACCCCTCTGACTGACCCCTCCTAAAGCGATAAACCATTACAAGGGCAACTCATAGGTCTCCACTGTAATGATTCTGATGCAGCTGCAAAAAAGGAGAAAGTGCAGTGCCAGTGGAAGAGGTCGCCATATCCCAGACAAAGCACCAGAATCACTTGACTGCATGGGCACTGCCAAGATCATTTCACAAAAAGAGCTTTTTTAAATTTTGTGACTTAAGATATCGCTCTGAAGAGACATGAAAGGCAAAGCTAACATTCCTCACCCTGAACAGAGGAACACACCAGGACCAAACCCTGCCTTTTAACCATCCGAAATACCAGTGCACTTGAGAATTGTAAAAACACCTACAGGCGACTGACATTCTTAAAGACATCTTACTTTCCATCTTTAGGCAGAGGCTCTCAAGTACGCTCAGAGTTTCTGCCTGCAGTTGGGGAACCCCAAGAGCGCTGCAGTCAGGGAGAGCCCTGGTTCAGAGAGACAGCCCCGCTCTACATCCAATTCGTTCACTGGAGTAAGATGGTGAACCAACGCAGGGTGGGAACAGAGCCATGCTATCTTGTCTCTTCTGTGCATGATGGGGTTCAGAACACGTAAAGCTGGACCTGTCAGGATAGTTGCACACAACTGAGTTTTATCATTACGACTAGCCGAAACCATTTTTATATTCTCAACACATGTATAAATTTTCTCTGGTATGTGTCCGTTTATGTCTCGCTAGGGTTGATGAGTCAACAAATCGCTTCTGGCATATGTTACACATGAAGGGTTTCTCACCCGTGTGCATTCGCTGGTGTTTGATAAGATGCGGTAACTGTCTGAAATGGTTTCCACAAATGCTGCAGGTGTACGGCTTTTCACCAGTATGTATCCGTTTGTGCGTTATTAAGTTTGCCATGACGTTGAAGCACCGCCCACATTCACTGCACGAATAGGGCTTCTCCCCGGTGTGTATTCTCTGATGTATCATTAATGACCTTGAATGTCGGAAACTTTTCTCACACACTCTACATATACAGTTTGTTTTTCCCCCTTTCTTCTTTTTTATTTTGTTGTGTGTTGGCTGGCTGAAACTGCATTCACTGCAAATATTCTGCTGCTGTGTGAGCGAGTTTGATGAGTGGCTGAAATATTTTCCACACTGACTGCAAATGTAAAGTTTCACCCCAGTTTGCATTTTTCTCTGTTGACTGACAGTGGTCGATTCAGAGGACGTCTGCTCAGTGTCGATCACAGTCTCACTCCGTAATCTTCTGTCCGATGGATGCCCCACACCGCTGTGAAGCTTGCTGAAGCTGTCATCACGGTTCGTGTGTGTATATGTTAACGCTCCAGCGTTTCCTTCACAGTCGATAGTGTCAGCTGTCTCACAGCCATTTGCCTGCTCTTGTTTCACAGAATTTTCTTTTGTGTTGACACCTAAAAAAAAACATAAAGACCCTCATTAACACATCATGTAAAAACTACTAAAATATTGTCTTATTACTAAAGTTGTAGAAATCGATCACCAACGAACTTGTCCAATGCTTTAAGCTAAAATGAAATTCGAGACTTTCCGAAAAAAGAGGCCGTCATTTATTTTGGCAACACGGACAAATATTTACTGCAGGGACAGAGCTGAATTCGGAAACTACATTCTGCTACCCAGATATTTCAACTGTAGTGGTTATGAATCCCTTAAACCTGGCTCTGCTGCATTGTTTTATCAATATTCAAAAGACACACAGTCCATATGATGATCTGAGAATGTCACACCATCCACTTGGGAAAGATCATAGAAAAGACCCCTATGTTCACCTCAGACGGGATCCATGTTTAATTATGCAAATATTCATAAAGCTCACTCCTTTCCTGATATTACTTTAGTGCAGAAGCTCTATATCACTGCTTCCTGACAGGGAAAGGTATTTTGGTTCCTGAAAATTACCTAAACAATTATTCATTCACACCAAAGCTATCCCGATTAAGTTTTATTTTCTATACGGACTGAATTAGTTTAGTCATTGTGGTGGGACAATTTTGAGGAACCAGCCAAACTTAAAAGAAGATACACGCAGAACGCATGGCAACTGAGCACACGCCATCTCAGCTCAGTCTACAGAAACCAGGAAATGGAGAACATGTCAGTGTGCAGAATTTACTGTACTGACTTTACAAAAGAATAGTTCACGCACGGTTTTTTCTGGAGCTTTAGACCATGGGTGGAAAAGACCCGTTAGCTTTCCGCTGTAATTCCGCAGAATACTCAAAAATGGCAGAAAGGTCTACCACTGTGGACAAATTAATTTTTTATGCCATTTCTGTGAGCAATTAAAATTCTGGATGAATAAACCAGAGTTTTAGTATTAAAAAGGTAAAAAGTTTCGTTATCAAACATCTTGAAATGATTATCCTCAATTACGGGTTGTTTCTCTTTAAAAAAGGAAAACATTTTGTGTGGACATATCGACTTAAACTAGGTCATGCAGGGGACATCAGAACAAACGTGTTACTTCATACAAGTGCCTTTGTAAATGTTTCTCATCTGCGGTAGAGGAGTAACTACACAGAACAAAATGAACACACGAGTTCAAGGATGTATTTCTGTAATATTCCATAGGACACTGATAGCCCTCTCAGTTCGCAGTGCTCGTCAACAGCTTCTTGTACTACTGAAAGGAGAAGAGATTCGGCTGCAGTTCCCTTAATAATGCAGGAATGATGCTACACCACCTGGTACAGCCATGTCCTGATGTGATGTGCTGGGATTCTAACCAAAGGTGGGCCGCAGAGACCTAAATGGCGAAAGAACTTGTGCGCAAGAAACACATTCTATATCCGAGAACATTATTGTGCAGAATACATACTTTACAGCTATTATTAGGTCTCTAACTAGGCCACAGGGAATGAGAATAAGTGATTCAATTTAGTCACTGATTTAAATATCACGTTATTCTCACCGTTGGTGGGGTGGTTAGCAATCTCTGAATCTTTGGAGCAAGGCCAGTCAATGCAGTCCGGCTCTTCCTCTTCAACCTGAAGTATGTAGTCTGGCTGAGCATCCGGGTCAGAGCCTGCGGAGAATACAAAGGGGTCAAGTATAGGACTTGTGGTTCACTTCTGTGCAGGAGGGCAGGGATATTACACGACCTGTGCTGTTAACATGTTAAACATCCCACCTAGAAGCTATGTCCCCAACTCCACAAGAACATGTTCAGTACCTGTGCTTACCAGAGTTGGCTTGCTTGTTGTCTGTAATTCCCTCTGGTTCCGACAGATCCCAGATGCACCCCTCTTCGCTTTTATTAATATTTCTGACAGTGTCAGAATCAGCAACTTTATGCCCTATAAAAGATATATTAGACTTGACAATGAACCAGTGAAAGATATTTAATGCAATTTGGTGTGTCTGAATAACATGTCACATGTGAGCTCGGACTGTTTTTCTGTAAACATGTTTTATCCACTAAACCAGCTGCTTAGACTCACTGCATGAAGCTGACTGTAACACAACTTTAAACACACACCACACACAGAAATGAGTACATCTCCTGAAGGGCTGACCAGAACAAACCACTGGGTTTATTCTAAAGCTACATTTTTTGTAAAGAGGCATGAGTTGCACAAGTGGCTCCAAGGAGCTCCGGTACCAGATGTGCAGGGCGCCAATAATGGGCGGGCATTTATAATAAGAGGGGTTGAAAGGAGGCGGGGTGGCAGGAGGATACTTGGGGAAGAGTTTGATATTTTCTCTGGAAATTATTTTGGCCTTTATTCGAGTGCAATTCCAATGCAGCAATGTCCAAAGAGGAGTTCAAAACAGAGTCTGTGACAAGTGAAAAACTAACATTGCGATGTTGGCCAAGAAGCTTAGGGGGTACTTGGACATCTCATGGGTCTCATGGGGGAGGGGGGAATTTGGGGGTGTATTTTAAGCTTTTGTGTCCTGGGCTTATACTGGTGATGGTTCGGTTGAGTACAAAGTATTATGCACTGTATGAGTATTTTAATTACTAGCCAGCCTATCTCCTAGGGGCCTTTCTCATAAGATCCCTGGGATTTAGTCATTGGTATAACCGAACTTTGAGAATCCTACCAACCAACCCCTGCAGACAGCCTGACACAAACATAAGAATACCAGATGACACCATGTCATCAAGAACACCACCTTTCAGAGTTGGGCATTTATTTTCCAAACCAATGCGCTTTAATCTCAATTCACCTCAGCTGAATAAATTGGACTGAAGGTCTGCATGACAATGAAATGTAAACGGAAATGCTAGAGCTGAATGTGGTGCTCCTGGAGACAGTCATCTGGTACCTTATATAAAACTGATCTACTTCTAATTTTATGTTCACTAGTTAAAGCTGGTAGGGAGGCTCAGCAATTGAAATATGTTCAAACCCCAGCTAGATTGTCTCGTGTTATGGAAATCATTGCTGTAGTACTAAAGGGAGGCCAATACGAGCATTTCCATTCTTACAGTACATTGGGAGGGCAATGCTTTCAACCTCCCTGACACCAGTGAACATTTAACCACCAGTTCACCGTGGTTGCTTTACCCATACTGCATTGAAAAATAAAGTGGACTGTTGAACTGCATCGGTTTTACATATCTATGTGCATATTTTAATAGCACTTCTCCAATTGTATGTTTGGCTTGCACTAATTTACAACTAATCTAGCTGCCTTAGGGTGCACCATTTACACTACGTACAGAAAATCTCAAAACAAAACTTCAACCAGAAAGGAAAAAAATTATGATTGGAGACTATTCCATTCTTTATTAAACTATTAGTAGATAGCTGCCAAAATAGTATTCCGCTGCCATTGTGTTTCTGGCACTGAATTTGCCACCTACTACTACTTGTTTATTTTATTAGTTAATTAAAACCATAAAAGTAATCCTTCTACATAAAACGTAAACAAAGCCGTGCTCATACATTAAAACTTATAAATTGCATACAATTTTAAATAACTGAGAGGAGGTATATTTCACAAAGAAGAAGAATCCCTACTTGATTCCGGGTTCTAATACAGTACTTCATAGTGGTCTGGCCGTGTGGTGAATATTACCAACATACCTTTCTATCTTTAGCGTTTTTACACAAAGTGGGTGGACTATGTCTCTATTTGCGCCCTCCCTATCCCAGGCTTCTTCCAGCAGACGCTATTTTACTGGAGTAAATTTCCAAAAATTGAACCAATCTAATATTCAATATGGTGTTTTGTGGGTTGAATGCTTCGATTAGTGTTTGTCTGCAGGATCTAATCCCTAGGCCGTTTATTTCTTTTTTCAATAAACATTTTCTATCTTCAGCCAGGGCCGGGCAAATGCAGACCACATGCATCAGGTTTTCTACCGCCCGATGACAAAGCCGACACTCCTGTGCACCCATTTGAGGCCCTTTCTTCCAAATTGGGAGGAGGTCTGGCGTTGGGACATCGCCCAGCCTAAGACTTATTGGAGACTACAAACTGCTTCTGCTCCCATGATCTGCATTTTCTCTCAATGCCAGTTCAATGTTTACAACTATCTTCACCACATCCCTCCAGCCTATCATGGTGTAAGTGTGCGTGATCAAGAGCGTTTCAAGCATCCTGTGATATTCACCAAGTCAATCATCTGGCGTGTGCTTCAGATGTGAAATTATTCTGCCCAAGGGACTGACTGTTTAGGCAGACTGGCTGGGGGAGTAATGATTTGAAATTTCAAGCGGTCAAAACAGAGGTGCAGTGGATCAACTGTTCTGTTACTCCACTTCCCTTGCACTTTTTGCCCCCCTCTTGGTCCAGCTGTCTCCCACCAAATAGAGACGGTTCTGATTCTTAGCTTTATTCTGGATTGTAATCGGTCTCTTGCTAAGCAGGTTATTCATCTCACTGCTACCTGTTTTTTTTTTGCTTAGGGTGGTGTGGAACACTTGGCTGCTTTTCTCATTCTCTGTGCACTAAGTGGCGGTGACTATTTTGAGCCGCCTGAACTACTTTAATGCTCTTTTTTGGGTGTTGCTATCGGACTTTGAAAAGGCTCCAACTAATAAAAAATGCGGCAGCAAATGCGGCCAGAGGCACAGTGTGGCAAATGCGGCCATTTGCCACGCTGTGCCTCTGCTGCAATAAATATTTTGCATTGGCTGCCAGTTGGTAAAGGGATCCATTTTAAGTCATTATGTACAAAAGGTTTTTAATCATACAGACACAAATACCTCAAGTAGAAATTAATTCACTATTCCTGTAGTACTAACTTAAGATCTATTGATACCTCTTTGGTGGTAATCAGAAGGATTAAGCAGGCATGACTTGGGAGCAGATCCTTTCATGTCACTGTCGCTAAAATGTGAAATTCACTTCCAGTAATGCTGTGGAAAAAGCATGATCTCTAGCTCTGCAGTAAGGCGGTAAAACTTGGCTGTATGTGCAATAGCTCCCTTTACTGGTTTACCTTTGTACTTAGCATCAGGACATTTATATAGGTAACCGAGCACTCAAAAAAACAGATGCCTCTACTCTTTTAGAAGAAACAGCATAGACAGGACAGCTCTGAAAGGATGATATATGAACGCAATAGAAACCTCTCCAACAATATATAAACATGTAGGTTTTAACTTTAGTAGAATTTGATGTGATGGATATCCTGTGGTGGTATGTGGTTGGCAGGTGGGTGCGAGCGAGTGGTAGGAGATTCATTAGCGGGAAAGTGGCCCTCTGGTTTGGTACTTCTGTGAATCTACACAGCACTAATTAAACACAGGTATATCCAAAACGTTTTCCACAGTGCATCTGTGCGTCAGAAGGTGGTGCCCTGCTGCTCCGCACTGATGCAGAAACACTCTAGAAATGAAATTTGGGGGCCTATGTAGGCGACACTCCTGCTTTGCTGACATCAGTTCCTTTCTTTCTGCCCCTTCAGATGTGGACCCAGAGCTTCTTTCGCCTCTTGGAGTCCACTTTTTCGACTTTCAAGTCAAACAAACTCCTACAGTTTGCAAGGGATGGCACCCCCTAAGACAACAGGTTTTAAACTATGTACGGATTGTCATAAGCAGATGTGTGACACCGATCCCCACTAGGTTTGTCTGTGGTGTTTGGGGGTAAAGCCATGACTCCAAGACCTGCAATGACTGCACACTGATGAACCTATTAGGGAACACAAGGCAAAACATTGTTGCCAAGGGACCGCTCCAAGTACCGCTGCAAGTCCACAGCTTAATCCTTATCCTGCTCCTTTTACCAGAGTCTACAGAGCCACTCTACAGGCCAGCCTTTCTCGTGCTCCAAGTCCTCAGGTAAGCACAAAAAACATAAGAGGCTGAAGCAGAGTTCTGCTCCTTCACACATTCTCACTCACCTGATGAAGCACATGGGCAGCACCAACAGTTCTGTAAGTCGTCCTACTGCGGATTCTATTCCCCAGATGGTTTCAGCACAAGCCAAGTTTCAGGGGGCCTTCAGCTATACTGTGCTAGATCGAAGGGTTCCAAGCAGCTTTGCTCTAGATCTTCGGTTGCCTACCAACTCCCACTGAAGCACCTCCGGGCCTCACAGAGCTGAGAGGCCTTCCACCTGGATTACTGCCGGCAGGTTCGCCCTTGGGGCCAGCTGGTCTGTGAGCCACTTCAACCCTTGGCTCCAGCACTGATGCTGCACACAACAGGCCTGGCTGGGTATATCGACACTGTCTTCGCCGACCAAAGAGGTGGTCCTGATTGTCATTTCAGATGCCAACTTGATGCCGATACAACTTCGACCAATTTCACAACTGAAATGAACAGAGGTTTCTGCATTAGCTTTAACACAAGGCAGGCAATTTTCTTTGTAATCCCCTTTAGGGACTCTGACAATGATTACAACAAGAATGATGAGTCTGCTCAGCCCTATGCCTCTGACAGCTAGTATGAGACTTGCAAGAGGCAGAAATCCTGCAGCCTGGAAGCCATTTGTATGAGCCACTCCTTCCCTTCAATGAAGCCTTGACGGACACCCTTCTAGAGCTTAGGCTAAGCCTTGTTCCGGGCCTCAAGTCAACTGCCAGGTATCATCATCCTGCTCCACGTAACCCGGCCTTTTAGTCACAGCACTCTTTTTCATAAAGTAGTGAGGTGCAAGCTTCCACTAGCTGTACCAACCGTACCATTTTCCGTACCACTTCCCCTGACAGGGAATCAAAGAGGGTGGAGACTTTCAGGAAACACTTATTCTCCTCAGCTACTTTGGCCCTGCAATCGATCAATGCCTCCTGTTTGTTGGGTCTCTATACTCATGACCTTTGGAACTCAGTGGCACAATTCCTTCCCTATGTTCCAGAAGACCTTCTCCCTGTTTTTCACAGGCAATTCAAGATGGTTGTGGCTTGGACAACACGGACTTCACTGGGCAACCTATAGGGACTAGCATTGCCATTCGTCACCTTGCAGGGCTCTGATCAACTGGGTTCTCGGGTGAAGTCCAGTCTTACCAGATAGACATGCTATTGGGTGGGGTGGTTTGTTCAAGGCAGATTCTGCCACTGAATGTTTCAAGAACAGTAAGGTTACTGCTCCCTTGCTGCTCTACCCAGCCTCACCAGCAAACATTCCAGTGTTAATTTCATGGCTTTGGATGAAGTATTCCTTATCGCCAACCTGTCCCACCTTAATAGCGAAACCCAAGAGTTTGGCAGGAGAGGCTGTGGTGCCCACTGTCCCTTGGCCATGGTCAGCATGCTGCTCAGTCCACTGTCAACCCTTTCACAGCCCCATCTGCCAAACATCTTTAGTCTACCCTTCCAGTGTCATAGCCACTCCGTGGAACACAGAATCCACCAATTCTATACGGATTGGCAGGTTGGTCCTCTAAACTGTTCACAAAAGGTTATGCCTTACTCTTCCATTTGCCCCTGCTGCACCTTCCACCATTCGCCCAACAACTGACAGGACCATCTTTCCATTTTACAGCAGGAAGTGCAAGGCCTCTGGCGAAAGGGGCTATTGAGAGGCATGACAGAAGTAGGATTTGGCCTTTATTCCCGCTACATTCTGGTGCCCAAGAAGGACGGAGGTCTTCAGCCTATTCTATATCTGCACCATCTCAATCTTTTCCTCCAGAAAGAGAAATTCAAACTGCTCACCCTGACCAAGGTTTTGTCTGGATTAGACCCTGGAGACTGGATGATGCAGTTGGGTCTTAATAATGCCTATTTTTATATCCCATTCCTGCTGGCCCAGCTGTGCTACCTGCGGCTTGTGGTGGGAGAGGAGCATTTTCAGCTCCCTGTGCTCTCCTTTGGTTTCACCAGTCCCCTTCAGTGTTTACTTTGCAGTAGTGGCAGACCACCTTCAGCGGTTCCAGTCTTCCCTTACATCAGCAATTGGCTGTTGCGCAGGTTTGCCCCAGGCAGCCATCAACCAACTCCAGACAACAGCAAAGCTCCTTAAATCAACCCTCCTTTATAGATGTACTTCTTTGTTGGATCTAATCTGAACACAGATCGGTTTTGTGTCTTTCCCTCAGGGAAAGGGTTCATGACATTCAGGCTATGAACCTTGTCTTTTAGCCTCGGTCCTAGATTTCTGAAGCTGCTGGGACCGATGGTCTCCTGAATCCTGCTGGTCCAGCATGCCAGGTTGCATATGGGGCTCTGCAGTGGAATCTGACGTCCCACTGGGCCCAACATCAAGGGGACCTCTCCGGCCATGTCCAGATTTCAGAAGAAACTGCAAACTACAGTGGCGGCTACTGGATCGCGATTAAGTTAGCAGCAGACTCCTCTCCCTTCCTAACCTAGAGCTGACAGTGGTGGCCAATGCTTCACTTCTGGGCTGGGATGGCCACTTGAGGGGTTGGAAATCAGAAGCCTTTGATCTCCGACAGAGGCCCAGCTCCACATTGACATTTTGGAGCTGATGGCCATCCGCTTGTTGCCAAAAGCCTTCCTGCCATCCATCAAGAGGAGGCTGGTGCAGGTGCTCACAGACAACACCACTGCCATGTGGTACTGCAACAAACAAGGTAGGGTGGGTGGGTCAAGGACTCTGTGCCAGGATGCCTTGCACCTCTGGAAATGGCCGGACCACCAGGGAATCTTCCTGGTGGTGAACCATCTGGCAGGCTCATTCAACACAAGACCGACTGAACTTCACCATCGGCACCTAGCGCCTCCCGCCGAGGGGCAGTTACACCTGGAGGTGGTTAAGGCCTGCTCTGCAAATGGGGAGAGGCTTGGCTCAATCTGTTTGTGCCCACAAAGAATATGCAATGTCAGCACTCCTGCACACTGGAGTTTCTAAGGCATGTCTTGCTCTAAGATGCATTCCGCCTCAAGTGGAATTTGGGACTTCTGTATGCCTTTCTGCAGATACCACTCCTGCCCAAAGGTCTCAAGAAAACCAGGACGGACCATTCCCAAACCATTTTAAGTGGCTCCTTGTCTAGGAATAGAGAGGAATGCACCCAGACTTCTGAGCTTGAGCATCTGTCGTTGGATCAGGCTGCCCATCCGGGAGGATCTGCTTTTGCAACAGAAAGGTCAGGTTGACCACCCCAGCCTCCATAACTTCCACCTTCATGCATGGAAATTAAGCAGCATCAGCTGAACACTTTCATCCTTCCTCCAGAAATAGTTGATGTGATCTTGGCAGCAAAGGCATCTCTCGATAAAAATTGTATACGCCTGTCTTTGGGACAAATCTGTGGTTTGGTGCAGCACTCAAGGGATTGACCCCCTCCAGGGGTCAATCTCTTATTTATTTGTTCTGTCTCTTGCCCATTACTTGGGCACAGTTAATGGTTATCTTTTGGCCCTCATGGCCCTGTTATGATTGCCTGATAAGCCCTCGTTGTTTAGACTGCAATTGTGAAGCGCTTTTTGAACGGGCTAAAACATATGTTTCCCCCTTCTTTGTTTGTGATGCCCTAATAGGATGTCAATCGGGTCCTTAGTTATTTAATGTGTACTACATTTAAGCTGCTCTACAGCTGTTGTTTAAGGCTTCTCACTATCAAAACTGTGTTCCTTACTGCCATCACCTCAGCACAGCATGTGAGTGAGCTTAAGGCTCTGTGTTCCTCCACAATACACCACCTTATTCCCAGATAATCTGGTTCTGTGAACTAGGGCATCCTTTCTACCGAAAGCTGGGAAGCCAGTCCAAGTTGGTTAAACAATCACCTTGCTGGTGTTCTATGCTCTGTCTCACCCCTCAAAGGAGGAGGAGTGACTCCATTGCTTGGACCCCAAAAGAGTTCTGCGTCTACATCGATCGTACTAAAAACCATAGCATGAACAATCATCTTTTTGTGGGGCTCGCTGGATTGTGCTCTGCATTAAGATCTGATACGCACTGGTCAAAAACATGCTTCCAGAAGGGTTTTGTGCCCATTCCACAAGGGCCAAAGCAGGTACCACCGCATTAGTGCGTGCAGTCCCTTTTCTAGACATATGTCAGGCAGCTACGTGGGTGGGTATCCCTCCACCCATTCACAAAGCACTATCGTCTGGACAGTGAAGTCTGCCTGGAAGAGCACTTTGCTCGCTCTGTCCCTGCAGGACTTTCTGGTTTGAGTCCATTCACAGACTCAACTCTGAATAAGTACTGCTTTGTTATCTATTCAGTAGGTGAGGAAACTACAGCTAGAAGTCTCTATCAGAGAAATAAGTTACTTACCTTTGATAACGCTTCTTCTGGTAGAGACTATCTAGCTGCAGAATTCCCATCAACCATCACATCCTCCTTGTTCTGTGACTAGACTATTTACTAAGAGATTATGAATATTTATAGTTATGTGTTGATCAACCCAGATACCCTTGCCTAAATAATCTTCCCAAGGTGCATAAAAACCTGTCATTCCTACCAGGCAGGTCTGCAGTAAGGGGCCAACAAAGATTTTCTGAATATGTTGATGTATTTTAGCAACCCTTTGTTAAAAATGTACCTTCTCATATAAAGGACACCAAACACAAATTAAGTTTATTGAATGATATCACATTGGAGTCAGGTATGCTTATGATGACACTTGATTCCGTTTCACTATATACAAGCATTGGAAATGATAGAGAAATCAATGTATAGTGACACACTTTGAATAGTAGATCTGATAGCTTATGGGATCACACAAATATGCTGTTAGAGATGATCGAGTTGATTTTGAATAATAATGTGTTTTTGTTTAGAGACAAATGATAAAGACAGCTACAAGAAACTGCGATAGGTTTCAGGTTTGCTCCTTCCTACGCAAACCTCTTTATGGCTGGATGGAGGAGGAGCGGAACTGGGGTCCGCACAGGGCAGAATGGATGAAGTCCATTTTATGTTGGGGTCACTTTTTAGATGATTAACTTTATGATACGGACAGGCAATACCATATAACTCTGGTACTTTTATCAGTACTTAAATATGAATGATTGTAATATATGATTCATCTATGAATATAGTGCTGAGTGGCTTGTGTTTTTAGATGTGGAACTCTATATCAAGGACAATGAAATACAAAGCAGACTTTTTCGGAAAACATCCTCATGTAATCCAGTACCAAATGCCAGATTAATGTAATACCCCATGGGAAAATGATACGTGCCAGACAATTGTAGCAACATACAGGAAGTGAAACAGTTGAGAAAGTCTATTAGGTGATATTGTCATATCAAGGAAAGTAAGGCTGATTACAAACTACAGTTGGATGTCACACAGATTTCGTAACTGCCTTCAGAAACATTGGCATATTCTACAGACAGACAAAATGTTATTGGATTTTATTTCTACTAGGCCTGAAATTACTTTCAGGAAAGGAAAATTGCTGAAGATTTTTTTGAGCCCTAGTTATCCTAAGTGGAAACCGAAAGGTGATTGGCTAACACAGGACACATTTGGTTTTTACACAAATGAACATTGTGGGGTATGTAGGTGGGCATTGGATAAGGTTAAAAGGTTTAGGATTGGTGACACGAAAGAGTTTAAAATAAAATTCAACACTAATAGTAGTACTAAATTTGTGGTTTATATTTTAAAATACAAATGTGATCCGATTTATGTTGGCAGCACCATTAGGGCATTATGAGATAGGGTGGGTGAACATATGAAGGCACTGAAATCTGGTGATGTCAGCTATCCGACAGAGGCTCACACCATGGAGTGTTCAGCACAGGGACAATACAGGAGTTTTCAGTTTTTTGGCATAGATCACATAAGTATAAATCCACATGGTGGAAGTAGAAAATTGAGCCTTAGACCGAGAGAAGCACTGTGGATTATGCAATTGAGGGCAGTAGAGAATGGGCTGAATAGAGATCATGAATTACAGTACTTCCAGGGTGATTGAAACGTTAGGATTTTGCAATAATAAATATACTGAGTTTATGACCATTTAATGAGAAGTTGAGTATGTATATGGGTGACACTGGGGTCCTTATTTTAATGTTTTTATGATTATGTATATTTACATACTGCTATGTTATCGAGATTGCCACTTCATTACAAAAAATAAGCCAATTTCATAAAAGTGGGGCATCTTTTTTGCCCATATTAAAAATATGATTTGGGGGTTGTTTTGGAATCTATCACTGAAAGTGTGGGATATTCTCCGACTATTCATTTAATCCCAGTGTGATTTTCATTATTTCATAAGAGTAAGCTGCAGGAGGATTCTCTTTCTCCCCATTGGTTTTATAATGTGGGTTTACTTACATGGTTGGCAGTTTTACTTATTCATTTGGAGATCGAACATAAATATCATAAATGCAATAACAAAGAGGAGTGTGTGCTATTTGCAAAGTTCTATGATACTTTATAAGGAGGAGAGTGTGTTATTTGCAGTATATCTTCTACAATACAAGCATATTACTCAGGTGGTGGGACATGTGTTTTTGGTCGATATGAGAACATGATATGGTAGATTTAATGACTTCATATAAAAAATGCAGTCATAGAATATACAGGATCGTTATGACCCTGGACGTCCTGCTCCGCCACGCCGGCAGCCAGACAGCCGACAGCTTGGCGGTGCAGGACTGCCAAATTTTGACAATGGAAGTGAACTGGCTGTATTGCAGCCACATCACCACCTGTACCCGCCAGGGTGGAAGATCGCCTGGCCGAAGGTTGACCACCTTCGACCCGGCGGTCCACCTAACACCGCCCGCGGTATTTTGTGCATCCTTACCACCAGGGATTCTGTGGCGGTAGCCCCGCCATGGAATCCTTGGCGGGAACGATACTGGCAACAGGAATGCTCATTCCTGTTGCCACTGCAGGACTCCCTAACGCCCCCCTCCATGTAGGACCAACCCCCTGACCCCACCTGAAGCCCCTTAGCCCCCCAAGCAGTTACCCCCACCAGATCCCCATTCAAAACTCCCTTACCCTCGTACATCCACGCAGGCACACATCACACATACATACACACATACATACATGCACACATACAGGCACACTCATTCACACACACAGTCTCAACACCTCCCCACCCCCCGCATACACGCATTCATACATGCACACACTTGCATACACACGCACACAAACACATTCGACACTCCCACCCCCCTCCATTCACACAAACACATCCCCATTCACGCACACAACACTCGACACCCCCCCCTCACCCTCCCCTGTCAGTCGATTACCTAACCTGGTGGTCGTCCAGGATGGAACGGGGTCCATTGCGCTAACTCTGCCACCAACGGCCCGAGAACACAACACCGCCATACCTACTAGGTTGTAATAGGCGTAGCGGTGTTGTGTTGACGTGGCGGTGCCAGCGGAGCAACCTCCACTGCACCACCAGTATGGCTGCTGGAGGCTCTCTGTCTAATTTATGGCGGAGAGCTGCCAGCTGTCATAAAATGGCGGTCGGATGACCGCCATCACTGGCGGTCTTGTGGCTGGCGGGACTTCGGCAGTCTACTTGTAGACAGCCGAAGTCATATTGAGGGCCATAGTTCTATGATACTCTATGGTCGGGTAGTGGATTTGATGAAAAATAATTTCACATATAGTCAACATTACAGTCTGTTTGAATTCAAATGATGGATTCATTGTAGTATTGTGGTCACGATTATTTGTGGAGGTGTATTTGTTTGCTTACAGTACTGACTTCTCTTAAAAATGTAACACTGTTAGATGGTGCCCATACGGCAAAGTCATATTACTTACCTATTCGAGGTACCTACTCGGTAGTTCATCATTAGCCTAGATTGTATTGCAACGAAAAAGACAGTTCAAGATGGCGCCCATTTGATACTTTAAGGTCGGGCACCGGATTGGACAGAAAACTATTTTTATATAAAGGTATAATTACAGTTCATTTGAATCAAATATGTGGAATATTTGTGGAACTGTGGGCGTTTGTTGTCAGGGTTGTTTCCTTATATATACAGGGAGTGCAGAATTATTAGGCAAATTAGTATTTTGACCACATCATCCTCTTTATGCATGTTGTCTTACTCCAAGCTGTATAGGCTCGAAAGCCTACTACCAATTAAGCATATTAGGTGATGTGCATCTCTGTAATGAGAAGGGGTGTGGTCTAATGACATCAACACCCTATATCAGGTGTGCATAATTATTAGGCAACTTCCTTTCCTTTGGCAAAATGGGTCAAAAGAAGGACTTGACAGGCTCAGAAAAGTCAAAAATAGTGAGATATCTTGCAGAGGGATGCAGCACTCTTAAAATTGCAAAGCTTCTGCAGCGTGATCATCGAACAATCAAGCGTTTCATTCAAAATAGTCAACAGGGTCGCAAGAAGCGTGTGGAAAAACCAAGGCGCAAAATAACTGCCCATGAACTGAGAAAAGTCAAGCGTGCAGCTGCCACGATGCCACTTGCCACCAGTTTGGCCATATTTCAGAGCTGCAACATCACTGGAGTGCCCAAAAGCACAAGGTGTGCAATACTCAGAGACATGGCCAAGGTAAGAAAGGCTGAAAGACGACCACCACTGAACAAGACACACAAGCTGAAACGTCAAGACTGGGCCAAGAAATATCTCAAGACTGATTTTTCTAAGGTTTTATGGACTGATGAAATGAGAGTGAGTCTTGATGGGCCAGATGGATGGGCCCGTGGCTGGATTGGTAAAGGGCAGAGAGCTCCAGTCCGACTCAGACGCCAGCAAGGTGGAGGTGGAGTACTGGTTTGGGCTGGTATCATCAAAGATGAGCTTGTGGGGCCTTTTCGGGTTGAGGATGGAGTCAAGCTCAACTCCCAGTCCTACTGCCAGCTCCTGGAAGACACCTTCTTCAAGCAGTGGTACAGGAAGAAGTCTGCATCCTTCAAGAAAAACATGATTTTCATGCAGGACAATGCTCCATCACACGCATCCAAGTACTCCACAGCGTGGCTGGCAAGAAAGGGTATAAAAGAAGGAAATCTAATGACATGGCCTCCTTGTTCACCTGATCTGAACCCCATTGAGAACCTGTGGTCCATCATCAAATGTGAGATGTACAAGGAGGGAAAACAGTACACCTCTCTGAACAGTGTCTGGGAGGCTGTGGTTGCTGCTGCACGCAATGTTGATGGTGAACAGATCAAAACACTGACAGAATCCATGGATGGCAGGCTTTTGAGTGTCCTTGCAAAGAAAGGTGGCTATATTGGTCACTGATTTGTTTTTGTTTTGTTTTTGAATGTCAGAAATGTATATTTGTGAATGTTGAGATGTTATATTGGTTTCACTGGTAATAATAAATAATTGAAATGGGTATATATTTTTTTTTGTTAAGTTGCCTAATAATTATGCACAGTAATAGTCACCTGCACACACAGATATCCCCCTAACATAGCTAAAACTAAAAACAAACTAAAAACTACTTCCAAAAATATTCAGCTTTGATATTAATGAGTTTTTTGGGTTCATTGAGAACATGGTTGTTGTTCAATAATAAAATTAATCCTCAAAAATACAACTTGCCTAATAATTCTGCACTCCCTGTATTAGTTTGTTTAAAGCTTTAATTTTCCTCACAAATGTGACGCCCATTCGGCGTAGTTTAACTTTAGCCATGCCTTTATTAATAAAGATATATTGAATAAGATAATCTGAGATGGTGCCCGTTCGGTATGCTATGATCGGGCGGCGGGCTTGCCACAGACAGTATGTTTGAATTTTAGGTTTTTTTTTGCTTTAGATTTTGTGTTCTGAATAACTAGCATTCTGAGATGGCATATATACTTTTTACTCAATCTTTAGTTTTGCATGCCAATTATAAATAGATGTTTCAAGATGGCGCCCGTATGGCATGCTGTGATCCGAAGGCGTACTTACAATCAGCAAGGATACTTGGATTGTTGTATTTGGCCAGTTTAGAGCTGATCAATGGGATAATGTTATTTTTCAATTTTTGATTGGCTTCTAGATTAAAAGCTTTACTTCTGGCTCTGATTAAATAAGTTCTTGATAATAAAAAGGCATTACTACAGGTAAGTCCAAGACGATGTGGAGGATTCAGTGGAAATTCTGAAAGTGATTAGAGGCAAATAACTGACATGATAATGTTGGTACATTGTTTAATTACAGATAAAGATAATTTTGTTCGATATTAGGAGAAATGGCCACACTCTAAATCAATTATATACTGGTTTGCATGGTATTGGTGAGTTTATACTACCTTGTGAGGAAGTACGGTCTTCTTAGTGTTTGGAATGAGACAAGGGAAATGATATTTGATTATAATGGGTATTGTTTTAAGGTGAAGTTTCTGTCTTCTTACAGGATGAGTGAAGGAATTATTGTCAGGCATTACGGTTTCTGACGTAATGAATATTAGGCACATAGTGGGTGTGTTTTGACTCACGGTTGGATATTGTGGGTTTTTTCTGGGGCACGTCTTAGTACATGGTATTGGAATGGGTTTGTTTCCTGTGTGTACACACTACTGTGTGGCAGGGTGGCAGTCTTGCAATTAGCTTGTAATGCAGTATGTAGAGTTTCTTATAAGGTTAATGAGCCAAGTATAGGACCCATAAGAGATCACTGGGATTGTGCATGTACAGTATTCCCACTACCTTTTCTGACAAATATACTTATAATATTATAGTCACATGTGTGATGACACATGGGGGTGTGTTATTATATTGGAACTAATTAACAACAAATGTGTTACATTTGATCTTTTTAGTCCTGATGAAGTCGTAAGCACAACGAAACACGTGTTGGCTAACCAGGAATCTTAAGAATAATAAACTTATGTTGACTTCCAAAATTGAAATTACGACAATTGGACTGTTTTTTCACAAAAGTTTGGATTTGATGGGGCGTGTGCTTGTGGCTGTGGACTGTGACTGGACTCTCCCTGTTAATAAGATTCCAAAACTAGGAATCTGCACACTGGTCTGTCAGTTTGCTTTTGGGGCTCTGCATCTGGGGGCGCAGACAGTCTTAAAAGCGATTGATGTGAGCACGCGGGAGTGGTGCTTATATAGGCCAAGCACGTTACTTTCAGAGAGGAACAGCGTCAGTGTGAGGCCGCATGGCACCACCTTTCAGAGCACATAGGACTATGCAAAAGTTTTCTGATCCAGTCTGACACCTGGGGAATGTTCAAAAGGTGAGGAATCTACTTCTTCATCACTAACATGGAGGAGGCAGTGGTCAAGGGACTGGGCCCTGTCTCAGGACTCTGAGGGTCGACAGGCTAATGGACATACAGACTTCTGAAACATTTAGGTCCAATAATGGCTGATGAAAATACCCCTATTCTTTAATGTGAAGGGTTCCAGTCTAGTGTGACTGCACCCTCATAGCTCAGTAAGAAAACTTCAGGCAGAAGTTACCTGGCTCTAGAAGATGAATTTATTCAGCCACAATCAAATGATAATTATTTTTAGGTATTAAGGTTAACATTTCTTGGCAATCCTATTTAAGAAAGAGATTGGAGGCCACACCATGGCTGTATATAAAACCCACAATTAGGATTAATATTGATTAGAAACTCACTAGCCTCTGGAAGCAACACAATTCAGACAGAGAGGAAAATGCCCTATTCTATGAATTATCAAGATGAATATGCTATAGTAGCGCATTAGAAAGTCGTTAGAAATACTGTTAATTTTCTTTAAATAGACTCGTTCTTGCCAGGATGCATTGTGAATTACCTCTTTGGCAATAACAATTAAAAAAAAACTTAAAGCAAATACTGATAAAACGCGAGACTACTGATTTTATGGCCTGTCACACATGGCTCATGACGTTGTACACATTTGGGCACAACACATCATGAGATTTATTGGCTTCTATTCCGGACATGAATCAAGGCATCTGCATGCATGTGTGCAGTGAGCTGCTTACAAACTATATCTATAAAGAATGTATCTGCGTGCACGCAGCTGCGGTAGCTGGAGGGATGGGGCACAACAATCCAAAATTAACAGCCAGAGTGACAATGAAACACTTCTGCATGTCTCACTCACTTGAAAACCGATTGACAATGCGTTGTTTCACAGACTCCTCCGTGTAGAGATCTTCATTTTCTTTGGCTTTTAAAGATAGGGCGATACTGGCAATCAGAGGACCTGTAATCCAAAGCAAACAGAATAAATTAATTTATAGAGCTATGTGTAATGATCTACCGAAAAGGCTTTGCATGTTACAGCACTTTGACAATATGATGCAATGCAGTTCTCTCCAATCCTAAGGATCTGCAGTCCTCTAAAAGGTGCAAGAGCCCTCAGGAACTAGAAAATGCACTGCCGTTTTAAAATCTTAGGTAGGTAAATGGCCATGGACAATAACTACATAAAACTGAGACCTCGGCCAGCAGCACACTCAAAAGCCTGCATAATATATTTTAAAATGTAATAACTAAACTCACTCTAGATGTTACAGCAATATAATGGATCGCCATTAGGGATGCTCACAAGCGGGCACAACCTTTATTATGGTAAGAGGTTTACAGATAAAATGGCGTTTGTACGCGGATCCAGAATAGAAGCTTGGAGCAGGCGCGCTCACGTTTCACTGGCCGGTCTCTGTCTCGTTGGCCAGTTTTTGGGTGGGCATTCTGGCACATAATTAGGAGACAAGGCAGTACCTAAACAGTACCAATGGTTGTTTAAAAACCGTGCTGTGTACGATTTTCAAATTTGTTTTAGCTATTCCTTTCTACAAGTCCACACAGGGCTGTCATTCACACCTCCTCAAAATGACATTGTGTTGTGACTGGTGTAAATTGAGGTAGTAAACGCCCCTGTGATCCAGTGGCTGAAATGGGTGGAGAAAGGCTGACACCGCAGTTTGACACATTCACCTCGTGGTAGTCACAGTGGCTCATAGTAAATAAGTGCATGATCCTCCGCCATCCACTGCATAATTAGTGGTCGGGTACTGCTACGGGTAATCTTCGTCTCCTGCCTCCTATCAACCAGTGAGCAGTAGAGATCGCGATTATGCTATTTTCCTTACAGTTTTGGTGGTTATTACACTTCTCGGCAGCACAAAATGACATCACGCTAGAAGGATGTAGTGATATGCAATATTTTTATTGCGGTGTACACAAGGGCCGAAACAATGCCGCCTACTCTATATTTCTCATCTCAGGACATTTACGAAGTTTTACATTTTAATTTTCACTGTGCAAGAAGCTCAGCCAAATGTATGCATTTCTTTTATATGTCCCAAAATAGTAGGCGACGGCTGTTTATAAGCTGGGTGGAAACAGATGAAAATCTCAGATGGTACTAAAAAACAATGTGTTATTCATCTAAATACACTACATTATAAAAGATTCATGAATAGATTTTTATTTTAGAAACTGCAAAAAACACCTTTACAAAGATGTATGGGGTGAGAGAAGCAAGTATATATTGCCTGCATTCTCTCACTACTGTAGCACGTTACTACTTTCATATAATCTCCTGTGAAAGAGTATGTTTTTCTCAATAGGTATTTTGAAATATTTATTGTAATGATTATACTTACGTTTGGGCTAGCTAATATTACCCCATTAAATAATACCCCATAGTACCACCCCATAGAAAACCACTGTTTCATAATACTTATGTTCATGCTTTCATTTTTTTAAGCTCAGCTTTCATGCCCATCTACGAAAGGCGTTCTACCGTAGGAGAGCGAGATGCCTTTGTTCTTTCAGATTTCCCAAGGAAAGTAAATAGATCTTGAAAATATCATGTTCTCAAAGTAGTGTTATTTGAGCATTGAACCGTTTATAAACCCCGTGGAGACAGAGTTGCATCACCCAGAGAGATCAGAGCTTCTTGGATGTCCTTCATCACGTTCCTGTACAGCCCCTTTTGCCATTCGTGCAAAAGCTTCCATTCCTCGTCTGAAAAATAGGCTGTGGCATCTTGGCTAGTTTTCGACACCTGAAAAACAAAATTATACATGACAGGTATAGTGGTTCGAGCCGTGGAAATGTATGTTTAATGAATTATTCATTTTGAATATGGTCGGCTTTAACATTTCTCTGATCCCTTCGCCATCCCATTTTCTCAATCATCCTTGTCTACCAATGCCAGGAAGGCATATAGGTGCACGTACGTTCCAACGACGAAGCTAGGACTTGTGGAAAAGTTATTAACAGATTGGTCTCTAAAGTACCCCTTTTGAACGACCTACTCAAACCTAAAGCGGTTTCTTCGAAGCTAAAAATAAAATAGGAACTGTCAGGCAGCAAGGATCTCCATTGATGCACAATTCCTGGCCTTGGAGTCAAGTGTTAGACTTGAGTTGATGGGCGTCTAAAAATGGACCCTTGTACTCGGAGCTAACTAACAGAAGGATATTGTAACAATCGTGTCGTCATTTTACAATTGTCGGGATATTCATTTTACATATGCCTGTACTGTCAATTTACAGGTGTGTGCACTGGTGTTCTCTAAGTGTCACAATAAAAGTCTGGAATGTCATCTTCATATGGAGGGCTAACTGAATGAGGATATCACGCCAAGCTGCAACAAAACTGAGCGGCATGTGGCGAGTTTGAATCCTGATAAGGCCGACTCAGCCTTCTGTCCTCCTGAACGTCAGTACACGAAGTCCCATGTTATTTGCAGCGTTTAGAGGTGCGCTATGAGGCAATATGTAAAAACAAGTTATTCATTTTGTTGTGGTTCTATTAATGTGTATTTGCAGTTTTATAAAGCAAAAATGTATATATATATATATATATATATATATATATACAGGGAGTGCAGAATTATTAGGCAAATGAGTATTTTGACCACATCATCCTCTTCATGCATGTTGTCTTACTCCAAGCTGTATAGGCTCGAAAGCCTACTACCAATTAAGCATATTAGGTGATGTGCATCTCTGTAATGAGAAGGGGTGTGGTCTAATGACATCAACACCCTATATCAGGTGTGCATAATTATTAGGCAACTTCCTTTCCTTTGGCAAAATGGGTCAAAAGAAGGACTTGACAGGCTCATAAAAGTCAAAAATAGTGAGATATCTTGCAGAGGGATGCAGCACTCTTAAAATTGCAAAGCTTCTGAAGCGTGATCATCGAACAATCAAGCGTTTCATTCAAAATAGTCAACAGGGTCGCAAGAAGCGTGTGGAAAAACCAAGGCGCAAAATAACTGCCCATGAACTGAGAAAAGTCAAGCGTGCAGCTGCCACGATGCCACTTGCCACCAGTTTGGCCATATTTCAGAGCTGCAACATCACTGGAGTGCCCAAAAGCACAAGGTGTGCAATACTCAGAGACATGGCCAAGGTAAGAAAGGCTGAAAGACGACCACCACTGAACAAGACACACAAGCTGAAACGTCAAGACTGGGCCAAGAAATATCTCAAGACTGATTTTTCTAAGGTTTTATGGACTGATGAAATGAGAGTGAGTCTTGATGGGCCAGATGGATGGGCCCGTGGCTGGATTGGTAAAGGGCAGAGAGCTCCAGTCCGACTCAGACGCCAGCAAGGTGGAGGTGGAGTACTGGTTTGGGCTGGTATCATCAAAGATGAGCTTGTGGGGCCTTTTCGGGTTGAGGATGGAGTCAAGCTCAACTCCCAGTCCTACTGCCAGTTCCTGGAAGACACCTTCTTCAAGCAGTGGTACAGGAAGAAGTCTGCATCCTTCAAGAAAAACAGGATTTTCATGCAGGACAATGCTCCATCACACGCGTCCAAGTACTCCACAGCGTGGCTGGCAAGAAAGGGTATAAAAGAAGGAAATCTAATGACATGGCCTCCTTGTTCACCTGATCTGAACCCCATTGAGAACCTGTGGTCCATCATCAAATGTGAGATTTACAAGGAGGGAAAACAGTACACCTCTCTGAACAGTGTCTGGGAGGCTGTGGTTGCTGCTGCACGCAATGTTGATGGTGAACAGATCAAAACACTGACAGAATCCATGGATGGCAGGCTTTTGAGTGTCCTTGCAAAGAAAGGTGGCTATATTGGTCACTGATTTGTTTTTGTTTTGTTTTTGAATGTCAGAAATGTATATTTGTGAATGTTGAGATGTTATATTGGTTTCACTGGTAATAATAAATAATTGAAATGGGTATATATTTGTTTTTTGTTAAGTTGCCTAATAATTATGCACAGTAATAGTCACCTGCACACACAGATATCCCCCTAACATAGCTAAAACTAAAAACAAACTAAAAACTACTTCCAAAAATATTCAGCTTTGATATTTATGATTTTTTTGGGTTCATTGAGAACATGGTTGTTGTTCAATAATAAAATTAATCCTCAAAAATACAACTTGCCTAATAATTCTGCACTCCCTGTATATATATATATATATATATATATATATATATATATATATATATATATGGACCAATTTACCAAAAAAAAGTGGTAAATCTGAACCCACGAAAGTACTCCTTGAATGGGTGCAGATTTACTTCTTTCTAGAATTCATAAACATTGCTGCAGTAGGCTTGAAACGTTGCAACCTTCTCTGATATCCAGGCACACTAATGGCAATCAAACACTCAAAAGATGACGGGATGAATGATTTCAAAGAGTCTAACCAGTGGCAATCACTCTGGGTAGCATTCTAACCCGTTGTTTTTTTTCACCCACCCTTTTACTGGAGACAAAAGGCCCACCGAACGTAAATCTGTACTGACACTGCTCCTCATGGGAACTGTCCATCCTGAACCTTGATCATCTCACCCCTTCACTCTGTGGCCTGACACTTATTGGCTGGGAGGAAATTTTAGATTCACTCTCCCAAATCTCAATGACTAAGCTACGACCCTTACTGTAAGCTAAACAGCTGTTGCATCCCAGATCTCATCAGGTGTTTTTTCACGCTAAAGGAGTTCCCTTCCTTCTTTCAAACGTGGCATCTTAAAATTGGCTAGGTAGGATTTTTCTACTGCGTAGATCGGGACTGGGACAGAAAATAGGCCAGCAAAATAGAAGTGGCTCCCAGTAGTGATTGTGACAATTTCTTTACTTGTAAAGATATGCTGCGTAAGTGCTTTGCAAGGTATGTAATACTGCACAGAATTAAGCTTGCTGCAGACAATGTTTGTTTGAAAATTAGTGAAATCTACAGCAAAACCTAGCTCAGCACACCACACCACACAACATGCCCACAAACAGCAAAATAACTGTACAACACACTGACCTGTCGAACCAGATCTATGAGCCCTGTCTGACTGTTCCATAGGCCAATCTGACCCTGACGCTGTCACATCATCAAGGAACTCCTGTTGTACAGTTTAAAAAAAAAAAAAAAGAAGCTGGGTGTGTGAGAAGGGAGTGCCAGTGCTCTTCATCATAGATGAACACTATAGTAAGTTGAGAATATCTGGTCTTTAACTGAATGGTAAAACGACGCCCTACCATGTTCATAATAAAGCCCTTTTAGCCTGGTGTATTCTGCTTTGAAGAGTATGGTACTTTTCGTCAAACTTTCTTTTATCTCGCGTGAAAGTTCATGTGATTATCTGGGAGTGTATTTTTTCACTATCTTGCTAATCTCTCTTTCACATTGGGGCTACCATGCTAAACATC
This sequence comes from Pleurodeles waltl, assembly GCF_031143425.1. Lineage (NCBI taxonomy): Eukaryota > Metazoa > Chordata > Amphibia > Caudata > Salamandridae > Pleurodeles > Pleurodeles waltl. The sequence continues at coordinate 1,021,682,303 of NC_090442.1, forward strand.
TGTGCCTTGTTGTGGTTGAGTCAGCCATCAGTGGGGTAGAGTGGAGGGAATAGACTGGTGTGGAGTGGAGTTTAAAAAGATTTGAGCGGGGTAGACAGGAGTGGGGGTACATTGGAGTAGAGTGGAGTAGGGTAGGTTGGAGTGAAATGGGGTAGAATCGAGTAAAGTCGGGTAGATGTTGTAGGAGTGGGGAGATTGGAGTGGACTAGAGTGAAGTGAAGAAGATTGGAGTAGAGTGAGATAGATTGGGTAGAGTGGCATGAGGTAGATTGGAGTGGGGTAGACAGGAGTGGAGTACAATAGATTGTGGAAAGTTAAGTAGGGCAGATTGGGGTAGAATGGAATGGGGTAGTTTGGAGTGGTGTAGATTGGAGTTGAGTGGGGTAAACTGGAGTGGAGTGGGATAGACTAGAGTGGAGTCCGGTAGAATGGAGTAGATTGTGGTGGATTAGAGTAGACTGGAGTGGGTAGATTGGGGTTAACTGGAGTGCGGTAGACTTTGGTAGATTTGATTGGAGTGGTGTAGCATGGAGTGAGGTAGATTGGAGTGGAGTGGGGTAGACTGGAGCAGAGAGGAATGGGGTAGATTGGGGTAGAGTGGTTTGGGGTAGACTGGAGTGGATTGTGGTAGATTGTAGTGGTGGATGGGGTAAATTGGAGCAGAGTAGGGTAAGCAGTGGAGGGGAGTATGGTGGAGGGCCATAGAGTGAAGTGGAGTAGCGTGGAGTGGCATAAAGTGGAGTAGCATGTCGTAGAGTAGAGTGATGTGGAGTGTCAGAGAATGGGTTGACATGTCAGAGTGTAGGGGTATGTCAAAGAGTGTAGTGATGTAAAATGAAGTGGCGTAGAGTGGAGGGGCTTAGAGTGGAGTAGAGTGTAAAGTACAGTGGTACAGTGTGGAGCATGCATGGTGTGGTAGCGCACTGCCATCACAGACAACATATTTTCAATTGAAATGACTATTACATTTGCACAGATATGAAGTTTTACCTAGCATAAACGATAATGTGTGGTAATGTCATCACCTAGCATGCTGTGCTCATATTCAAATATTTGCTTCCACCACATTTCAGGAATACAAAAAATAAATGTAATTTATACTTTCATAATTCTGATATATTGTGAAATATCAGCACAGTTAATTTTTGTTGTGTGCTAGAAAAAAAGCCTTTCCGTTTCACAGCAAGATTGTAAAAGCATTTTCTCACATTTAAATCAGAGAAAGAGAAGTAAACACAAGGCTTCCTGGAAGACAGAGCCTGAATTTGGCCTCTGTCTTTGAATGCATAGAAATGTGACAAGATAAGTACAAGATTTAAAGGCCTAATTACAGAAAGGAGGCACTCAGAAGGATACAGTAAACAAGGAATACTCTACCAGATAGATGAACATACGCTGGACAGCCTTAAGTAAATAAAGCCAGCAAACAGCATGCAACTTTGAGTTACAAAACACAAAGCCAATGGTCAACAATGGGCGGAATGCATTCTCAGGGAAGCTTTTAGAATGCCCACAAGAAGTCGGTGGCAAACTAGCCATCTGTGCTATCTGGTAGGCTTCGAGCTAAAAACCGCACGTCAGAAACTGCATGCCCAGATAAGGTAGGTCTTGCGAAATGACCCGTTATGCACACTGCCATATAATGCCCAATCAGAGAGATTGCTAAGAAAAGCCCACCACTGAGAGTGCCACAAAATTCCTTTAAGGAAAAATGGCAATCTGCTGTTCCAGGAGATGGACAGTTATGTGGTAAAAAAAGCCCAGAAACAATCCATGTTCATGTTTTCTTTTTGGGACAGGAGTAGCTTGCCAAGGAAAAACGAGACACACTGTGAGAATCATTTCTATTACTCTGGCAGGAAATATCCCTTCAATACGTTGTGCCAAATTTAAAACAATGTTCAAAATTATGGTGCCATATCTTCCACCGGAAACACTGTCACTGTGCGTTGAGATTAAACATGCGTAAATCTACACTTGTGAGTGTACCTTTGTGACAAAGGCCCATAGGGTACTGTGCAAGTAAACAACAAATAGCACAACAAAATGCCCACCAGATTCTGCACTATGCACATCAGAACTTTAATATACAGCACAATTAAAATCAAACAATGTGCTCTAAAAATTCCATTTGATACTAGACTAAAACAAATCTTGTAGATACTACAATGACATACATGAGATGCTACACAATAAGAGGCCGCTTTGAAATTTTTTAATGTAAATTCTATCAGCCACTGTACTATAAAATCCCGCCAGACAGCAGACTATTCGAAACCCATCACATAGAACACCATGAAATCACCCATTAAATATATGAAGTCTACCTTTCGGAATCACCGCTCTCTGCTTTGGATAAGATTATTTTGGGGCAGGGGCTCCATGTATTCGCCAGGCTCTTCTTCCCACTGGAAATCCTTACCTCAGATACAGCACTATCAATTGTCCATGAAACACTACTGTACTAATAAACAACTATTAGTGAACTATGAAGCACTCATGGTACTTGTTGGACCTGGCCCTTTTTGCGGGGTCACACCCAAATGTTTTGCCTTCTTCCTTCTATTTTTCGGACCTTTTTTTGTTGGCTTTAGGACTCTGAGCACTTTAGCACTGCTGTGCAGTGCTATACTGTATGTGCTCTCCCTTCTAAACTTGGTATGATTGGCTTACACATAATTGGCACATTTAATTTACCTGTAAGTCCCTTGTACAGTAGTATCCCCGTACCCAGGGCCTGTAAATTAGATGCTACTAGGGAGTCTGCAGCGCAGATTGCGCCACACACAAAACAGGTCTTTCAAACCTGTCTCAGGTCTGCTACCACAGAGCCTGCGTGCACAGTTTACTGCCACATGGAACTGGCATCAAAATTTACTTGCCAGGCCCGAAACTCCCCTTTTACTACCTATAAGTCACCCCTAAGGTAGGCCCTAGCTAGCCCTATGGGCAGGGTGCGGTGTGGGTAAAAGGCAGGAGATGTGCCTGGTTGTGTGGCCTTTCCTAGTAGTGACAAACAGCCTATTTGGTTTCTCACTACTGTGGGTACTGCCTCCCTTATAGGATTGCATTGGAAATGCCCTGACATATGTCTAACTGATATTGCCTGATCTATGAGGGGTGGCATAGGCATGTTTGGTATGGTTTGAAAGGTAGGGAGAAATGCTGCTGTCTGGTGTAGGTGGATTACCATTATAGAAATGCCACTTTTAGAAAGTTGGCATTTCTCTGTGCTCATGGCTCTGGTGTTTTGAGGACTGACTCCAATCCACATCTGGAGCAGTGACAGCTGTCTTGTACATACTTTTCAGACAGCCTGTACAAAGGGAGGGTGAAGTTGTCACAAGAGTGTATGTGCATATTGAATGGTCTTCCTAGGCTGGGAGAGGCAGGGCAGACCTGCAACTGTAAAGGCTGTGCCCTGGACTTACACAAAAGGCTTGTTTAACTCCTGCTGATATCTGGAGTTAGTGCTGGAGAAGAAAAGAGGCAGCCCTGGAAGAGGTTAGTTGTGGTTGGAACCCCTTCTTCCTCTTTTGTGGAGGCTGCAAAAAAATGAGAATAAGTACAGGGGGTTTTCCCACACATTTTGAGACACTAATGGACTAATGAACTGGACTTGGGAAGGTTTTGGAAGGACTCACCAGGAACCACCTTGAGACTGCTCTGCTGTGGTGCTGACCTGTGACCTGCTATGTCACTGAGAGGGACTGCTACTGCATTTGAACCCTTGTGCAGGCCTGCTTGCTTGGACCCTGCAGGCCTGTGCCCCAATGCGGCCTCCAGAGGGTGGGTGGTGTGTCCCCTTTTCCCCTGCATTTCCCTCTCCTCAAAGCGCAAGAAGGGCGCTTTACTGCTTATTTTCCCCAGCGCAAGGAAAGCGCTCCGTTGGTCCGAGCAGGTGTGGTTGGGTCCCCAGGTGTGCTTTCTTCCCACCCCTGTGTCCTCCCTGGGATGATGCAGCAGAACAGCCACCAGTCCCGGAAAGAGCGGATGAGGCACGCGCTCTATAGTACACTGGGGCACGAGCCGGCCTCAACTTGGGATGACCGCTGCGACCCAAGGATGGACAAGGGTCAGTACATCAAGGAACTCCTGTTGTACAGTTAAAAAAAAAAAAAAAGAAGCTGAGTGTGTGTGAGAAGGGAGTGCCAGTGCTCTTCATCATAGATGAACACTATAGTAAGTTGAGAATATCTGCTCTTTAACTGAATGGTAAAACAACGCTCTACCTTGTTCATAATAAAGCCATTTTAGCCTGGTGTACACTTGTTGTGTTTCCTTTGTGGTGTATTTATTGTGCCACATGTGTTGTGTGTGTTGTGCAAACGCTTTACACATTGCCTCTGGGACAAGCCTGACGGTGCGTGCCAAGCTACCAAGGGAGTGAGCAGGGGTTATCTTGGGTGTGTAACTCCCTAGCGCTTACTAGAGTGGTGAGTTCTGCCTGGCTTAGGTGCATACCCTAGCCAGCCAGAAACCCCAAAACACAATAAAGAACTCAAATGGCCCGAGTACGGGTCTTTTGAACAAAGTAAACTTAGTTTTTTAGAGGAACACCTACATGATAAGAAAGTACGTGCTAGTATGTATGATGTTTTTGGATGGTGGAAAAAAAGAGGTGCGGGAAAGGGACAGAAGGGAGGCAGCGAAAGCACAGGAGGAAAGAGATAGAACTTTTCCCGACAAAATGGCCCAACTCAGGGTTCAAGAGAGCCCAAGAAACATAGATTTGACAGAAAGCATAAGTTAGATACGACAGGGTTCTATCCTGTCCTGCCAAAAAAAAATTAATGACGAAGATTCACTATTATTGGCTAGACCACCCCTGTATGCCACTTCAGTAGAAGAAGCCAAATTATGAACATGTGCTTGTAACACCACCAGGTGCACCACAAATTTCTATTCCACTTGTCTCTGTCCCGCCATCCACTCCGGCACAAATACCTGCTCTCCCACGAGGCACAAAACCCCGAAAACGACCGGAAATAAGACTGAGCTAATAAATAAACACTCATCGTCCTCCTCCATTGAATCAATGTACGCAGACGCCCCGTTAGACCAACTATTGTCCCTTTCCCCCCGAAGTAATTTCCACTGCTAGGAGTCACCGAGTCACTACAGATGATAAAACAAATTTAGACATGAAGGCTGCTAGTTTAACATTTAGAAAGGCGTCACCATCCACTTTGGATTGTAAGCTCCGCAAGAGAAGCATACGATCACACTGAAATTATCTACTTGAGCGTTTGGCTCATCATTTAATGGCAGAAATGGAGACACGCGCATTAGACATCCCACCCAAACTTTGTAACTTATACAGAAAGATGGAGAGAGGGGAGGACAGCAAGGAAGACAGAAACAATCTATTTTCATTCATAAAAGTTCACCTTGACAAACTCTCCACACACCCCCTTATACCCTCTAAACAGATGCCTGTAAAAGAAGCTGCCCCCATATTCGTACCACAGAGAAGGGAAGGTAGTAATGCCGTGAATCCGCTTAGTGCGAATACTGCTTCAAGAATGATTTTTAATTTCGTGTACACCCCTTGGACAAAAGCCGAAATACTACAGTTAAAGAGAGAAATACCTGACCTTAGGAAAAATCCTACGGGATTTTATGCACAAGTGCAACAAGTGTTAGACACTTACACCCTTACATTAACGGACTTAACACAGTTTTTTGGCATGATCATACCACCAGAGATTTGGAAACCCCTTAAGACAACAGATGACACAGCAGAATTGGGAGCCACCTGGGCTCAGTTAGAGACACACGACAAAGGCCGAAAGCCAGGGGAGCGGCCACATCAACTCATATTAGATCTGCCAGACAGGATATTAACAAAACTAAAAACTATGGCACCGGCGCGGAAAATAGATTGGACATTACTGACAGCATGCAAACAAAATGACGGGGAAACAGTCTCGGACTATTTTACCTGGTTAACAAAAGCCTTTACAGATTTCAGTGGGCAAGACGTCTCCACTGAAACAGGTAGACATCTGTTGGTACAAACGTTTGTGAAAGGGTTATTACCTCAGGTACACTCCAGATTGATAGCTAGTGAGAGCAGGTGGCCAACTGCAATGCTGGCAGCAATCCTCACTATGGCTCAATATTATGAGAATCAGAATAAATTGATAGAAGAGGACAGGGAAAATAAGAAGAAAAAATTAAAAGAGCAGGTCCTGCTCAGCCAAATTCAAACTCGCTCAGTACCACATGCTAACATTTCAAAAACTATGTCCTATAATAATAGGCGTCCACCAGTAACACTTCAAAACAACAGCGAACAGGGCCCATGCCTTCTGATGTCTGCCCCTATTGCAAAAAATGAGGACACTGTAAGAACGATTGCCAGATCCTAGCGGCAAACATAGCTTCAGGAAAAACACAACAACGAACGCCTCAACAGCGTTCTACGCCCCAATCTAACATACAGCTGAGAAACAACGCCTTTGAAAATAGGACAGAACATCAGGCCACAGCTCAGGACTTTGCTACTGACAATTATGACATGACGGAGTTGTATTGGTCATAGGGATGTCAGGGATGGGGGAAGGATCCAGTGGAATTGCCTGTTAATCAGCAGGGACCTTATGTAGCAGCCTCGGTCAATGGCACACCGGGATGTTTCCTTGTTGATACGGGTGCAACTCGCACCACATTAACAACACCACTGATCCAGAGGGCCCCTCCATCCGGTAAACAGATAACGTCCATTGGTTTCTATGGTAAGCCCTCAATGAATAGCTTGTCTCAACTGACACCCTTTTCCATAGGAGGGAATGGCACCCATACCACTTTTCTCCTGTCTTCACATTGCCCTGAAAACTTACTACGGCTAGATATGCTGAAATACTTCGGGGCTACCATTAGATGTTCCCCAGATGCAGTTAGGTTTATACTATATGACAATCCCATGCATAGTCAATATCCGAAGCAACTTCTACAACAACACAACATCCAAACAGACCTTGATCCATTACCTCTGCATTTATGGGCCACTTCAGACACCGACGTGGGTAACATCAACATGCCCCCGGTCCACATACAAGTAAAAAAAGGTGCTATCCTTCCTCGCTTACCCCAATATAAAATATCAAAAGAAGGTGAACGGGCATTATACGACAGTCATTGACCTGATGAAAGCAGGAGTAGTACAACAAGTTCCTTCAAATACGTGCAATAGCCCTATACTCCCCGTGCTCAAACTCTCAGGACCAGACACCCAAAAATATCGATTTGTCATTGACCTTAGGGTAGTCAATAAGATAGTGGTTCCCCAATTCCCAGTTGTTTTGGATATCACTACTATACTTACCATGATTCCTTCCACGACCTTCACAGTCATTGACCTCAAGAATGCGTTTTTCTCCATTCCCATCCATAACAATTCCAGATACCTCTTTGGGTTCACCCTATTAAACACTTCCTATCAGTTCTGTCGTGCTCCTCAAGGCTTTTCTGAGTTTCCCAGCATCTATAGTCAAGCCCTCAAGAAAGAACTAGACCAAATAACACTCCCCGACAATGTGACCCTCATACAATACTTTGATGACATCCTCCTAGCAGCAGACACCATGGATGCATGTCGCCAGACCTCACTTCAGACTCTCGACTTTCTAGCCCAACATGGTCACAAAGTTTCTAAGAAGAAGTTACAATATTGTAGACAACAGGTCACCTACCTAGGTCACCTATTGTCTAAGGAGGGACACTCTTACACCAGACAGGATACAAACAATACTCAATTTTCCCACTCCAGTCACACAGAAAGATGTCGGAGCCCTTATCGGACTTACCTCTTTTTGTAGACAATGGGTACTGAATTTCTCCCTCATTGGCAAGCCACTGTTTTCTTTGATAGTAAAAGACACCCCAGACCATATCTCATGGACAGATATGCACAATAAGGCTTTCAAAACATTACGCCAAGCACTGTGTTCAGCTCCAGTGTTGGGGACACCAGACTATCAAAAAACATTTTTTCTTTTCGTACATGAATTATCAGGTTGCTCCCTCTCATTGCTCTGTCAACCACATGGCACACACAAAAGACCCTGTGCCTACTTTTCCGCTATCCCAGATCCAGTGGCACATGCACTGCCTACATGTTTTCAGGCAGTGGCAGCAGCTGCTGTTGCAGTCTGGCAAACTGAGGGAATAGTGCTAGGCTCGCCTCTTACTGTACTGGTACCACATGCTGTAGATATCCTGCTAAATAGGACAAAGACTCAACACCTTACTAGTGTCGGGTTACACGGTTATGAACTAACATTGCTAAATCCACATATTACCATACAACGATGTACTACCCTCAACCCAGCCACACTTTTGCCCCTACTCAGTACCGATTCCCAACACAAACTACCACAACATGACTGTTTTTCGAACAGAGGCAGAAACAAAAAGCAGAATAGATCTGAAAGACACAGCACTTCCAGATGGAGAAGGACATTTGTTGGTTGATGGCTCCGGTCTAAAATTTCCAGACGGTACCACATCAGCTGCATATGCTGTCACCACAGCAACAATAGTGATTGAAACAGCCCAAATACTACAGAAGTCAGCCCAAGCTGCCGAGATAACAGCCCTTACCCGTGCATGCATTACCAGTGCACACGAGAGTGAATATACACGGACAGCCAGTATGCTTTTGGGGTGGTTCACAATTTTGCACAACTATGGAAAGAAAGAGGTTTTCTTACTTCCCACGGAGCACCTATTCAACATGGGGAACTAACTTCTGCTTTTTAAGAAGCAATAACTCTTCCCACTGCTGTAGCAGTTATAAAATGCCCAGCACACAAAATAACTGTGGACGAGATAGGCCAGGGAAATGCGTTGGCCGACACTACAGCACGAAAAGCTGCACTAGGAAGACAAAATGCACCAGTATACGTCCAGAGATCCCAAGCCGAAAAATGGCAAGATGTTAGAAAACAGATAAAAGACATTCAGGGGTCCGCAACAAGTGAAGAAATAACAAATTGGGGGAAAGTGGGGCTCTGGATGAGGAGGGGTGTTGCATATCTCAGAACACCTTCACCTGGAAATTACCTGACGCTTATGTTCTGCCCTTAATAACAATGACATTTACCAGCACACATCGGTTCCCGGGCTATGTTAACAATGTTAAAGGAAGTCTGGAATAACCCGAAACTACATTCAATGGCAGAAAGGTTTGTAAAAAAAATGGTCTCACCTGTCTCAGGTATAACATTGGCAAAGGCACTAAAGTACCAATGGGAGGTTTTGCTTTACCCTCCGCGCCTTTTGGAGTCTTACAAATGGATTACATTCAGATGGACAGAGTAAATACATTCAAATACGTCCTGGTGGTGGTCTGCGCTTTCAGTAAATGGGTGGAGGCCTACCCACAAAAGATAATACTGCTATCCCCACTGCAAAGGTCCTGCTGAAGGAATTCTTCCCGAGATATGGTCTTTGTAGACTGATTCAGAGCGATAGGGGATCACATTTCATTGGCCAGACTATATGCCACATTTTGGAAGGGTTGGGTGTAAAACAGAAATTCCATGCCGCATTCCATCCTGAGGCAGCTGGTCTGGTGGAACGCTATAATGGAATATTGAAGGAAAAATTGGCAAAAATAACAGTAGAAACGGGGCTAAATTGGGTAATGCTCTGCCCCTTGCTTTCTTATCCATTAGATCGGTCCCACACTCCACTTCCCACCTCACTCCTTATGAGACTATCAGCGCTTCCATGACTGGTAAAATGCAGGGACCGGGACACCATATTCAGCCATGTGACTTCATCGTTGTAAAGAACTTTGCTCGGACCAAATCTCTGCAACCCAGGTGGAAGAGTCCACTCCTTGTACTACTAACAACACGAACGGCGGTGCGGGTCGAAGGGAAGAAGTCTTGGGTACACGTGTCCCATTGCAGAAAGGTACTACCGCTTTCTGCAGAGGACATTACAGAGCACCAGGAAGTGCTGGTTCATGAGAGACCGATCCCTTGTGACCCTGACTCTGAGCCTGAACTCCAACTCTGTGACGACGGATACTATCTGCGATCAAAGGCTCCCAAGGGCCGTTAGTACTCTAGCTGACCATTGCTGAAGGGCAGTAGAAAAGACCGACTGAGGGCTCTTGGTACTTCCTACTAGTGGTTGACCGGAGTATATTTCAGTTAGTGAAGATACCAACAACTATCAGCAGTTCTTATGGTCACTACAGTACTCTCAGGATACTTGTCGACACCAACATGGAAGAAGGATACGATGATGCAACTAACGGTTCATGATTATGACACAGTGTTACCCTCTGGATACTACAACAAATTGTGCCCCATGGAACAACATATTTATCAACCCATCCCTCACAGAGACAATTAGAACAATGTGACATACAACATCTCAACGGACTGAGCACGGAAACAGTCCGAACAGAGGGCACTGCAGCCCCCCTCAACAAAAATACCAAGAAAAAGAAAAAATTATTGGGAAAAAAGAATTGTACCCTCCTGGTCCTGACTTCAATAGCAGTCACATTGGTCCTACCTCTATGGATACTGGAGGAAGTATACCCAGTCTGCCGACACCTTCTCCCACCAACGGTTGCTCCTCCTCTTGAACATCACTTCATCACCTTGGCCCCCCACAAGGAGGCCCACAGAACGAAAGACATCAACAACACCTTTATTAAAATATTAGAAGCCGCACAGAGGGCCTATAACAAATCCAACTATTACATCTGTGGGTTGTTACCTCACTCTACTGATACAAAAAGCCTATTTGTTCCCATTTCTTTCACCAAAAATGGATCATGTTGAGCTTACTATGAAATAACAAAAGTGGTTAGTTCAACAGAGAAGAGACAGAATAATTGGATGCGCACTTTCTTAGACGACATTTACAACATGTGCTGGTCTGATGGAATTTTGCACAATTGTATGGGAGGTATGGCACTGGAAGTAGAGGAATATGATTCCTCAATAGCCTGACTAATAGAGTACAAAGCGCACAATATTGTCAATGCACAGAAAATACCTATATCTGTCCTCCCTGTAAAAGGAAGATTATGTATCCGTGCCTATGGCATTCATTCCATGGGTAACAGCGACTGTTCAGTGATAACGTTGAATTGTACCAGCTGCCCCTTGCTTGTACCATCCACAAACACATATTTTATATGTGGGGCTGCTGCCTAAACCTGGTTACCAAAACATTGGTCAGGCACTTGTTTTATTGCTTTCCTGGAACCTCCTGTCTACCCTGCCCTGGAAGATTACCATAGGCACCACCAGTTGCACAAAAGAGAGGTGGATCGGAAGGACACTCAAGGATAAGTCACAAAGGACTTTTTCCTCAGTCTATTCTTCCCAGTAGGAGCAGGCCTTGCCAGCAGAGACATAAAACACCTCACACGTGTAGTCGAAGCCGTCGTGGAGGAGACCGCAGGAGCCCTGGCCCACATAACAGCTGAGATGCAGGCAAATAGGCTAATGACTCTTCAAAATAGGGTCGCCCTAGACATGATACTAGCTGACAGTGGTGGTGTATGCCGCATAATAGGGTCCAGCTGCTGCATAAATATATATATGCCGGATAATGCCCCCTCTGTCCACTTGGCAATAAAGAACTTACACAAAATAGCCCAAGAGATACATCAGGACACCGGCTCCTGGACCTGGACTAGCTGGTTCTGGTACACAGTATCTGCCTTGGTGTACGAGGCCTTAATGTTCCTATTAATACCACTTGGTATTATCCTGTTTTGCTGCCTCTGCGTCCATTGTCTCACTACCCTTTGCACCCTGATAACAATTTGTCCTAAACCACCACTTATCACTCAACAACAGCAAAATGCAGCAATATTGTATCAAGAGACTGTCAACGCAATGCTACACATTGACATTTCCTAAGGAGTTGCCCATGGCAAAAGGAGGGACTGTGAAAACGAAATTCTGTTAAGTTGCCATGTGCTCCTCCATTTCCTATCATAATCATCCATTTGCTTTTTCTAAATCTGCTTGCGTGATTAACCCAGCTGCAAACTCTGAATGTTTGTGTTCTACGCTCACATGATGTTCTACGAAGCAAGACTGATAATGATCAGACTCGCCCCAGGCTAGGCAGCTTGCGTAACCAAACAAGTTTTCAACTGCCGTCTGCAGCGTCCCGTCAAAGGTCACCAACTTTCCACGTACAGAGAATGCAAAACAGTTGAGATTGAGATCACGGCTTCAGGTTCTGTCACAGGAAACCAAGCAAACATCGATGCACCTGAGCGACTGTCTGAACTATCTACATCAACCTTCAAACGTTCCATTAGCCCTGGACTTCAATCATCAGTACGTTTTGTTTTGACAAAATGTGACTTTCTGGCTAGCTGCTCGCACTGACAGGGGAGTGTACACGCCCTATAAAAGGACGCTGTGTGCCCCTCATCGGCGGAACAGTCTCTGAGCCTGCACTAGATGTGGACTTGGACACTCTTCCCTCTCTAGAGATTGTGCTGTACTATTGTCTAATAAACATGTGTTTTCTTCGTTTCTAGATTGGTGTGGTCTCTCCTTTCCTGATTCTGAGAGCCCATAGACTTAGGGTGGGCCCTGCACCACCAGCTGGCCCCCAGGGGCAAGTGGTTCTACAAACTTTGCCATCAGGGCCGGAGTGTTTCTCAGTTTATGTTTAAACACTCACTTTTAATATTTTAATAAAGCCTGATGTGGTGGCGCACTGTCATTTACAGACAGTAAATTTCCAAGAAATGTCCAAAAACCTTCCCACTAACTTGCAGCTTTACTGATAAAACTATTTAGTATATTAACAATAATCTGTGAAAAGTGGGTTTCAGAAAACATTTATCATTTGCACATCACCAAGTAAAGTGTTCTGAATTTGTTTTCATTCTATTAAAATATTTTTCATCACACAGAAGTAGAACAAATGGTTTTTCTCAGCTACTGAAATATATTTTGAAATGTTTGTAAAGTTGATGTAGATATATAAATGTTTTGTGTTAGGAAAAAACTGATACCAAAAGCCTTTCATTTCTCACAGGTCAGACAGCTCACGTTACAAAATCCTGGAACTCTGCAGTCACAGGGAAAAGTATCTTCATTGCAAGAAGACAAATTGACTTTTGACCTCAGTCTCTGAACACAGAGCAAATGTGACAAGAATAAGATTTAAAGGCATCTTAATTGCTAACTCAGTTTCTACCTGAACAGAAAACCTGTTCTTTGTCCAGGGCCATAAGAGTCCTGGAATCTAAAAATAGCTCGACATCATAAAATGAAACTTGACAGTGGTCGAGTAGATTTTTCTAGCCCTGTCCTCATAATGCTGCACTGAAAAACATCCATCAGTTACTGAACTATAAAGACCTTCAGATACAACACTATCTAAGGACTTTGATAAAGAGCAGGATTATTAGTCCAAGTAATTCTGTACTATGAAATGCCCCTGCGATTCACAAATATTGAATGATAAGCAGATGTAGCACCACAGAAATGACCAGCTGATCCATCACCATCAAGATGCAAGAAATACTACTGCACTTTAAAACACTTATTAGACAACCACATTATGAAACTCTTTTCAGATATATTACGATATAATGACTAAGCAAAACATTGCCATGAAATGCCCAGCAAATATTGTACAATTTAAAGAAAGGAAAACAAATACAGCTCAGTAAAATGCTCATCAGAAATCAAACTACAAAAAGCCCACTACACATCATAAAATGCCTAGAAGAGTATTTATGATGCATACAAGTGATACAGTTGTAGGTAAATACCTTCCAGATTTTGAGCTAGGACATACACACACACACACTTAACCATTAAACACACAAAGAACAAAGGCCAAAAATCAGACAGACAGACTCTGGATTTGTTAATTTTTTTTATACATAAGTGCTAATTACAAGGGGTCCATTATCTTGTGTGACAAATTCTTATCCTCCTGTTTTTTTCCGGCACCCCAATGCTGCATTCTGGTACTTGCAGTTTTTAAATGTTGTAAGCAGAAGGTGGAAATCCCAAAATGCAAAGTGTCCCGGGCTAAAAGGCAGGACTGTATGAAGGAGTCACACATGACATAAGATCACTTAGACACTAGAGGCCCTACTCATAAAGATACATTTATAAACGTAGATTTATTCATGTGTAAAGTGACTTAGTTAATTTACAATGCTATTATTGAATGATAAGCGCCTTGAGACCCTCACAGGTGAGTAAGTGCACTTTACAAATCCCTGATTGATTGATTGAATGATCCTCACATACTAATTTGACTGCCATCTGTTTTGACTTTTAACGTTCACTAGCAGGCCTGACAGCTAAAACAGTGGCAGCAACAGTGCAACCAATCTTTTTTGTGCATGAACTGACAGGGGCTATATATCTTGCTCTAGTGAATAAGGCACCATTTGCCATCTTAACATTGGATGCCACCAAAGAATTTGACAGGGTGAACTGGCAATACTTGAATACACTTTTAGGACATAACATCTTGGGGGACATGTTTTGGGGGTGATACGTGAGATCTATAAAGCACCGTCTGCAAGAATTTTTCTAAATGGCAAATTAACTGCGGGCTTTAATATAACAAGCGGGACCAGGCAAGGTTGTCCATTCTCCCCGCTACTGTATAACCTGTAAATCGAGCCCTTAGCCTGTAAGATCAGAGATGAGAAGGAAATAAAGCCCTTTACGAGTGGCTTCTGGGAAAAGAACATTTCTTTATATGCTGATGATGTGATGATTTAGACTGCAGATTTACCCGCACTCTAGCAAGTCTGGATGGGTTGATATCTGGCTTTAAAAAAGTGTTTGTATAGGAGGTAAATCCATCAAAGGCAGAAATCATGGTGTGGAATATGGAAGAAGGAAATTGATAAAAACAGAATTAAATATCTGGGCATTACAATCAGTCAAACTCTGGATAAAATAGCTGAATTACATTTCAATAGGGCTATCCTTCCAAAATGTAATTTTATTTTCAATGCCATACCCCTACATTTTCCGAGATTCTGGTTAGAAAAATGGCACAGGCGAATAAACCCCTTTATATGGGCTTCCAAGGGTTCAAGAATTTCCATGAAGCAACTGCATAGGAAACATGACAAAGGAAATATTGGGTTGCCAGACTTTTAACTCTGCTTGGGTCCTTCCTGCTTAAAAATGTCAGGTCCTTACTAACAGATTTAAGTTACTGAGGGGGCAACCACTTGACTAAAGCAATGTCGAAGTGGTAAAGGGTAAAGGAGGAGCATTCAAGTTCCTGTATAATTTTGGAGAAATTAGATACTTCAAAAAGGGGAGGCTAAAATGACTACAAGCGGTGGCTTTGCTTGGAGCACTGATCCGGCGAGCATCAAGACTGCCATTATACAGTAGGCATGCCCTACTATGGGATTCCCTCAGGCACCTCCGAGTGTTTGGAGGATAGGATGGCAATTGAGCTTAAATAAGCCGAAATATCAAAATGGGTTCAGTTGCTCCAGGCGGGGAAACTCTGTTCATGGGAGGAGTTTCAAGTACTGACCAGGGGATCCAAATTTAAGTTCTACCAGCTGAATAGCTGGGCCCGGGCTTTGGGGGAAAAAAGTAGTTGCACGAATGAGCTGGAAGAGCGTTTGGTGAACGGGCCTCAGCTAAAGAAGGTGTCAGTATGGTATTGGTTAATATTGGACATCGTTGATGGAGACTTCTGCCTGCCCCAGATCCTGTGAGAAGAGTACTTGCTGAAGTCACAAATAAAACATATATGGCTAGTATCTATGCATACTCTTTATAGCACAGTAAAACCTGCTTTTTTAAAAGAAATAATTTGTTCTCCCTCCACCAAGCGTTTTGGACACCTAGGAGAATGGCCAGGCTGCAGGGGTCAGAGAAGGCCCTCTGCAGAAAGTGCTGGCTGCGTGATGCCAATGACTTTCACATGTTTGTGACCAGTCCTAATATACCGCAGTTTTGGGGAGAGATAGGTAAGGAGGACCTGAGTGTTATATTCCAAAGGAGCATTGAGGTAAGCCTTGAGACGATTGTTTGTGGGTGTATGCCAGAACCATGATTACTCCAGGTCAACAGCAATAAGTTGCTTTATTTAATCCTACTACGGAGAAGAAAAATATATAAGCAGTGGATATCTACTTCTTTTCCTTCTAAGGCTTAATGGTTGAGTTCAGTTTTATATGTATGCAAGATGGACACGAGCAGCGCCCATGCATAAAAACTAGAATGTGAGCCCCTTTGATTACATTGTTGGGAGGAGAAAATAGGGAGAGCAGCTCAAGGGCAAGATAGGTGTGTTCGAGAGATATCCATCTCCCCTGCAGTCCGATGATCATACCGGCTGGGTTTAGGTCTCGGTGTTGAGCAAAGCTTAACCCCTAAAATTCAGAACTTCCTTCCCCAACTGAGGAATCTAGCTCTCTCCAGGGGCAGGACAGATCATCAGATGGAGATCTAAGTGGTAATTTGGAGATGAGCGTAGCAAATGAGGGGAAAAAACAGTGCAACCATTCTAACACAGCACAAAACAAGAAAACAGGAGTTTGAGTGGCAGAGTAGGTGAATGAGCGTGTGCGAGAGATTGATAGTACGAGAGAGTGACAGAGGTGGCAGTGGGGGTTTGAGTGAGCGTATGTGATTATAAGCGTGAAACAGCATGAGAAAATGTCATATGTGAGATTGTATGGGTTGAGTGTGTTATACTTGCAAGTGCACTCATCAGACGCACATACTGAAGATACGTTTTGGCTTAGGAGGAAGGGCAACCCCAGCATGTGTGTGGGAGTGTTACCCATGGTAAAATGTAGAGTAACTCTTGGTAGATTGGGGTGTTCATTGCAAAATGCTGGCACTGAAATATTGGATGTCATTCTTGATACGGGGAAGGGCACCCATGGCATGGGTACACATGCCAAAAGGCTGACCCTTGCATACATGAGGAACCTTTTACATGTGGGCACCCATGGTATACAAGAGTAACCAATGGCAAAATTCTGGTGCTGGCACATTGTATGCAATTCTTGGCATGAAGTTGATACCCATGACAAAACGCTCCTGCTTGCATAAAAATGGGAAGGGGAAGTCTTGTGACACAATTCTAGCCATGGCAACACTGGAGGTAATTTCAGACATATAGGGAGACCGCAAGGCACATTCAGTCAACACTTGGGAATGGTCAGGCTTCCTTGACACAAGATAAAAGATAAAAGTAATGGAATATTTACTGAGTGCCTTTTCAGAGTCAAAACGTTTTTTTTTTGTTTTTTTTAAACAAACGTATGTGAAAATGGGCCTTAATAAAATGCATAGTTTGACCCTGTTTTTTTTTTTATTTAAGAAAAAATGAATGGGAGGGGAAGAACTGTCACACCCTCTGAAAAGAAGTTTGACTCACTTGTTTAGTCTGCCTACTGAAATTCCGAGCAAGTATTACGACATGCCACTTTGAAAGATCACTAGCCACCACTGGTGAGCAAATGTGTCAGATAGCAGAGGGGGCACTGGGTGAGCATATGGGTCACGGATAGTGTGTTTGCAGATGGGGCAGCTGTTAAAACTGACCAAGAAATAAACAACATTGCCCCGACCTTAAAATGGTTAAAACTATTTAAATTTCACCTGTGGTCAAGCGTGCCACACCCGTCATACCTGTAGTTCATCTCAAAAGATATTAAAAATTGGGTCATGTGAACGGGCCCCACCAATATTTTTGAGTTAAGCGCACAAAGCGCTTTGTCCCTGTTGTAATCTCTCTGTGGGCTTTTTTTATGCGATAGCTTAGTTGGCTACTGTTTGCGTTGCATAGATCCCTGTGTTACTTGTAGGTCACAAGTTAACATCCTTGTAACATAGCTTACTTAGTGAGTTATGACCCTGCATCAAGGACATGATTCCAAACAACAAGGCATATATGTAGAAGCTTACTGTTTTTTACTCAATCTTTTCATATTTTAAGGTTGCTAAAAAAAAAAAAAAAGGTTACTTTGGGTAGTGATAAACAATTATTAGTAGGTGATATATAAATGGTTATTAGCAGAAAACTATTACTGTACAGATACATTTGGCACTCTAACAATGCATGCAGATTTCTTGCATACAAAGCTTAAACAGGTCAAAAAAATACCCCCCCCCCTTGTTCCGCCCGTATGCCCTCCCCCAAACTCCACCCCAGTTTATCCCTCCCTTTTGATGAGTACCTGCACTTATTTTTTCCATTTAAAGCGCTGAAAACTATCACTTTCAATAAAAGCTTCAATGCAGTGATCTGATGTACTAATCTAACACGCCTCCACATGTTACAGAAATAAACTTTTTTTTTTTAAAGACTATCATATTTTGACATGCTGTTTATACGAGGATTTACATGCCAAATATGTTCATGTCTCGGTATGTGTACGAGCTCGTTGGGCCACAATGGGCCCCTTGAACGGTTCTCCCTGTTAATTTGATGGTTCGCAAACCTTTAGTGATTGGGTGTTTGTCTCCCACTTTGAAGTACAGTTTTACCACAAACAATTATGTCACTCACCGGAGTAAGTAACTCTTCTTCTTCGGAGTGCAATCTCACTTTCTGTTAGTCTCAAAGAACCCACTTAATTAAACACACTGCTTGCCTTGCTCATGTCAAAAAATTAACTTAACCGCCCCACCCTCACCTTTCACCCCGTAAAATCCCGTAAATTGAAAAAACTCATACGAATTCCGCTTTATCCGCAGACCGGCACTTACCTTCTCAGACATCTCTCGGGATTGGCGCTTTACTGTGCGCGTGAACGTTCAGTGAAGGGCCTGCAAGTAAACATGCGGGGAATTTGGCAAAACACACCCAAAAAACTCCAACTCTGATACCATGAATAGAATTCACTGAAAAGCACTTAAGTGACCGACCACGTTGGACCCCAAACACTTGCGTGCGCACCAAGAGATACTAATCACAAAGACACGCGCACAGTGTGTGATACGCGAAAGCATAGGCTGTGAAATACTACTCTTTGGGCAAGCGCGCTAACCAATGTATAACTCCTTTACAGCTGCGCGCCGCTTGGCATACTACTTAGGGGAGGAGGCACAGAGCGAACTTAAAGCGACAGAGCCCCATGATTTGACTGAACATAAACTAGTCTCACCAGGGAGGGAAGCGCACGTGCGGAGGGGTGTAGGGAAAAGCAGTCATCTTGCTCATAAATAACAGAGCTTCAATACTTACTCTGTAATGTGCCATCACTAACATCTTTTGTCACTTTTGTCATCTCGCTGGGAGTAGGTGTCAAAGGGGGATAACCTTCGAATAACCCTTATCCCCCACCCCCTCATTTCAGCTAAAGAATCATACCGTGTGGATAGTTTTACTCTTTAGGAAGGCCAGGCAATCATGTACTTGGTTCAGTGGTCGAAGTGCATTAAAAAACAGTATGGGAACTGTGATACTGCATGCAAAGGTGGGGTAAGTGAGAATGGGGGCGGGGTCAAAGGTGTTGATAAACAACAAATTATTCTGTACGTGTTTTTTGGTCTCTCACTGCCAGGTAGCTACATATAAAATGGAACTCAGCTTAAATGAAAAATAAATAAAACTGTTCCTGGGAAATGCACTGTAGTATATAATGAAACACCTATTAATTAATGCGCTGCCGAGATCTATGTGTAACCTGAGGGCCACAGAATCTTGATTCTATGTCAGGACCGGAGGCTTCGGCTTATGCTATCTCCTTCTTTACTGAGCAAACACAGCAGCCGATAGAACAAGCATTTTCAATGCAACGGGGCTCGCATTTGCTCGAGTTGGAGCTATTTGTGTTGTAAACTCCTAACCTAACTTTTCTTGCCACACAAATTAAAAGAAAAAAAACACAGAGTGATCGCGCTATGTAAAATGCAGTGCAATCGCACTGCAATTGAAAATGGAAAAACTGAGTGCCATCACGCTACATAAACCCCAGTGCGATCACGCTGCGGGGAAAATTAAAAGATAAAGTAGTCCGGATCCCAGGCTCAAAACATCAAACCTCGTATGTTTTTGGTAGTTTACCGGTGCCGTGTAGACGGGCTAAACACCGGAAAAGGCATGACATAGGCATGCCTTTCACAAATGAAAGCAAGCAGATTTTAAAGAGCAAGCCCAGGAACCAATGAAAGAGACTGATGTAACCTGGGCGTGGTTTGAAGCTCAAAGAGAGAGTACTTTATGGAGAGAGCGCTTTGCGCTCGCCCATAAAAAGTAACTACATATCCCAAGAGACCAAACAGCCTCCACATGACCCACCAATCAGGGCTCACCATATACTAAATAGTCCTTAGCAAACGTAGTCCATCCTCTTTCTTTGCTGCTTACACAGAGCTAAGGCTCACCATATACTAAATAGTCCTTAGCAAACATAGTCCACCCTCTTTCTTTGCTACTTACACAGAGCTGAGTACTTTTCAAGTAATCCCTATCATTAACGGTATTGAATACGTGGCACGGCTTATTGCCTTCAAGCGCCTGTCATATTTCTTGATTGGTGACCCGTATTATAATCGCCATGCTTCTGAGACAGCATGCTGTCTTAATTCTATATATTTTGTGAGCTGGTGAGGAGCGGATTGAGGAGGTTGTGCGACTCATTCGAGCAGTCCTCATTCAGCCACGGACTTTGCCCATGCGCATAACTCCGGTTTTAGGATTTAGTGCGAGCACGAGTCCCTAGCAGAAAAGACCTTCGGTCTGCAATAATACAGGAGAGCCCTGCTCTAGGGGATTTGTGTGCCCCCTCCTCCTGCTTCTTCTGGCAAATACCATCTGGGACCTGTTTGTAGTGTCCTGCTGCACCTGGGTCTCCCCCCCCAAAAAAAAAATATTGAAGTGCAATAGAAGACCTCTACTCTTGACAGACGAATTTGCACAACGAATTGCACAAACTTGCATAAAATGGAACAACAATTCCCTGATGATGACCAATATGGAGACTATGCTGCAGGGAAGTATGACCAGTATGACCAGCATATGGAGGAACGCCTAGTGAAGCTTTAGACTTTTATGTTCAAGACTGAGTCAATAAAGCATTAGTTAAAGCTTTGCACTCTTTTGCACAACATATTTTTAACTTTGGCTTAAGGCGCTTTGGCGCAGGCTCGGGATCTCCCACCCCAGTAGAGGTTAATATGAATGAGCCTGACCAGTCGAACTCCGACCCTTTTGAACAGACCATTGAGTAATCCCTAAATGTTCATGGTTGTGGCTCCTCTCAGAGTCAAGAGGCCATCTCCTCTTTTCAGACTTCTAAGCCCTCTACAGATCAATCCACCTCCGATTCAGATGAGAATGAAGGGCAAATGTAAGCGCAAAATGCACCATACTGAGAGGTTGTCAACCCCTCCTCCAGGCAAGAATCTGCAATTCAGTCCAAATAATATTGTGCTCCCTAGGTCCACGGAGAGGACCCCATGTCAGGAAATGGCAATATATGTCCAATCTTGTCTTAGGAAGGGTTTTGAGAAAGGGCTTCGCAATACATTGTGGTCTGAATGCCCTCGCCTTGCGTTATCAGGCAAGGTGGTGAAGACCCCAGAGCTAGATCCTCACATTGTCACCTTCCTTAAGAAATACGCAAAAGATCTTAAGAAAGGAATAGATAGAGCTTGGCGCGGATACGAGGACTAGTTATTAGACTTATCTGGACTGCTTACTAAAATACTAGACTTAGCAGTCTTAGCCAAAGACGCTCAAGAACCCATCGAGCTAGACGTATTGATGGAGTGGGCTCAGAGGGCTGTGTGCCTTTTAGGCAATGCCAATTGCTCCATCTCAATGGAGCGACGGAAATCGCAATTGATGTGTATTGACCCCAAATTGGTGGAAATGGCTCCCTCTTGCGCTGGACCCTCGGCTAATGGACTTTTATTGGGAGACAAGTTGATAAAGGATTTGGCCAAATATGTAGCTACTTTTTCAGCTTTAGACAAGGGCCAAAGTTCGATCTAAAAAGTTTTTAATAGTGGCCTTTTTCACTGGGCTGGATGCTCCAGAAGTTGAGCGTAAGCCCGTGTCAGCCCTCAGATCTCTCGCTCATATTTCAGAGGAAGAGGGGAGTCTGGATATCAAGGAAATTCACATTTCAATCCATCGTAAGGCCACGGATATAGAGGCCGTTACTCCAGAGGGTCTCATCGAGGAGGACAATACAACCAGAGCTCCTCTCGAGCAGGTAACGCCTATTCCTTCCGGGGATGTGGTACTGAGGGGCTGAGTGGGTTTGTTTGCTCAAAACTGTACTGATTACGCAAGATGCATGGGTCTTTGACATGATAACCGGTTATGGTCTAGAATTTTACTCAAATCCTTTCCAGGCGTCCCCTCCCCGCCTCTCATTTTTTCCCTTCAAGAGTGCTTTGTAGATCAAGAGGTAGCATCTCTTCTCCAAAAAGGAGCTGTTGTCCGGACTCATCCCAATCCCAAGGGCTTCATAAGTACAATCTTTCTGGTCCAAAAGAAGGGAGGGGGTTCTCAATTAGTGCTCAATCTGCATCAGTTCAACTCTTGGATTGTCTACCGGCATTTCAAGATGGAAGGCATTCACCTCCTCCGATACCTTTTACAAGAAGGAGATTGGATGGTGCGTCTGGACCTCAAAGACACTTATCTCACCATTCCTATTTTTCCTCCCCATTTAGCAAGACAGGTGGAACGAATTTTCAGCTTTCCCTTTCTGTCTATCTTCCGCCCCTTGGTGTTTCACCAAGATCATGCGCCCGGTAATGCAGTGGCTCAGGGAGAAGGGTGTTCGTCAGATAGTGTATCTAGACGATATCCTCATCATGGCACAGGCAAAATGTCTTATTCTCCTTCATCTATCTTGGATGATCCAATTGCTTCAGGATCTAGGATTCATTATCAACTTAGAAAAATCCCAATTGATTCCATCCCAGTGCATAGACTTCCTGGGTTTCAGGATAGATTCAGTCTTGGCCCAACTTAAATTTCCCCTGACCAAGAGACTGGCTATCAAGAAGGAATTGAAGAAAGCTTTGTCTGCTTCTTTGATTTCCATGAGAGTACTTGCCTGGTTGGTCGACCTTCTAGTGTCGTCCATCCAAGCCATATTTCCGGGTCCATTACATTACAGGGCTTTGCAGAGATTGAAGATTCTGCATCTCCGCAGAGGCCTCTCCTACTTGGAACTGATTGTTTTGTCTCAGGAAGCCCGAACAGAACCTTACTGGTAGTTGACTCATTTGGA
The DNA here is from genome assembly GCF_031143425.1 of Pleurodeles waltl. Taxonomy (NCBI): domain Eukaryota; kingdom Metazoa; phylum Chordata; class Amphibia; order Caudata; family Salamandridae; genus Pleurodeles; species Pleurodeles waltl. The sequence goes on from NC_090442.1 coordinate 1,021,705,524, forward strand.
TGCCTTGAATGGCAGGGCGATTTTCACCTCAATTCCGGAAGTAGTTATAGAGTCGGACGCCAGCAGATGGGGCTAGGGAGCCAGATGTGGCCAGCTGGATACAGGGGGCCAATTTTTCCTGGAGGAACTTCAGTACCATATCAATTGACTAGAGCTTTTGGCAGGGTTTTTTGTGTTGAAGACCCTCTCCCCGATCCAGATAAAATGCTGTATTCTCCTGAAGATGGACAACATTTCGGCAGTAAGGTACATCAACAAACTGGGTGGAACTCAATTCCAGATGCTAGCGGAAATCGCAAAGGATTTCTGGCATTTCTGTCTGTAGCATCAGATCTCAGTAACAGCAGAATATATTCTGGGCATGGTGAAAGTAGTGGATGATTAGAATTCTCGGTATCTCCGGGCTCCCAACGATTGGCGATTGCATCCCCAGGTGTTTTAGTTCCTGGATCAACTTTGCGGTCCATGTTATGTGGACCTATTTGCGTCCCGCCTGAATGCCCACCTTCCTTGGTTTCTGGATCTGTTAGCAGTCCTAACAGATGCCTTCCTACAATCTTGGACGGGAAAACTGAACTATGCTTTTTCCATGATTCACACAGTTCTATCCCAGGTTTGCCGTCAGATGGCGAAGCTGGTTCTAGTAACCCCAAGTTGGAGAGCTCAGTTGTGGTTTCCAGTAGCACTAGATCTGAGTTGTGCCCAGCCAGTGCAGATCCTGACTTCAGAGGATCTATTGTTAGATCCGATGGGGCATCCACATCCTCTAATTCTAGAGGAGCAATTGCCGCACATGGAGTGGAGGCTTTCAGGGTACCTGAACAAATTGCTGAAATTTCGGATGATACTTGGTTCTTAATCTCTCAGTCCCTGGCGCCTACTACACATAAGAGATACTTCTCAGCCTGGAAGCGATGGTTAGATTGGTGCAGTCAGAGGGATGTGGATCCCTTCGGGGCATCGGTGCAAATGATCGCTAATTTTTTTGTCTCACATAGCGTTGCATAGTTTGGCCCACAATTTTAGGTCAGCCATGTCAGCTAAACTTCCTCACATTGACGGTAAGGCAACTGGGGAACATCCTTTAATTTGTAAGCTTATGCGTGGTGTGTGTATGGCAAAGCCGCCTCTTCCAAAGTATTCATCTCTTTGGGATTTTAATGTGATTCTAAAATTCTTACTAGCCTGGCTGGCGAATGAAGATTTGTCACAAAACAACTATCAGCTAAACTGACAATCTTGCTTTGCTTGATTTCCTGTCGGAGGGTGTTTGATGTCAAAGCTCTAACATTGCAGGTAGAGTTTTTACCCCAACCGGGGTATCTTTCCACATTTCTAAACATACCAAATCAAATTCCAAATGTATTAGTTATCCGAGTTTCAGAAATAATACTAAATTGTGTGTGGTACAATGCATAAAGGTATGCGAAGATATTACTCATGAATTATGCAGATATCAGGCTGGTCAGTTGTTGATTTCTTTGCTGAAACCTTTTGGTCCTGTCTCTTCAGCGACTCTGGCAAGATGGTTGTTGCAGGAGGCAGGGACAGATATAACTGTATTTGGGGATTATTCACTGAGGGGAGCTATGGCTTCCAAAGCATTTGCTTCAGGGTCAAGATTAGAAGATATTATGACAGCGGCTGATTGGTAGTCAGATTCAACTTTTAAATTATTATATCATAAACCTATTGTGCATGTTGCTTCTGGTATTATCGCTCAGCTTTAAACTAGCATAATCTGAAGCCTCTGGTCCTGACACAGAATCAAACATTGTATAGCATTCGCGCCAAGAATTTTAAATTCTATTAAGGACACGGAGGCGAGGATTATCCCACCCGAGACATGGGCAATTTTTCATGTCATCATGTTATTGTGTTATGATAAATTGTTTCTCCAGCCAGATTTAACATGATATGATATTCTCCTAGTCTTGGATGTTACAACATTATTTTTTCTTACAGATGAGAAATCCTAGAACTCTCATTTGAAGTCTATCCAAAGTTGAAGAAGTGACGAGGTTTCAGCGTTGGTTGTGCTGGTTCTCGCCATTCGTCAAAGAGGAGACCTAGTAGCGGTTTGAGCTTCTATTTTGTCAGTTGGATTGTTATAACTCAATGTGTTATCATCGGACTGTGATGAGCAAAGAAAGAGGACGGACTGTGTTTGCTAAGGACTATATAGTATATGGTGGGCCCTGACTGGTGGGTCATGTGGAGACTGTTTGGTCTCATGGGATATGTAGTTACTTTTTCTATTGGCTGCTGTGTTTGCTTAGTTAAGGAGATAGCATAATCCCCTCCTGCATGTCCTTAATAGAATTGAAAATTCTTTATGCGAATGCTAGAACATTTTTGATTGGTGCAGTGGAGAATAGTGACTTGTATATTTGTAGTGCTAGGAGGTCAGAGCCTTTGAAAATATATGAAGTTATTCATTTAAACTTGCATTACACACAGTACAATGTAGTCTGCTACAAAATGCACAAAAAGGTTTAAGATAAAATGGTGCTTCCAAAATATAGATTTTGGAAATACCCAGACCAAACTTTATGCTATTTTTTTGACATAACTGTCTCTTCAACACCTTGTCACGGGTAGTAAACTTACTATAAATATAATTTTAATTAAAACCTTGAACTTCGCAGTTCAGTTGTTAATTCTTTGCACTACCACTCAAAAAGAAATCTTCCTCACCACAAAGGTTTGAGTGATTACATCAATTTTATGACAAGACCGGAGGCTCTATTATGCGTTCTTTTCATGCTTAATATTAACAGCAGCAGTCAAGAAACTACAACTCCCATGAAGGTTAGGATTGGACTAACCAATGGGAGCAAAACAGTAACTAAAACTAGACCAATAGGAACTGGCCATAAACCATAGAGAGTACCCTTGACTGCAAGCAGCTCTCTTTTCTTGCTGCTCGCAGTCAAGATAAGTACTCTCTTTGGTCGTCTTGATATTTACTGCTCTGTTTATTCTGTTTTTACTGTTTCTTATCCTTTTGAGTTTGCATATTTTACTGTCCCCATTCTGAATGTGGCTTTTATCTTACTTTCTTGCCGCTTTGCACCCGTTATTCCGCCTTTTAACTATTTTGTGTCAGCCCCCCGGGCTTAAACCGTCGTGTTGCCGCGCGCCGTCTTGAGCGTTCTATTGCGCTCTTCCCTCGTTGCCTCAGCGCGTTTATTTGCGCGTTGCCCGAGAAGAATCTTACCGTTTCCTGACCGCAGCTCTCGTCCGTGCGTCCGGCTCGGACAGCGGCCAGACTCTTCTTTTTTCTCCGCGCGCCTCCAGCTTCGCCTTCAGCAATTCACGACCGCTCCTTAGCGGTTCTTCGTTCTTCTCCGTGTTTCGACAGCGTCTAATCCCCGCCCAGGGGAGGAGTCATTTTTCAGCTTGTGGAGCGTGTTGCTCCTATTAATTCTGTTAACCCCATTGTTGCCATTTTTCTTGAGGGCGTTTTTTGCCCACAGTATTTAGCTGTATTTTTACTGAGTTTTGGCACATTTTCTTTGTATTATGGATTTGGGGAGTTCCCCTTCCAGGTCTGCCTCTGAGGAGGATGAGGGATCCTTTTCACAGGATCTTAATAAATTTATCCAGTCCTCTGTCAAGCAAGCCATGAAGGCTTCCATGGACAAGATGTCAAAAAACATTGAAAACTCTGTTCTGTCCATGGTGTCCAAATCTATGGCCCATTCTGCGGGGGAAAGCAGAAAACGAAAGCTATTTTCTTCTAAATTGAGCAAAGGCGCACAAACAAAGTGAGGTTTCCTCACGCCAGACTGAGGACTTGGAGCCAGATGTAGGTAGGCTTTTGCACCTCGCAAACGGCGAAAAACGCCGTTTGCGAGGTGCAAAAGCCCTCAAGCGATGCAGAAACACATTTTGCGAGTCGGAACCGACTCGCAAAATGTGTTTCCGACTCGCAAATAGGAAGGGGTGTTCCCTTCCTATTTGCGACTCGCACCGCGATTTAAGTTGATTTGTGACCGCGAAAGCGGTCGCAAATCAACTCGCAGTTACCATCCACTTGAAGTGGATGGTAACTCATTCGCAAAGGGGAAGGGGTCCCCACGGGACCCCTTCCCCTTTGTGAATGCTCACAAAATAATTTTTTCAGAGCAGGCAGTGGTCCTATGGACCACTGCCTACTCTGAAAAAAACCGAAACAAAAGGTTTCGGTATTTTTTTCTATTTGCAGCTCGTTTTCCTTTAAGGGAAACGGGCTGCAAAGAGAAAAAAAAAACTGCTTTATTTAAAAGCAGTCACGGAGATGGTGGTCTGCTGTCTCCAGCAGGCCGCCATCCTCGTGAGTGCCTAGACTCCCTATGGGGTCGCAAACTGGGACCCACCTCATAAATATTTATGAGGTGGGTCTTTGCGACCCCATAGCGAGTTGCAGAAGGTGTCTGAGACACCTTTCTGCATTCCAAATTCCGACTTGCAATTTGCGAGTCGCAGGGACTCGCAAATTGCAAATCGCAATTTGGAATCTTTCTACATCTGGCCCTTGGTTCCTCCCAGGCCTCCTTCTAAGGAGGGGATTCCTTCAAAAAACTCGGCTTCTCAATCCAAATGCAAAGCAAAATCAAAACATATTATTGCGCCTAAAAAGATTGTAATCCCAAAAATTTTGGACACAGATGACGAGGACATGGATGTCTTATCCCAGTCTGATACTCCTGAGGAGGGTGTTTCTCCTTCATCCCCTTCCCCCAAACGTAGGAAAATTTTGGTTGCTGACCCCTCTTCTAGTGTTGTCGACTCGGAGGGTGTCCCTATGTTCGACCCATCTCTCATACACCACCCGAACTCGACGGAATGGCTCCCTTTGGACCATGTAGGAGATTACATTGCCTCCCGTTTACGTCTCCCTCTGGATAAACAGACAAGATCCAAATTGAAATCTGAATGCCCCAGACCGTCTTTAAATTCTAATATTACTGCAACTCCTATTATTGATGACTCTCTTATTACTTTCTTTACTAAATTTGGTAAGGACCCTCGCAAAGGAGTGGATAAGGCCTGGACCACGTGCCAGGACAAGCTCCTGGATGTGGTGGGTCCTCTGGCAAGAATTTTCGACCTAGCTGAATCTGCCAGGTTAGATGACTCTCCTATTGATCCCTTGGACCTTTCTCTTTGGATTCAAAGAGCCTTTTGTTTCCTGGGCAATGCTAACGCTGCTATTATTCATGAAAGGCGTAAGGGCCTTCTTCTCAAAATGGATCCCAAGCTAGCCAACTTCGCCTCTCGAGATCCTGGCATTCAAGCTGAAGGAAAACTCTTCGGTGACAATTTCATCAAGGACGTCAGTCGTTTCGTGTCCACATTCTCTTCTCTGGACAAAGCCCAACAGAATCTCAAAAAGGTCTTTAACCAGCGTGTTTTTTCCCGGGCCGGTAGAGGTAGGAGCCGCTTTACCGGCCGCTCATACAGGAATCAAGGCTCTAGAGGATCCGCCAATTCCTCCTTCAATTCATACTACCACGAGTTCAAACCACAATTCTACCCGCAACGATCTAGAGGGTTCCGCAACCGTGGCCAACGTTTCTCCAGACCGGCCGTTAATTCAGGTAAGCCTACCTTCTGGCCCTCCCGTGGGAGGGCGTCTTCGTTTCTTTCTTCCGAAATGGAAGTCAATTTCTACAGACCCTTGGGTACTTTCCACAGTTCTGGGATACCAGATCGAATTCCTCTCTCCTCCCGTCCAACTCTGCCTTCCTCTTTTTCCAAAGTTTTCTCTAGAAATGTCCTCTCTAATATCCTCAGAGATTCAATCGCTCTTAGGAAAGGGCGCCATTCACCTTTGTTCTCCAGACCCTTCCGGATTCATCAGCTCCATTTTTCTCGTTCACAAAAAGAACAAAAAGTTAAGGCCGGTCATCAACCTGCGATCGTTCAACCAATTTGTTGTCTATCGACACTTCAAGATGGAAACCATTATCCATCTCAGGGACATTTTGCTCCAATTCGATTGGTTAGTCAGATTAGACTTACAGGATGCATACCTTACCATTCCTATTCATCCGTCACACCGGAAGTTTCTGCAATTCCTCTGGGGCTCAAAAACGTATCATTTTTCCTCTCTCCCGTTCGGTTTATCTTCAGCACCCTGGTGCTTCACAAAACTATTGAAACCAGTCGTTACCTTCCTTCGCTCCCTAGGCATCAGACTCATTATTTACCTCGACGACATTCTGATCATGCATCAGAGCAAATCATCTTTACTGACCCATCTCCGGCTTACATCCACGCTCCTGTCAGATCTTGGTTTCCTAATAAATTACGAAAAGTCAGTTCTCCTGCCTTGTCAACAAATAGACTTCCTGGGCTTCCAAATCGATTCCGTTTCTGTGGCTCTTTTCCTTCCTCGTTCCAAAATTTCCGCAATAAAAAAGGAACTTATCTTAACTCTTCAAAAAGATACTATTTCTCTCAGGGCTCTCGCAAGAATAGTCGGCCTCCTCTCGTCCTCTATCCAGGCTATCTTTCCGGGACCCCTTCACTACCGTGCCCTCCAGCGCCTCAAAATCCTTCATCTTCGTCGAGGTCTGGCCTTTTCCGACCTTGTCTCTCTAGACCAGGAATCCCAGCTGGAAATTCAATGGTGGATATCCCATTTAGAGGCTTGGAACGGCAGATCCATCTTCCCCTCTGTGCCCGATCTTGTGTTAGAATCAGATGCAAGTCTCACAGGCTGGGGCGCCCGCTGTGGGTCAATATCGACTGGCGGTATATGGTCCGCAGAGGAGTCCAGATTGCACATAAACTGTTTAGAGCTTCTTGCAGGCTCCTTTGCAATCAAAAGCTTCACAAAAAACAGGGCACGCTGCTCCATTCTGCTCCGTATGGACAACATCTCAGCCGTGCGTTACATAAACCATTTAGGGGGCACCAGATCCAAACCCCTGGCCCTTCTGGCCAAGAGCCTCTGGGAATTTTGCCTGTCCCACAAATTCTCTCTACTAGCAGAATATCTTCCGGGTTCGCTAAATTCCAATGCAGACTGGTATTTCCAGCGATTGGAAATTACATCAGTCGGTCTTTTATCAGATAGAACGCAAATGGGGTCCTTTCCACGTAGATCTCTTTGCGTCCAGACTCAACACCCAGCTTCCTCTCTTCTTCAGCTGGCGCCCGGACCCTCTAGCGTTAGCCACGGACGCCTTCCTACAAGATTGATCCGGTTCCCTCAACTATGCCTTCCCTCCATTTATCCTCATCAACAGAGTCCTGAACCAGGTCAGACGTCAGAAGGCTTCCATTGTTCTGTTGACTCCCTTTTGGCAATCCCAAGTTTGGTTTCCTCCTCTTCTAGAGTTAACGGTGGATTTTCCCATCTTACTTCCGACTTTCCCGTCCATCATTCTAGATCCTTTTGGTCGCCCTCACAATCTCATTCTCGACCACTCTCTAACCATCTCGGCCTGGCTCATTTCCGGTCTGCCCGGCAGACCCATTCTATTTCGGCAGAAGCTTCAGAGTTCATTAATAACGCATGGGCACCCGGTACCTGGCGAGCCTATAAATCAGCCTGGGCTCTTTGGACAAGCTGGTGTTTGGGAAAATGTTCCAATCCCTTATCAGCAGATCTGAACCTCATTGTTAATTTCCTAGCCGCCCAGGCAGGCCTAGGTAAGTCTTATCGCACTATCAACCTTTACAGATCAGCTATATCCATGAACCACGAAAACATTGATGGTAACCCGGTCGGGTCCCATCCACTGATCTGTCGTCTCCTCAAAGGAGTCAAACTCTCCAAACCCCCCTCGGCCAAGTACTCACATATATGGGACGTTTCCCTCGTGTTAAATCTTTTTCTTTCTTGGCCGGATAATCCAAGTCTTTCTCTTAAGATGCTCTCCGCCAAGCTTACTATGCTGCTTTGCTTAATTTCTATTAAAAGGACTTCGGACGTTAGGTCCTTAGATGTTTCTGCCCGTCAATTCTTGCCTTCTGGGGTTCTATTTCACATTTCCAAACGTACCAAAACTAATTTACACTCCGTTTTCTATCCTTTCTTTCCTGACAAACCTAAGTTATGTGTGGGTCTTTGTTTAAAAGAATATGAAAATAGAACTGCTGTCCTGAGAAAGTCCTCTTCCACTCAATTACTGATCTCCTTTCGAAAACCTCATGGTCCAGTGACTTCGGCAACTCTGGCCCGTTGGATTAAAATGATTATGTCCTTGGCTGGTATTGACATTTCTGTGTTTGGAGCACATTCTTCCAGAGGAGCCATGGCATCCAAAGCTTTCGCCCTTGGGTCCAGCTTGGAGGACATTCTCAGGTCAGCAGATTGGTCAAACGATAATGTTTTCAAAACCTTCTATTGTAAACCTGTTAGAACTGCTTCTTCTCTGGTTATTGATAAGCTTTAAACGCGCATAATAGAGCCTCCGGTCTTGTCATAAAATGTAGATTTTCCTAGTAAGTTATGACGGAAAGTCTTAATTTTATTAAAGACACGGAGGCGAATATTATCCCACCACAGTACTTCTATTAATTGTACTTTTTTCTTTCCCTCCCAGCGACTCCAGCGTTGCCTCCAGCTTCCGGATAACGCCGCCAGTTCAATCAGTTCCTTGTTCATGAAGAGGCCTCCGGAGACGTCATCTCAACCCTTCCAGGCTCAGTTTCCTCACCCATCATCCTTACGGCTCTTCACTTTGCTACAAGACTTTTGATCCTTTTTGTTGGCTTTTGCAATAATTGGTCTTATTTACCCTTTGTTTAATGACATTATTTGACTTGCTCGTTCAAGAAAAGAGGGCTGCTTGCAGTCAAGGGTACTCTCTATGGTTTATGGCCAGTTCCTATTGGTCTAGTTTTAGTTACTGTTTTGCTCCCATTGGTTAGTCCAATCCTAACCTTCATGGGAGTTGTAGTTTCTTGACTGCTGCTGTTAATATTAAAGCATGAAAAGAACGCATAATTTTCGCCTCCGTGTCTTTAATAAAATTAAGACTTTCCGTCATAACTTACTAGGAAAATCTACATTAAAGCCTACACAGGCTCCCAAGTGTCCTTTACATTTGCAGATTACCCTATATTAACTTGTGTGCACATTTGCGTTTCTTTAACAGAAGCAGGCACTCTGGCAGAAAGGTTAGTTTAGCTATCTGCTGGGTAAGGTAAGGTATCACAACACAGCAGACTAACTGCATGACGCTTCAGCTGAAACACTTAAAATTTAGGAATCAACTGTCCAGGGAGGGTTACCTTTTTAGAAGAAGTAGGGGAACGGTTTCTGATAAATCAGAAAAGTAGGGGCACGTCGTGCCCCTCTGATCCCGCCCACTTCAACCACTGATTTCATTGCATTTTTATAGGGATAAAAGAACATAACTGCAATGCTCAAATATGGTTAGACCCAATTTTTTTTTTTTTATATATGGGGGGAGGGGGTCAGCCTTTTTGAACACCACTGAGTTACTCATATGTGTCAGTTTGTCATAGTCTGTAAATGTTGTCATTGTGTGTGTGTGTGTATATATATATATATATATATATATGTATGTATATATATATATATATATATATATATTTATATATATATATATATATATATATAATATAAAAGTTGGGCGTAACCTGGCTACATCCACCCCCAAGGTTGCTGCAAGTCGCGGGTGCCAGCCTGCTATAAATGTCCCAAAAAATGTGTCAAACTCGTAAATACAGAAAGCTTGCACTCCCAGGCTGAATTCCAAATTAATTTTATTGGCAAGTCGTTTCGATCTCAAGGAGATCATCCTCATAGCCACATACAAATAATGCACACTATCACCCTTAAAAAATGTGCTACCACAAACATAGTGAAAATAAATCCCTACCGCTGGTTGGATTAACGTACAGTAATTACAATTACTTTACTTTAAAAACCATGGAAATTCACTGGAAAAAAAACAAAGGTTACATGGACGTTATAGTTAGTTTCTGAATTTAGTCATACAAAACCATAGTAATTCAGCAGTTAGAGTTATTTCAAGTCACTATAACTTGTGCACTAAAGTAACTATAATTCACACTTTCGCCATGCGCAGCTAATTACTCCACAAATTATATCATTGATGATATCTTCTATGGCATCTTTGATATTATCACTGCAACATTTGCAATAAAGTTATTGATAAGAAAACTGTATGCTACACCACGCTGCTGTAATGCACTCCACACCAATCTGCTGTACAGGAGGCCACTGCACTCTGACACTTTACTTCACTATACACTGCTCCACTCCATTCTACTCCACTCTATGACACTACAGTCTATGACAGTGCACTGTACGATACAGTCCTCCACTGTACTCCATATAACACTCCACTCAATGACACTAGACTCTTCATTTAAAACACTTTTTGATAAAAACAATTTGAAACATATTGAAATTTAAATATTAAAAACAAATGTTAAAGCTTAGTTATTGTTAGGGAAACTGTATTTTTTATCCTATCAAACCCAAACGTAAAATACACAAACATTAGAAATTCTAAAGATATAGCTATAACTTGCAATTACAATTTATCCACCATGTTCAACATATTAGCGCACCTCTAAACACACACTTCAGCTCACTAACCAGACAACCCTAATTATAACACCCACTCTACCATGCACTGTGTTATGACAAATGATGTCATTTGAGATGTTATAAGTGTTTGTTATGAATGCTTTGATTTCAAATGCTGTAAGTGATGTCAATTGGAAGGATAGAACCAGTGCATGGAGAAGGCTCCCAGCCCGGATGATACTCAAACAAAAGGATTGTTGATGACCTTTAAATAAGGACTTTGTTTTGGGCCATGCTGTAAGTGAAAATAAGAAAGCTCCCACAGTGCATGCAGGTTGCAGCTTCAAAGGTAAAGCAGACAATTTGCAGGTACTGCTGAATTTGACCCAGTGTTGGCAAATCACACTGAGACAAATTCCACATGTTTCACTGGGGCTAGCTAGATCACAGATGCAGCTCAATTAGTTCTGCAGGACCTGGCTGGATCCCCTTCATTTTCTGCACTGATAAAGGTCATCATACAAACAAAATTTCGATGTTCAGGCTGTTAACAGGGGGGCACACAAAATATTTCAATACTTCAGGGTCTTAATTTTTTCTGCCTGTGCTCATAAACAGACAGAAATGGAAACTGCAGAATTACGCTAAAAGGTGTGCACTGTTGGTGAAGCAGTGTCTAATATATTTGTAACATTAGTAATGAGATTTCTATTTCTAATGCCTACGGCAACTTCACTGGTATTAAATATTATGTCAGAAGAAGTAGCAATCAATTTAGTTTAAAAATTAGGTGCTTCATTAGATTAACTAAAGGTGTTTATTCATCTCAGTAGTGTTAGACCTGTTAGCTCTTGGCGTGGTTTCCCTAGTCTTTTTGGCTTCTGACCTCCTGTTTTGATCTTGTGCTGAGTTTCGTTTTTGCTGGCTTTAGGCCTCTGGGCATCTTACCATTGCTGACTAGTGCTAAAGTACAAGTGCTCTCTATCCAAAATGGTATTAGTAATTAGTTTCTGCATGATTAGCATATTTGATGTACTAGTAAGTCCCTAGTATAGTGCACCAGGTGTGCCCAGAGCCTGCAAATCAAATGCTACTTGTGGGCCTGCAGCACTGATTGTGCCACCCACATGAGCAGCCCTGATTCAAAAGGCCAGGGCACTGGTATGAAATAAGATAAGAGTCTGTGCAGTTAGGTTCTTGGTCTTCGGAGAATCAATATATAATCCAAACAGAATTAAAATTCAGTGTCTTTATTCTTGTGCAAGGTTTTCATACATGTTCATCACATCAGAAAGATTCCATATGTGGTCATCACAACAACATCCAACAGCCAACACGTGTTTCGTCTCCGAGAAATTAATCTCATTGACTTCCTCAGGTCTGTAAGAAACATAATAATGAGCTTGGTCATAATCTTTAGTTATACATGATTATGGAAAATTAATACCTGGCACTAAAATCGTGGCAAAGTCCTTCACCAGTATCGCATGAGTGTCTAAAATCATCAAGTGACATTACCAAACGGAGCCACAGAGAAAAAACTTTGATTACAGTCTACCACAAGTGATAAACTTGTTATTATTATAAATATCACCAAAAGTTTGATGTGCACGTGAAACGAAGTAGAAATTGAGAATTAGAAATAGGGATAAAAACTCCCACTAGATATGTGGCGATGAGAAACGGAAACTAAGGTTGAGAAATGTACTCTTAATGACAGGGTGTCATTAGGAAAAAAAGGAAACAGAAAGGCGTCATAACACCTAGGAAATTGGTGAGTGAGTGTGCTAAATTAAGCATTCGCAAGTGTCTGAATAAAGAAAAACGTACCAAAGTATGTTACAGGGGTGTGGAATTTATTAAAATATCTACTTGTCCAGGGGACAGGTTGCTTCTCAAATCTACTTGTCCTGTAAAAAGATCTACTTGTCCCTTTGGTGCCATGTAGTGTGGCGACAAATTATGGTAGCAATCTCATTATGAAGAGCTCTGATAACAGCCTCTCTGATTATGCCAGGGCTACTACCATAGTAGGGCTTGAATACTTGCAGTTTCAATCCCTACTGTAGCAATTTCCTTATTTTGCCACCTTTCTGCAGATCTGCATACTGGGGCTGGAGGAAGCAGTAAGCAATAGTTCCAGGGCTGGAATGCCTTTGAGTCTGCAAACCTACTAACCTGCATGTTTTAAAGATTTTCACCAGCTTCTCTCTAATATTTTCCCATAATAAGAAAGGTTGGACATTTACTCCTGACAATGGCAGAATTAGAACTTCTTCCAGGGTTGGGAAGAAAGTGGCTGGAGGGAAAATGAACTTGCAAATGCTCAATAGATTTTCACATGAGCAAATCTACACATGCGTATTTACCCATGCTAAAATACAGTTCACAAATATTTTATAGGGGTATGACATATACCATGGGTGCACTTTTGTGACTTTCTTTAAAAATTTGGGGCCACATGTAGGTAGGTTCAGATTTGCGACTCGCAATTTGCGAGTCGCAAATCCGAATGTAGGATGGTGTCCCCGACACCATCTGTGATTCGCAAGGGCTTCGCAAGTGCCCACCTAATGAATAATCATGAGGTGGGTCGCAATTTGCAACCCCCTTGCGAATAGCGGCCCTCACAGGGATGGTGGCATGCTGGAGACAGCAGACCACCATGTCTGTGACTGCTTTTCAATAAAGCAGTTTCTTTTTTTTTTTTTAATGCAGCCCGTTTTCCTTAAAGGAAAACGAGATGCATTACAAAAACGAAAAATGAAACGTTTTCGTTTCATTTTTTCAGAGCAGGCAGTGGTCCCAAGGACCACTGCCTGCTCTGAAAAAATGTTTACAGTGACATTCACAATGGGGAAGGGGTCCCATGGGGACCCCTTCCCTTTTGCGAAAGTGTTAGCACCCATTTGAAATGGGTGCAAACTGCGAATGGTTTGCTCCCGCGTTTGCGGTCACAAAACAATCTTACATTGCACTGCTAGTCACAATTAGGAAGGGAACACCCTTTCCTAATTGCGACAACCAGTTTTGCGATTCGGTAACCAGGTTACCGAATCACAAAACTGGGTTTGTGCATCGCAATGTGCTTTTTGCACGTAGCAAACAGCGAAAGTCGATGTTTGCGACATGCAAAAAGCTACCTACATGTGGGTCTTGGTCCCTAATTAGGTCTGGTGTTAACAAAGACATTTTGTTTGTATTAAACTTCTATTTCTTTCTCTTTCGGCCGGCTTTACTGTGAGCGATCGCATTCTGCTCTTCCACAAGGAGCATATTGGCACACAAAGTAGTTTTGTTCAGTGTCAGGAACTACAGTGGCAATCAGTGACGTAACGAAACTGGAGGGTGCCCCTTTGCAAACAACACGGAGGAGCCCCCTCCCCAGACTCACTCAGGGCAGGTGCTGTGCTGAAGGGGCCCCCTGGAGGGCGGCTGCGGGCCTTTGTTATGCCACTGGTGGCAACGTGTGCTTTTAGAATTCAAAAACTTTTTGGTTTTTTTTTGCCAGTGTTTGTTACAATGTTGAGGGCCTGGTAGCTCCCACAACAATAAAATGTTACAAAAGCCATGTCAAAACAAGACACGCATTGATGAATCTAAAAGACTTATAAAAATATGTCTGATCAGTTGGCTTTGTCAGTGTTTCTTTATTTTCATGCTTCCCATATTCGTGTTGAAAATGGTTACACTGATTTTCCATTAGAAATATTTTTGGGAAATACTAGCATGCACATTTTACTAAATGACACTTCATTTGCGTCTAATCAGAGAGCATTCTGGGAGCATTATACTTAGCCTCATAGCCTAAACTTTTCAGACATGTGTATACACCTTTTTTTTTTTTTTGTACTGGAACCAACGTCAGTAGTGAAGTGTTACCTTAAAACATTTATTTACAGCACTCACCCTAATAATGAAGGCTTTCAAATAACGAACCATAAATACAAGTTCGAACAGCATTATCTTTTGGAAACACATTACCTCAACTGCAGAGAGTTCCACTTTCTGTAAACAAGCAGCCAAAAGGGTTTTTGCTGCAGAGGGTTGTTCCTACTTGTCCCAAGGACAAAGTAAACATAAAAACTGGTTGCCCTTGACCCCAAACAAGATGTCCATAGGAATTCCACATTCCTGTATTATAAGTAAGGTGTTAACATGAATAAATGGCTTATCCTAATCAAGTAAAACTCTTCAAGATAATGTACGATCTGAAATAAAATGATTGTAAGTCATTAAGAGGAAGATAATGAGTAAGCTGAATTTAAAAGGACTATCACATACCAATAGAGAAAGAGTAGGGGGAATCACGTGACGGGGGACAAAACACTATTATCCCCGAGTCTTTGTGAGGGAGTACTCATAAGTCAGCATGTATGAATCCAAAATCTTTTACGGTGAGATCTAGAAGAGAAGATTGCTATACTAAGGAAGTAGTGACAAGCATAAGCAATATGGCATAATTCTAAAAGTAAAAGGTCACGTACCTATAAACAAAACAGTTCTTCTGGGTAAATTCTTGTGTTGGGGACGCTGTGTCTTGCTCCCCGATAATTAAGCTGGCGTGTATGTAGAAAAAAAGGACGTTTAAGCCCTCCGTCTCATCTAAAACCGATGTAACAAAGATTATAATCAAATGCTGCTTCTAAGTTGAGCAACCAGTCTCAGCCCCCTCAAAATAAAGTGCAAAATACATAAGTTAACATTAATGTCACCTACCTAGAAGTATAAGGTATAGAAGAGACACAGAGTAAGGTCTCAAGAGTGTGTGTGAAACTCCTCGGCGTGACAGGCAGTATGTTTGTTTGGTCCTTCTTTTATTCGATGATGAGAATCATCGGCTGGTCCGAAATAGAAAAAGGACAGAGTGTTGAAAAAAAAAGTGGGCGCCATCTTGGAGTGTGAAAGACACAACTAAAAGACATTGTCCAACTGGGTGGATGAAATTGCTAAGCATTATGTAATGCGAATAATCTTAGGCGCTTACACAAATTGATAGAAAGACACCGAATAAGGTCTTACACTACACAGAGTAAGGTCTCAGGAGTGTGTATAAAATTCTTCGGCATGACGGGCAGTATGTTTGTTTGGTCCTTCTTTTAATCGATGATGAGAATCAGTTTGAATCAGTTTGGTTGTTCCTATTGGAGAAACACTGGAGGTGCTGGGTGGACCCTCCGTTCGGGAGCACCATATTTACTATCTATTGTTAAAGAAATGTTTTGGTGATATTCTGTTAGCGCCTATCCCTATAATTTTCCCCCCTTTTCTTCACAATACATGAGTAGCCCTGTCCGCATGTCTCAGACCTGCCTCTGCAGTGTCTGTGGGTGCAGTTTGAACTGCCAGTTCGACCTGGCAAGTGCACCCAGTTGCCAGGCCCAAACCTTCCCTTTACTACATTTAAGTCACCCCTAAGATAGGCCCAAAGCAGCCCCATAGGCAGGGTGCAGTGTATTTAAAAGGTAGGACATGCACTGAGGTGCTTTACGTGTCTTGATAGTGAAATACTGACAAATAAATTTCTCACTATTAAAAGGCCTATCTCTTCCATAGGTTAATTTGTGGATTGCCTTGAGATATATTTAAAGTGTAATTTCCCATTGGAAGCGGATAGAGATATGGAGTTGGGGTCTCTGAACTCACAATTTAAAAATACATCTTTTTGGTAAAGTTGGTTTTTAAATTGTAAGTTTGAAAATACCACTTTTAGAAAGTGGGCATTTTCTTGCTTAACCATTCCGTGCCTCTGCCTGGTTGTGGAATATGTCAGGGTCAGGATGACAGATGGGCTGGTTGTGAATTCACTCTAGACAGTCACACAAAGAGAGCTGAGGTGTGCCCTGCACATCCTGATGGATCTTCCTGGCTAGAGCAGAGAGAAGCCCTGACACTTTTACCTGTATAGGGCTGTGCCTGTCTTTGCACAAAACAGTCTCCAAACCCTTGGAGTATGTAGGGGCCAGGGCAGGAAAAGCAGGGTCTTGTGCATTACAAAGACTTTCCTTTGAAGTTTGCCTACTTCAAAGGCAGAAACGAGTATAAGTATTGGGCTTCTGAGACCACAACTTCAGAACACTTATGTACAGAGGACATTCTGCCAAGAAGAAGAGCTAGATGCCATAGGAGGGACTGCCACTCTGCCTGTTGCTTTGCTGTGCTGGCTTGCTGCTTGCTGGTTCTGTCCTGGGAGTGAAAGGGCTAGGCTTTGCTTTCTGCATCCTGCTTTCCAAGGTTCTCCAAAGGCTTGAACTGGGCTTGCCTCCTGTTAGAAATGTCAGGGATCTCAAAGACTTCATCTGCCAGCACATGGGCTCTCTTGTTACCAAGAAGCCACTGCATTTACTCCAGAGTGACTTCGTAACCGCTGTGGTCCCTGCTAACTGCAACGACCATGAGCAACACCACAGAACAGACGCGGCTGCAGCGCCTCCAAAGTCCCGCCCCAGCGTGAGTCTTGAGTGCTGTGTCCTAGACATCGGGAACTCCCGACTCAGACTCCGATGCAGCACCTGTGGCCCCGTGGTGTGACCGCCACACCACAAAGTCAACACTTCGCGTCTTGAACTTCTGGATTCATCAACCCCGCTGGATTGTAAGGAACTGACGTCTCGCCACCGACACCGAATCACCTCCTCTGCAACCATAAGAAACCAACACCTTACCTCCCCTGCATGACAGTAAGGAACCGATGCCTCACTTTTTCCGGTAGCAGTAAGGAACTAATGACGCACCAGGTCCAGCGGCGCCTCACCTCCCAGACTACGTGCAATGTTGTTCTTTCCTCATTGTTTTCAAAGGTGCTGTACCTGGGGTCCCTGCGACTCCGTGACCGGCCTGCACTCCATTGCAAGGGGCGTTGGACTTTTGGGAAGGATTCCGGCAATGACTTTGTGGTAGCCCCAGTTGGAGCTATTGTGGTTCTAAGCGCTTTATTGAGATTTAACCTTTAAACATTTATGTCTATACTTGTGTATATTGGATCTTTGTCATTTCGGTCTTGTTTTATTCAGATAAATATTTGCTATTTTTCTAAACTGGTGTGGAGTCCTTTTGTAGTGGTTTCACTATCTTACTGTGTGTGTGTGTGTGTACAAATACTTTACACATTGTCTCTGAGATAAGCCTGACTGCCCGTGCCAAGCTAGCAAGGTGGTGAGAAGGGGTTATCTTAGCCGTGTGGCTCCCTTATCCTGCCTAGAGTGAGATTTCCTACTTGGACAGGGTGCCAACCACTGCAAACTAGAGACCCCAACAAGTAGCATATCATTTGTCAGTGTTACAAGGTTATTGATGCCAATACTCAGTTTTAAATCCCAACATTAACAAGTTTTGTGACTTATTTCCTGCTTCATCAGGGGAATACAAAATGCTTAACAGTGTTATAAACATTTATCTGTTTGCAATATGACTTCATAGCCTTATTTCATAACATATGTCAACTCTTCAAATACAAAAAAAATTTAGTTTACGTTTAGCATCAAACAACATTTTGTTTTATATTGAATATATTAGTTAAAGTAATGAACAAAATGATGGCCCTCATAACAACCTTGGCGGGCAGCCTTGGCCGCCCGCCAAGGTTGGACCGACGAGCAGCCGCCTATGCGGCCGCAATCCCGCCAGCCGCATTACGACATCCCCGCCATCCCAGTGGGGATGCCGGCTGCAACATTGGAGCCGGCTCCTAATGGAGCCGGCGGTGTTGCGGCTGCGCGACGGGTGCAGCTGCACCCATCGCGCTTTCAGACAGTGAAAAGCAGGGTGGGGCTGTGCCTGGGGGCCCCTGCACTGCCCATGCCAGTGTCTCTACCGCCATGGACAGGCTGGCGGGAAGGGGAGTCGTAATCCCCTGGGCAGCGCTGCAAGCAGCGCTGCCCTGGAGGATTAAAACCGCCGGGACGACCATGGCGGGAAACCGCCGGGACGACCATGGCGGGAAACCACCGGGACGACCATGGCGGGAAACCGCCGGTCCCGGCCGTGCGACCGCGGCGCTACCACCGCGGTCGTAATGAGGCAGATTGTACCGCCAGCCTGTTGGCGGTACAATTGCCAAAACAACCCTGGCAGTCTTTCACCACCAGGGTTGTAATGAGGGCCTATATCTGTTAGCCATGTGGTTATTCGTTTGAGTGGGGATACCCCCTAACCCAATGAAACTACTCTGATTAGGTCAAGTCACAGTTCTGAGAAAATCTGCACAAACTCTGGTAGCTAAGGCACAAGATGCAGGCAATCCCCAGATAAATGCTGATTAAGTTCTAGCAGTACCAGCATTTTTAAAGGAAACAACACAACTCAATAACATTGCCAAACCAATTTAGAAAAGATGAAAAAGATGTCAAAGCCATTCAAATAGGTTAACAGGAACCGGAGATTAATTTTTAAAGTATTAAGGCAGAAAGCACCAAGAAAGAGTACAGTGCCAATCAAAAGTTATTGTTCACAGTTGACTGGTACCTGTGTATGATTTCAGGCTGTCTGTGATGAAATAGAGATCGGATACTCCAAGTGGGTTTTTCCGGTCAAAGTTTTTATCTTAGAGGATATAGGCCCTCATTATGAAATTGGTGGTAAATCCTGCTTACCGCCACGCTGACGACCGCCAACATACCGCCGCAGTGGTGGATATCCGTTCACCATATTATGACATACACACACCAATCCGACAGAATACTGCTACATACACAAATCTGCCAGACCAAAGGTCAGTGGTAAAGTGGCAGTCCCAACACCCACACCGTTCCGCCAATAGAACAACACCCATCACATTATGACCCACAAATCACCACGGCGGACATTCAATGGTGGTAAACCATTGGCGGTACATACCACTGCGCTCAGAATGGACACCCACATACAAAACAACACCACATTGGCCAATACTAAAAACACACACCTGACACTCATACACACACCACACCCACACCACTATAAAACTGACACCCACATTACCCACAACCCCTTACGAACACCAATTTCTACCAGGAGACTGAGAAGAAGAGCACAGAGACAACTTGACAGACACACCACTCACACCCATACACCCCTCACGCACCCCACATCACACACCCCATCATATTACCCAACACACCCTCACCAACACACAACACCCATGGCACCACAAAGGCACCCCCATTTCACTGAGTTGTCAAGGGTCATGGTGGAGAAAATTGGCAGGGTAGAGCCACAGCTGTTTGGAGCACAGGTACAGCAGATTTCCATTGCAAGGAAGATGGAGCTATGGTGGAGAATTGTGGACAGAGTCAACGCTGTGGGACAGCACCCAAGAACAAGGGACGACATCAGGAAGAGGTGGAACGACCTATGGGGGAAGATACGTTCCATAGCAGCAAAGCACCAGCTCGCCCTTCAGAGGACTGGCGGTGGACCCCCACCTCCTCCCCCACAGCTCACAGCATGGGAGGAGCAAGTACTGGCAGTACTGCATCCTGAGGGACTCACTGGAGTTGCCGGAGGACTGGACACTAGTGAGTCAACATTTATTACTTATCAAACCCCAATACCTGCATGCCATCTCACACCCACACCTTCACTCCCATCACTCCACTCCAACCTACACACTGCACCTACACATCTGACTAACCCCAATGCCAAGCCCTGCATGCCATACCAATGCATAGACACCCATCAATAAAGCATGCACAGCATAGGGAAACAAACATATCCACAATACATCACCATACTCAAACAAAAGCTGGCAGGGCAACACCAACGATAGAGGGGAAGCCAGGGATGTACAAATGTCAAACACTTGAAGCATAATACATCACTTACATCCTCACGGGTACCCCAGCCAATTTCAGTGGAGAGGAGGTGCCACCACTATCCAGTCCCCCAACAGAAGAGGCCCCCAGTGATGACAGTAACTCTGGACTTCTGAACCTGGAGGACCTACCTGGCCCATCAGGGACCACTGGACAGCCGGTCACCCAAGCACAATCACAGACCACCACAGAGCCTCCCCATTAGGATCCAACACCACAGTACCCACCCAGAGTACCCACACCTCTGTCCCCAGGACACGTCAATCAGCAGTGTGCCCACCTGTACAGAGACCCCAGGCCACACCTCATACCCAAGACAATCAGGGACCTGGGGTCAGTGGCAGTGGGCACACCATTCAGGGGACAGGGGCACAGGCCAACAGGGAAACTGGGAGGACTTCTGTGCACCAGGGGGAGGACAGGTCCAGGGAACCGACTCTCCAGGAGGCACTATCCGAGATCCTGGGAGCCTACCTACATTCCCAGGACACGATGGACCAGATCCTTGAAAACTTGCAGGAGAACAGGTGGCTGCAGGAGGGACAGTATCAGGGGATCAAGGAGGGCTTGCAGGCCATTAACAACACCCTGATCTCCATAGCAGGGGTGCTGGCAGACATGGCCAACATCATGAGGGAGGCAACAGCACACTACGGGACCCCTACCACTAGCCAGTCAACTGAACATACCTCCAATTCCGCTGCCGCTAGTGGGCAGGAGGTCCCGCCACAGGACCCAGAGGCCACCAGCACTCCTCCTCCTGCAGAAGGTGAACCACCCCGCAAACGTTCCCTGTGAACCAGACAGAAGCCAGAGACACTTGCCAAGACCACTGCCAGATAATGAGGCTCTCATGATTGTACCCCTTGTGTCCCACTCAGTCACATTGTCCACCTTGAACTGCCATTGCTCCCCTTCCTATGTCCGCTTGGACACTGCACCCGTGCTACAAACAGACTGGAACAATACCCTGAACTTTCCTCCATCATCACCCCATTCCATTGCACTTTCCCCTCAATTTCTTAGCACTACAATAAACACCCTTGGACAAAATTAGACTACTAGCATTTCATGTATTGAAAATTTGTATTGATGGAAACAGCTACATCCTTTGCAAATGAACGGTACATGGTGAGATCATAGAAATAATGACCTGTAGCTGTCTGTAGTCAGCACATCAGGACATTGTTGTCATATCACCAACATCTGTAAAATGATAATCCATAGGTGACAGAAAGTAGAGGTAAAAAGTGGGTAACGCCATCATGCCACAGCCACACAGAATACACCAATAGTCATGGAAATGTGAAGTTGCACTGTCTCACCTGTGTGTCATTGGAAGTACTAACGGATAACTGATGGTCTGTTGTCCACTTCCTCCTCCTCTGCCTCCTCATCCTCACTGTCCTCAGGGTCAACTGCAGCTACAGGGGCATTTCCAGCCTCCTCCTCCAGCAAAAAAGGTACATGGCGCCTGAGGGCCAGGTTGTGCAACATGGAGCATGCCACTACTATCTGGCAGACCTTCTCGGGTGAGTAGCACAGGGAATCCAGCTGTTAGATGGCCCGTGTGACCTGGGAAAGGGCCCCTGCCTTCACTTCTGAGGAGTTGAAGTGACTGGTGGATGGGGTCCTACCCCAGTACGGACTGCTGTATGGGCCTCCAGACCAACTGGTGAGTACACAGTGGGCACGATGCATGTGGCATGGATGTATGGAGATGTGTGTGAAGGCACTGTGTAAGGTGGGGATTATCTGTTGGCGGTGTACATGTTGTGAGCTGGGACATGTATGTGTCAATAGTGATGGAAACTGGTATGGTGGGCCATGTGTGTGACAGGCTGGACTGTTATTGTAATGGCGTTCTCCTATCTTTATTGCCTCTGCAGGTCAGCGCCCATCAAAAGAAGGGATTATGGCATGCCATCGCCAAGGACTTGCGGACCCTGGGGGATTATGGTAGGCGGAGCACCCACTGTCAGAAACAGTCGGAGGACCTGAGATGCTGGGCACGGAAGACTGCGGAGGCCCAGCTGGGCATGGCCTACCAACGAGGAAGGGGTGCCCGTCGGACCCTGACCCCCCTTATGGCCTGCATACTGGCGGTGCCCTACCCTGAGCTGGATGTGCGCTTGAGGGAATCACAGCAGCCACAAGGGGGTGAGTACAGTGGGTATCATTACATATTTGGGCTGGTGGGGTGGTATCCTGGTGGTGGTTGTGTGTTAGTGGGTGCCCCTAAGGCCAGGCCAGACATTGCAGCGTGGGTCATCTCTAGGGTAATGGTAGCATCTCAAATACAGGTAGCCTAGCTTGTTAGTAGTCACTTTCAGGCAGGGCATCGTGGGTCCCAGGTGTGCTGCAGTTGGCGGTGTGCGCTCCTCATCATGCCTTGGTGACTAGCCTTATCAATGGCAGTGCAATGCATATTGCTTAGGCCTGTTCCCTGTGTGTGAGGGTGCTGTGTATGCCAGCGGTGGTGTTGCTGCAGTAATTGACCCAGTGTTTCCTTTGTCTCTCCCCCCCTTTTGTGTTCCGTCATCCTGTCCTTGTGTGCATTAGCATCATCTAGTGGAGGAGCAGGGGCACCAGCGACAGAGGGAGCTGCATCCCACAGGACCCTGGAGGCAGAGTCGACGGACTCCGAGGGAACCAGTGGGACGGAGGGCGAGAGGAGTACCACTGAGGTGAGGTGACAGGAGGAGATGACACAGACTCAGATACCTCCTCCAATGGGAGCTCCCTGGTGGTGACAGACACCTCTGTGACCACCCCAGCTGCAGGTACAGCTGCCACCCTGTACCAGCACCACCCTCCCAGTAGCCCCTCAGCGAGTTGCCCGTGCCCGCTCGCCTAGGAGGGTGGGCATCACCTTCGCCCAGGCACCTCAGGCCCTGACCCAGTGAGCCCTGCTGCCCTGAGTGAGGAGGCTATTGACCTCCTGCGATCCATCTTTGTAGGACAGTACACCATTGTGAATGCCATCCAGGGGCTGGCTTCCCAGATGCAGCAATGCAATGCATTCCTGGAGGGCATTCATAGTGGATTGGCGGCCCAACAGAGATTGATTCAGGCTCTGGCCTCCTCTCTGATGGCAGCCATTGTCCCTGTTTCTACCGTCCCCCTATCCCACTACTACTTCCCAGTCCCACTCCCCTCAACCCCAACACATCCCAGGCACACATACAGACGAGCATGCACACAAGCCAACACACAAGAGTGGCACAGGCAAACACAAGCACCACACTTCATCCCACAGGCACTCACACAAACACCATACAGTTGCAGACATGACAACATCGAGTGCGGCAAATCTTCATTATGTAGTCATCAAGGTTGCTTCATAGGTCAGATATTTGCTGCCTCACCCTGGTTTAAGTTTTTGCCATTGGACTTAGACACTGTTTTGGAAGTCGAAATCATCTATCAGGCAGTTGGAAACAGTATCTAGGCAAGTCCCCATGAGTCCAAAACCATTTGCTGCAAAGTCCTATTGAACAAGTTTTCAGCTTGGCAAAAAGTTCAGAGTGGGGGCAAAGTAGCGTTTTTTCCCCTCCGTACATGTAATCTTATTGGACAAGCCTTAGCACTTTGTTCTTGTCCTTCAGAGATGTAAAAAATAAGTCCCAACTTTTACAAAGTTTTGAAAAAGTCCCTCCTGGTTAATTCTTCAGCCCTAGCTCCTCAAGGTAGGTTTCTACACACTAGGGGGGTCATTACAACCCTGGCGGTCCACAGCTGCCAGGGCTGTTCTGACGGAAGCACCGCCAACAGGCTGGCGGTGCTTCCTATGATATCACAACCGCAGTGGAAGCGCCACGGTCGCACCACCGGGACCGGCGGTGCGACCGCCACATTGGTCCCAGTGGATTTAATCCGCCAGGGCACCGCTGCTAGCAGCGCTGCCCAGGGGATTACAAGTCCCCCTACCGCCAGCCTTTTCCTGGCAGTTTGAACCGCCAGGAAAAGGCTGGTGGTACAGGGAGTCACGGGGCCCCTGGGGGCCACTGCACTGCCCATTCCACTGGCATGGGCAGTGGAGGGGCCCCCTCACAGGGCCCCATGCAGCTTTTCACTGTCTGCAAGCGTGACAGGTGCAACTGCACCCGTTGCACGGACGCAACACCGCCGACTCCATTTGGAGCCGGCTCCTGTGTTGCGACCGAGATCCCCGTTGGGCCGGCGGGCGGAAACTAGGTTTCCGCCCGCCGGCCTAGCGGGGATCTCCTAATGGCCATGGTGGGAGTGCGGCCGCATTGGCGGCCGCCCAGCAGTCCGATCTTGGCGGGCGGCTTCAGCCGCCTGCCAAGGTCGTAATGAGGGCCTAGGTCTCTCTCCAGCCAGCGACCTGCATGGTTCAGTTCTCTGTGGCCAGCTGGGCACTCTTAGTGTCCTGCTTTTTGTGTCCCTGAAGCAGGTAAACAGGAGACCAAACACTTGATTGTTGTGCTTTGGGAGCAGTTCCTGTCCCTGTGTGACAGCTGGATTCGATTGTCTTTGAGTCTTTCATCAAGTCCTCTTCTTCTGCCATGAGTCAGGAGTCTTCTTCCAGAAGGTCTTTCTTTTTCAAACAGAGAGGGTCATTATGAACACAGTGGTGTTTACCGCCGTGTTCATGCTAGCGGTCATTTCACTGACCGCCAGCCCCCTCAAGACCCTGCCGGCCAAATAAATAACATTCTGCTAAGCTGGCGGGCGGAAACATTGTTTCCGCCCACCAGCCCAGCAGAATGCAGGGCCAGGACATTGGAGCCGCTGTCAATGCCAGTGTGTGGTAGGTGCAGCAGCACCCGTCACGCAGATCAGTGACCTGCATGATGGGGCACTGCACGGGGGCCCCTGCACTGCCCATTCACTTGGCATGGGCAGTGCAGGGACCCCAGGGAGGTCCCAGAGCACCCCTTCCCCCAGCCTTTCCCTGGCGGGAGAACCTGCCAGGGAAAGGCTGGAGGAAAAGGGATCATTGTCGGATAATGATTTCTGCCATCGTCAGGCTGCCTGTCGGCAGTAGCCTGGCGGTGGTGGAAAGCCGCCTGTGGCGGTCCCTACAGCCTTCATTATTTGGCAGCTGAGACCGCCATGCCGGTGGCGGTCATTACTGCTGCCACCGGCATGGCGGTCTCAGCTGCCAATGTTCATAATGAGGGCCAGAGTCTTTGAAGGTTCAGGAAGATTCTGAGGGGTTTTCTATTGAGGTGTCAGCTTTATCCTATGCACTTGCCAGTGACTGGAGTTAAATTCTACAACCCAATACTATTTACTCATAGTCTTGCCACCTTCTTTTGCAGCATTTCCCATTTATTTTACTGTAAAACAATCCAGAACCCCCTGTCCAAAATGGAGCATGGGTATCTGGGAGAATCATGGCAATGAATAGGAGAGCCCTTCATTGGCATCTCCAAGTTAAAAAAATAAACGGTATTGCTAAAGCATGCCTTTGTTCTGCCAACTGTTCCTGTCCACTTCTAGATGTTTAATCTCTGCTAAATGGTCAGCAGTTAACACCCATTTGATCTTCCTAGACTCAGAGGCAGGCTATTATTCTCTCAGCTAGAGTCACTGTCTCCCAACCAAGGATGTATATTCCAGTCCTGGGGGTTTGATGAGAGGCAGACCTGGTTTTAAGCCTGTTGTGGCGAAAAGAGCTGAAAGTGCAGTTTTAAATATTTACTATTCCATTTACATTTTTCAAAAATCCAATTTCACAATGACATCAGATTTTTTTTAAATTAAGTAAGAAGGAACTTTTTTTGCATTTTATAGCATTGATCCAAGCAGAGGTAAGACAAAGATTTTAATCACATTTAGGTCTGTTCAAGGAAAGGTCTAGCGAACCTTACACAGTGAAATGCCTTTTGGGTTTTATTTCACTGTGAGAACACACTAACTCCATATGTAGCATGCCCTATTTATATATATAACCCTGCCTTGTGGGCTTAAAAGACACATTTTAGGTGTGCCTCATGAATATGTAAAACTAAGCTTTTCCTACATGGCCAAGGCGCATTCCTTGCCATGTGTCACTGCAGTACATTTAAACAGCAGCCCATCCTGAACAGTACTCCTGACAGACACAAAGGGGGTCATTACGAGTTTGGTGGTACCAGGACTGCTATGTCGACAGCGACAGTCGCACCGCCAACAGGCCAGCGGAGAAGACCGCCAAATTATGACCATGGTGGTCTTCCCAGCAGAAGACATTCAAATTACCACCAGTACCGCCAGTGCAATCGTGCTTCCACGGATGGCAGTAGCCACCATCAGGCCAGTGAACACCATGTTCCCGCCAGACACATTACGAGGCTGCACACCGCCAAGGTTTCTGCCGCGGTCGCACCATGACAGAAACCCTGGCAGAAACCAACTCTATAAAAGGAAACACTCACCTTCTGGATCACATACAAGTGTAGAGCCGCCATGGAACCGAAACTGGAAGTCCTCCCACTACTCCTACTTGCACAACTACTCCAGAAACAGTGACGGCGACGAAGACAACAACCGTGAGTACACACCTACCTGACACTGTAGGGAAAACCCAAAGTACACACACACACACAACATACACATCCGGGCGGCAGGTGACAGCAACACACACACGTAATCACACACCCATACGCTCATACACACACAACTTCATACACACACACACGCACAGCCCATGGCCAACACACATGTGCAATATACACAGCAACTCTCAGATACAGAGCACCGGCACAGTCAAACACAACAATACACCCATTCACACAATGATACCACAACCGTAACTACACAAATGCTTCGTCAGGTGATTTCAGTACACACCTCCACATGACACCACATACATACCACAACACGTAACAACACCTGACAACCAAGATACACAATCACGCAGCCATACAACGAAACATACGTCATTCCACGCTAACACAACAGACAATGCATCTGACATATCCATCACCACACACACCCATGCACACACAGCAACCACACAAGGGCACACAACACCACCATTACACATCTCAACACAAACAATACACAATTAATCTACATCCATGCATGTACCAAACACAAACATATCCTACACAGAATACACAGCCATCACAGGGGGACAAAAGCCAGGGCCACACACACATGCAGGGCAGACACTTCAGCTAGCACAACCCACACACACATGTCACATACAAACAAATCAAAAGTGGCAAATACAATACAGCAATGTGGAAAGAAAGGCAAGACAAGTATCTTACCATCAAATCCAACAACATGTTGGGCCAGATGTATTAAAATAGTTGAGTAGGCAAGAAAATAACTAACTATATACAATAATCAGCCCATTGGCCAGTCCAATGTCCAAAGTGCCAAAGGCACAAATGGCACCTCTGTGTGCCCCTACTTGACTCCTGACTGCCAAATGACCTTCACAGGATAAGGGCATCAAGGAGGCAGGCAGGCATCTCAGGGGTTGGGGGACACGGGGCGTTGGGTTTGAGTTTGGACGGGGGGTCTTTGGACTTGGGCTTGGGAAGGGGGTAGTTGGGCTTGGGGGGGCAACGTCTTGCAGCGGGAGTGGCATGGGTAGTAGCAGGGGATACAGGGGAGGACTTGGAGGTGTAAGGGCTGGACTAGGGGAGGGACACAAACCGTTTGGGGTATCACTGGGTGGGAGAGGAGTAGGGAACAGGGAAACTCTGAGAGGAAATGTGTTTTAGTCACAAGGGGGCAGTCATGACAAAAAGGTTTGGGAGTGCTCCCGCCCTCGAGACATTTGGGCACCTTTTTGCGCCTTCCTGGAGTCCCAGTGTTGACTTGGGAAGAATTGGAGAATGTGCATAGACGTATCCTTGGTTGTTTGCCTTGAACGACGTTCCTTGTTGTGTAATATGTGAGGTATGATGGATGATCCTGCCGTTGAGTCTGACCTGCCGCCTTTATTTGTATGTTGTTGTGGTTACTGTGGAGTTGTGCCTGGAGAGCTCTGGCACTCAGCTTATGTCTAGAGGTGTGCTTCACGTTGTAACTCTACTTGATATAATGGGAGGCCACTCGGAGTGGTGGCCTTAGACATGAGGGGTTCTTTGATTTAAAGGGTTGCTCTTAGCTCCTCTTGTGATATTTGTGCACACTGAGAGGATTCTCCTATTGTGGCTTCGGCTCCCGGGCCATTGTTGTTGTTTTATTGTAAAATTGAACAAATAAATTAAAAAATAAATATAAAAAAAAGGTTTGGGAGTGGAGGTAGAGGGAGTGGTTGTAGGAGGTGCTGGTGTGGAGGTCTTGGGTGCAAGTGCGTGCGATGAATGCTTGTGGGTGGTGGGTGTCTGTTGCATGGGTGAGTGTGGGTGTTTGTGTCTTGGGAGGAGGTGGAGAGGAAGTGCTGGGAGATGCCATGCTGGATGGGTGACTGTCTGTTGGGGTGGTGTCTGCAGGTATGGTAGATGTGCTGCATGTGGGTGTGTGGGTGCTTGTGGTGGCTGCGGATGTAGTGACTGGGGTGGATGTCTGCGGGTCTGCTATTGTGCTGACTGTGGGTAAGATAGGAGTTGTGGCTGGATCTGTCAATGTTGGTGTGGTGGCTGCAGGTGTGTCTGGTGTAGTGTCTGTGAAGGAAGGGGGCGGGTGTAGGCGGTACAGGTAGTGGATGTTGGTGTGTCTGCAGGTGGGTGTTTGTGTGCATGCCGATGATGGGTTTTTTGGTGCCTGTGTTTGGCAGTGGTACTTTAGGCTTTTGAGATGGATGCATGCGTGTGTGTCTGTGTGCTTTGGCTGGGTTTGGGAAGAGGTGTTTGGGTTTGGGTAGAGGTAGGTGGAGGGGGACGGTAGACAAAGTGTGACTGGCTGCCACCAGTGTGGAGGCCAGAGCCTGAAAGGATCTCTGTAAGCCAGCCAGCGCACCGTGAATGCCCTCCAGGAAAACATTGCTCTTCTGAACTTGAGCTGCAAGTCCCTGGATGGCATTCACGATGGTCGACTGACCCACAGAGATGGACCTCAGTAGGTCAATAGCCTCCTCACTAAGGGCAGCAGGGCTGACTGGGGCAAGGGCAAAGGTGCCTGCTGCAAAGGAGAAGCCCTGCCTCCTAGGTGAGCAGGAACGGGCAACTGGGTGGGGAGCTACAGGGAGGGCAGTGGTAGTAAGGAGGTGGCAGACAATGATGGCGCTGGGGTGGTCTCAGAAGGGTCGCCACCGCCAGGGAGTGTCCACTGGAGGAGGATTTCTGAAGATGACATGGATGATCCGGTCTCCCGCTTGGCACTCCCCTTGCCCTCTGTTCCACTAGGTCCCTCGCTGTCGCTGGTAGTGGCACTCCAGGTCCAGTGGCCTGCAGCATCCCCACTCGCCTATGCCCCTTCTCCTTCGCCTGCCGATGGTGATGCACACAACTACAGAGAGAGAAGGTGGGAGGGAGAGAGATAGGGAGGGCGAGGGTTAACACATACCTCACAGACACACTTGTAAACATGCACATCTGTGACACTACATATCCTGATTAGGCTATCTCAGGTGCCAATATACATATCCTACATCATGCCACAACATGTCACCACTACCCACCGCTGTATGCCAAACCTCACACCTACATCAACATCCAAGTAAGTCTACATGACTGGAGTCATCTACATGATCACCACCATAGCCATGTCTGCATGCACATCATGCCCTGGATGAAGTACAAATGTCTCCCTGAATTCACATAAGACCTCTCCATACTCCTTTCACCTATTGGAAGTGCAGCTGACAGAACCAAACACATCCGTCCTGTACACTTACAACAGCTGATCAGTCCATGTCCTTTGTGAGATATCCATGACAGTGAATACCACTATACTCACACACATTACACGGCTGACATAATACTCTGTACAGTAATGGTAATTTGTTACTAATCAGTCAAAACAAAAGATATGCAGTAAGCTCCTTGACGACGCACCATCCCTATTATACCTCAATTAGTACAAATAACATAAGTAGAAAACATAGAACATATAGTAAAAGTTTCACAGAGCGTGCAACTACACCGTAGTTCCTACTGCAATAAAGAACTAAGCGGGGCTAAGAAAGAGCTCCACTAAAGGATACAATAAAGGTGGTGTACTGCAAATTGTACGAAGAACAGTATACAAAACGGACAAGGCCAGTGTAACAATGTTAAAGAAGAAAGGTGTTTCAGGTTTAATATTTCGTAAATAGTCCAAAATGATAATGTATTGCCACCCAGATGGGCAATATAAATGGTGACCACACAAAAATATACAAACAAGAAAACAAAGAGTTCTTATGTCCTTGCAATCGCAGCTGGTTCATAAACAGGTGATAAGTTCAAGATGAATAGCCAACGCGTTTCGCCCAGCATCGGGCTTCTTCAAGGCTGTAAACATAACCAAAAAAGACATATATATTCTATGGTATAGTACAAAGTGAGTGAGTAGAAGTAAGAAAGTAAAAGTACCAAAACCAGTAGAGAAAGAAGAGAAATAGAAATAGATTTGTAAAAAAAAAACATCAAGATATCAGTTAGATGGTGTGTACCAACAAATGTTAGAAGTTAACCAGCCCGTGCACGACAAGTTCAAGGTCATGCATTATCATAATGTGCAACGTATGCCAATGCAAAAAAGGGGGTGGGGGGTTCTAATAGTGTATATATAGCAAATTAGTATATATCCGTGTCATAAGGAGATGTGTGGTCAAAAAGTAAAGGTACCAGCAGTAAGAGAAATAATTATAAAATTGTGCGAAAAGAGGTCTGGAAAATTCATACCCCAATAAACATATATCCAGTCAGTAGTAACACAATGAATATTGGTATATCAGTTCCCGCCGGATGAAATGTTCAAAGTAGTAACTCCGCAACCATTGGGAGATCCAAACAAAGCATGGACGGTGACACGTAGCCAGCCCAAAGGTATGACGTGCGGAAAAGGGGAAATTATATCTGGAAACCAAGAGACCCAGAAGTCTCAATTATATACGACAATAAGTAACGAGCAAGTAGGCACGCGAAAAGCAGTAAAAAAAGGAACCATGTAGGGTTCCGCAAGTGTTTACCATCCGTGGAGAAATGAAATGTAAAGCGGCTGGTTTGCAAGGGCGGTCCGAAAAGCCGCCGGAGCGCACGTGTATTTAACGGCGCTAATCTCAAATGAAAGATTCAAGCGCGATCCAAGAACCGCAAGAAGAAACAGAGGCACCGGTCCCGAGGCACAAGATATGTGCCAAGAAGCCGGAAATGAGAACACCGGTCTCCCACGCACAAGGGGAAGTGAAAATGGAAAATCGAAGACGGACCGAAGCGGCCACCATCTTGGGAGGGGAATAATTCAAGGAGTAATTTAAAAAAGTGGGGGGACGGAGGGGGCAAGTACCGAGTATGTATATAAAAAAGAAAACCAGAAATATACCAATCTAATTATGTCCAAAAAATGGAAGGGAGTGAATAATTAGTATATCACTAAAAGGAAGGTGACAAAGGAGGGAAATAAAATAAGTAAAGATAATGGTGCTGAGGAAAGAGGTAAAGAAAAGAACAAATTAGACAAAAAAAGAGAAATAGAACCATAAATAAAACCCCAAAAAGGAAAAATGTGTCCTGTTATGGCTCAAATAAAAACAAATCATTCAATAGATAAACAATGTAAGTAAAATATATGTACTGTACATGAAATAGATACAATAAAAATCCAAGTGTCCACATTAGTGCAACAAGATATATACATAATACAAATAACAGTAAAACGAATAACAGTTAGATATAACTAAATGCATAATAATCTAAACATAACAGATAAAGAGAGGATATTAAAATATAGACTAAAGAGTAGTAATGTTCAAAAGAAAATGACAGGTTATAAAAAATAATGAAATTCATGATCTGTGTTATGGCCTCGGTCTACCGCTTGTAAGCGACAGATCCATGCTGCCTCTTTCTGGCGCAAAATCATTTCTCTGTTTCCCCCTCTAGGATGGGCAGGAACGTGTTCGACACCGTGGAACCACATTATTGAGTCATTAGAATGAGCTAATGTCATGTGTGTAGCAAAAGGATATGCAGGGTCATGATTTTTTATGGCTTGCAGGTGTTCCTGCATTCTTAGTTTCAAGGGGCGTATAGTGCTGCCCACATAGACCTTATTGCATGCACAATCCAAGATGTAAACAACAAATTTGGTGTTACAATTAATAAATTGGTGAATAGCAAACCTCCTTGTGTAGTGATAGCAAAAATCCTTGATTTTATCACGACCAAAGATACAGACATTACAACCATGACAGATATAAAAACCCATCGGTTTTGATGGAAGCCAGGTGGCGGGACAGGTGGGGGGAATGTAGCTGGGACACAAATGATCTCTAACGGTTAGCCCTCTGCGGTAAGTGATCTTAGGTTTACTAGATATTATTCCTTTCAATCCCAGAACCTCAGTTAGGAGAGGCCAGTGGCGTTTGAGAATTTTGAAAATGCCCTGGCTATGGGCCGTATAACGAGTCACAAAGGCTAAAAAGTTCCTTCCAGTCTGTCTTGTTCCCTGCATCTTGGTTACTACTTTGAATATTTCATCCGGTGGGAACTGATATACCAATATTCATTGTGTTACTACTGACTGGATATATGTTTATTGGGGTATGAATTTTCCAGACCTCTTTTCGCACAATTTTATAATTATTTCTCTCACTGCTGGTACCTTTACTTTTGACCACACATCTCCTTATGACACGGATATATACTAATTTGCTATATATACACTATTAGAACCACCCCCCCCTTTTTTGCATTGGCATACGTTGCACATTATGATAATGCATGACCTTGAACTTGTCGTGCACGGGCTGGTTAACTTCTAACATTTGTTGGTACACACCATCTAATTGATATCTTGATGGTTTTTTTTACAAATCTATTTCTATTTCTCTTCTTTCTCTACTGGTTTTGGTACTTTTACTTTCTTACTTCTACTCACTCACTTTGTACTATACCATAGAATATATATGTCTTTTTTGGTTATGTTTACAGCCTTGAAGAAGCCCGATGCTGGGCGAAACGCGTTGGCTATTCATCTTGAACTTATCACCTGTTTATGAACCAGCTGCGATTGCAAGGACATAAGAACTCTTTGTTTTCTTGTTTGTATATTTTTGTGTGGTCACCATTTATATTGCCCATCTAGGTGGCAATACATTATCATTTTGGACTATTTACGAAATATTAAACCTGAAACACCTTTCTTCTTTTACATTGTTACACTGGCCTTGTCCGTTTTGTATACTGTTCTTCGTACAATTTGCAGTGCACCACCTTTATTGTATAATTTGTTACTAATAACTGATTGAGCCACTACAAGTTAGACAGCCATACAGGTGACATCTGATGTGTACAATGCAAGTAATGGGTACAGGCATGTGATTAGTCTAACTCAATCACAGAGGAACATCTGCAGACACCAAACACATGTGTATCACAACTAACAATACATCTAAGTGCATCTACAATGACTCATATTGCACATATTATACATCCATACCCAATCACTGAGTGCAGTGTCACAACTGATGAACATCTGGAACACACATATAACATCATGGTCTACATACAAAACAACCACACATGCATTTTCACCAGTAGGACTTCACAACATCATAACATCACCCTCAATCACACCATTCCTGATTTGATAATACCTGTACCTATGTCCTGACATCACACATCTCTGATGGTCAGTGATATATGCAATATGCATACATTGCTCAATACCACTGTCTTTACACTGACAACACATTACACTACTACATAGGGCTGCCTCAGCAGAGGAAATACAACATTCATTTCACATCAACATACCATTAGTCATACAACACCCAATCCTGTCCTAATCAACCACTCCAGCTAGGCTAAGGGTAGCTTACATGTTCACACTTCATCAGATGTGCACCCAAGTAACAATTAGGACATTACGTAGGCAGTCAATAAGCTATGTAGCACTGTAATTACTAGTGCATTGGCACACATGGCATTAACATTACACATTGTGAATGACGAGGTCTGTCTAGGCACTTACCACCTCTAGTACTATCTCATTGTGTTCAAGCTTTCGTCCCTACAAATCTAGCATTCAGGAATGCATGATGTTTGCAATCAGACCATTTCAAAGCTACATTTCAAATGAGTCTACTTGACCAACCTTCACATATTCAATAGATAGCAGACAACCAATATATGGGGATACAACTGTCAAGCCATTAGTCCAGTCATACACACGCCATATCTGTGGTGGAAATGTAATGGCTGACTCACATGGAGTCAAAACCATTACCAGTACCTGATTTCTATTGTCCCAAGGATAAAAGCCGAGTCACACATTTGCATATACAGGTGTGCCATACAGATGGGCGTGGACTGACACCTTAGAGCCACAAATGCCCAAACGTAGAGGGATGGAGCAGGTCATACTCAATGGGTGGGGTGGTACACAAGCTCACATCCATAGTAAAGGCAGGATGGAGTCACACATGTGCCAATCTGATTAGACCATCTCCACAATGTAGACATGTAGATTACTAAATATGGGAGATGTACATCCACTAACAGCAAACCATCAAGACATACTTACAACTTATGCTCAGGCCTGGTGGTTACTACCCATTCCCCCCACGTCTACATACATGTTGCATTGACTACATTTTCACATAAGCTACAGTGAGGCAGCTAATCCCATACAACCCGATCCAAGTCCCAGGATACAGCCAGTACACACCCCTTTGTGGATGCTGTGCTGTGCTGCCCTCAAGCTCCCATCCACCTCAGGGTAGGTCACTGCCAAACTGTGGGCCACTAGGGAGGGGTCAGGCTCCGACAGGCATCACTTCCTCGTTGGGAGGACATTCCCAGCTGGGCCTCTGGGGTCATCCGGGCCCAGCGTCTAAGGTCCTTCCACGGCTTGCGACAATGGGTGCTCCGCCGGCTATGGACCCCCAGGGTCTGCACTTCCTTGGCGATGGCATGCCAGATCCCTTTCTTCTGATGGGCGTTCACCTGCATGGATGACACAAACAAAAGGAGAAAGTCATGTACACTGACATTATACTAACAGGAGAAGCCTATACACATCAGACTTACCAAGTGCCCACACATACCCATTCTTTCTGCCCACACGCCTTCACTTCATGCCCTCTGCATGCATCTATACTCCCTAACCCGTGCACTTACCCCATTCTCCGTCACGTGCATCCCTATCACACATGACCATGTGATTGGGCTCACTTGTTCCCCTGGTGCCCCATATAGCTGTTCATACAGGGGAAGGACCCCGTCCACAAGCTACTCCAGCTCTTCTGTTGTGAAGGCTGGGGCCCTATCACCACCAGGATGTGGCATGATGGCTCCGAGAAAAAGCACACAGCAGCTCAGGTTGTGGAAGTCAAGCTGGCAACCGTGTCAGGAGTCAAGTGAGCAAGGCTGTAGAAAATGGCGGTCACGGCCGCCACATATAGGACCGTCACCACCGGTGGTCATCACCATTGGCCCCAATCCCACATAGGCAGCAATGTTAACCAATGACAAGTTGCACGGCGGTAGCGACTGCCTACCGCCATGAGGACATGTGCTGGCGGACTTAGGTCACTTCCATCTGTCCAGTGCTGCAGGACAGGAGGCTGCCATTTTGTGCACATCTCATGCATTGATGTGCCAATTTAAGTGCGCCATACACATGTAACCTAAACGACTTACAGGTTCAGCATTGTGCTGCAAGGCTGGTGTCCAAAGGGCTCCTGCATGCCCATTTTTGTATATGTCAGCAGTGCTACGCATGTCCAACAATGTTAGGTGTGTGCTATTTTGACATGTTCAGCTTACATGTGTCAAGTGCATTTCTCAATGTACATTCTCTCCTCTCTACCTAGATGTCCTGCAATGAGGAGACTGAGACAACCACCAGTGTACCATCCACTAGATGACCTTGCAACCCTGGAGGACAGGCATATAATTCAAACCTATTGTCTGAATCGTCAGACCATCATAGATCTATGTACACAGTTGGAGCCAGATCTGTTACCAATCATACGCAATCCCTACGCCATTACTCCCACAGTACAAGTCCTGTCAGTGCTACACTTTTTGCCACAGGCTCCTTTCAGAATACAGTGGGTTTGGCGGCAGGGATGTCACAGCCAATGTTCAGTCTAGTGTTGAAGGATGTACTGTGTGCATTATTGAAACACCTCGAGTAGCTGTGTATGATTGGTGTTTATTGTGTATATATTGAAGATGTAACAAACATATATGGTGCAAACAGTGTCCAAGAGATGATGAGCGGGGTCATGGTAGATGGAATCATCAGAGTAGGTGCTACAGCTGTTGGTTGCACAGGTCCAGTGTCCAATTGCCTATGGGGAGATGGGGTTATGTCATTGAACAATCAACAGGGTGTCTCAGTGACAGTGGGTGTGGTCTTGGCATCTGCATAAGCCGGATGTCTAGATGGACATCCCCGTTTGCTGGGGGTTCTCCAGCTACAGAGGGCTGTGGTTCTCCTGGTAGGGTCTGCATTCCGCTGGCTACCGCTGATGTGGATGGGTCTGATGTTATGTTGCTAGCGGAAGGGCCTGCTGGTGGGTGGAGGAAGCACACAGGGTGGTATTGATATCCCTCAGCACCCCTGCAATGGAGGCCATGGTGGCATTGTGGGCCTGCCACTGCTGCATGACCTCCTGGTGGTATTTCCTCTGCAGCCTTTTGTCTTCCACCAACATGGATATGATCTGGCCCATCCTGTCCTGGGATTGTTGGTATGCTCTCAGGACTTGGGAGATGGTAGCCTGGTCAGTAGAGTCCCTTGGGGGCCCCATCCTCTGGCCCACAGCTTCCCTTCCACGCCCCCAGCCCCCATGTGCCTGTGCCCCTGGCACGGTGTGTCCATCCCCAGTGTTCGCAGCCTTCATTGTCTGGGGTGTGAGAGGTCAACTCAGGTCCCTGTACTGTGGGGCACAAAATAGTTTGTCCAGTCCTTGGGACACAGGTTTGGGATCAAAGGGTAGGCTGTGATGTTGAGGCCACAGGGTTTGGGAGGATTGATGTGGGCAGAGTGAGGCAAGGAGTAGTACACTGACAAGGTGTCCCAGATGGGCCAGGTAGGTTGTCAGTGTCCAGACATCCAGGTGTGTTGTCCTCACTGGGGCCTTCATACTGTGGTGGGCTGGCAGTCTCTGGTATCCACTCCATGGCTGCACTGGCAGGTGTACCTGTGGAGGGAGTGAGAGAGGGAGTTACGTATTGAAGATGTGTTTAGTTAACTTTGTCATATGCTTATAGTGGCTTGACATGATTCCCAGCAATGACGATGAACGATGCTTCACAGCATACCATTGGTAGTGGTCTGTGACATTTGTACCATACTCCATTAGGTTGGTGTCATTTAGGTTTAGTACATCAGGCTATGTGGATGGGTACTGGTACAGACTGATAGTTCACATGACTGTTCTACAGTGTTAGCTACTGACTATTCAGGCTTGGTAGGTGTGAGTGGTAGAAGGTTGGACATAGCAGTGTGGTGACCCAGCGGGTAGAGGGTAGGGGAGTATGCAAGATTAAATGTGCTGTCTGTGCATGCTGTGCATGTGCATAGAGTCTGCCATCTGACATACCATACCATTGTGGCTGACGTTCTGAGTTCTGGATCCTGACTAGTGGCCAGTTGGATTAGTCACAGTGCTGCAGCTGTGTTTAGCCTTGTTTGGCATTGTGTTGTACCATTGCATGGCTGTCATTGCCATGTTGTGGTCTTCAGTTGTAACATCTAGTTGGTATTGGTAGTCCAATAGGCACACATGCAAGGGATGTGATGTGATGTGCATATTCCAGGTATTCAGGTAGATGGACTTGTGCATTGTGGGAGCTGTAGTGTTAGTATTAGCCCATGCTAAGCGTGCCTTTGCCAGGGCTGTTTGGGCAGTTGGGCTGGGTGGAGGTGTGGCATGCAGAAGAGGAGCATTAGGTGGATTGATGGGATGCGTAGTGAGACATGCAATACATTGGTGAGTATTTGGGTTGTGCGGAAGCATGCAGTACATGACAATTGTGTGACATGGAGGTTGTGTGCACTTACCAGAGTCCAGTCCACCAGGTATTCCAGTCAGGCCCTCAGGATGCAAGATGTTCAAGACCTTCTCCTCCAAAGATGCAAACTGTGGGGGAGGAGGTGGGGGGGCCACCGCCAATCTTGTGCACTGCGATTTGGTGTTGTGATGCCATGGAACGCACCTTCCCCATAGGTCGTTACACCTCTTCTTGATCACCTCCCTTGTGCGTGGATAGTTGCCTACTGAGTTGGCCCTGTCGACTATTCTCTGCCACAACTCCATTTTCATGGTAATCGAGGTTTGCTGGGACTGTGTTCCAAACAGTTGTGGCTCTTCCCTGATGATTTCATCCACCATGACCCTTAACTCGTCATCTGTGAACCGTGGGTGCTTTTGTGGTGACATGGTAGTGGTTGTGTTGTGGATGGGAGGGGGTTGTTGTGTGTGTAATGGTGCAGTGTAGGGTGATTGATGGGGTGTGGGTGGTGCATAGTGGGTGATGGGCACTTGTAGTGTGTATGTGGTCGTTATGTGTTATGTATTGGTAGTGCAGTCGTATTGTGTGTGCTGCGTGGAATGAGTATCTGTGCCTATGGTGTAACTGTGCTACATAAGTGTATTTGCCTGCTCTCTGTGTATGTGTAAATCGAATTTGTAGCAAAGGATTGTGGGTTGTGCTGGGGTGTGTTATATAGTGCTGTGAGTAGGTGTGTCTGGTGTGTGTATGTGTGTCCGGTGTGGGCTATTCAAACTATCCAAAGTGGTCTTGTGTTCTGACTGTGGTGGATTCTGAGTGCAGCTGTTCGCACGGCCAGTGGTTTTCCACTGTGAAAGAACCGCTGTGCTGATTTGTGGATCATAATCTGATGGGCGGAAATGTGTCAGGGTGGCAGTGCAGGTGGTGGAACCGCCTCTTTCCCACCCTCCTGTCTCCTGGAGGTGTTGGATTTTGGGCTGTTTTTTAATCGGCTTCACGATGTGAGTCGTAATGTGGTCGGATTACCGCCAACATGGCGCCAGCTACCACAGCGGTCTTCCAAAAAGACCACCAAAGTTGTAATGAGTCCCATAGTTTTGTTGTTTATATGTGAGTGGTTTACATACACAATGCAGCCAAGTATGACAGTTAACCTTCCATGCCATACATGCATTCTAGGCACCATTTATGCTGGAAAGAACACAATGTCTGATGGATGCACATCTAAAATACAGGTAGCACTGCTTAAAAGGTCCAAGAACGTGGACACCCTCTGTGGAAGACTAAATGATATGGAGAATCGCTCCACACTGTGGCAAGAAACAGCACAGTAAATGCATGTGACGCCATGCTCTACAGCGGCGTCCCTTCTGTGCACTGCAGTCGGGCCGCCGCTCCGAGTATTGGAGTGCCAGCATCGCCACGGCCTGCGTTTCTGCCTGTCTTTTTTCATGGCGCGGCCGGGTAAACACATTTCATGCTCCCGGTTGCGCCGCTCTTCCAGCCTGCCTACCTGATACACTTTCCCTTCCTTACCTTGTGGGAACCCTATTCTTTCTTCCTTATTTTTTTCTTATTTTACACCTTTACTTCTTTTCTTGTTCTGGTGTCCATGTTGTCTTCTTCTTGGTGTTCCTTTTTCCCAGCATGCCTTCTTTATTTTTCCTTTTATACTGCTACTTTTTTCCTATTCTTTCCTATGTGGCTTTCCCGATCCAAGATGGTGTCGCTCTTTCTTCCTGTTTGACACTTCCTGTTGCCTGGTATTTAAGCCTTTCAGTTCGGATCTTCTTTGCATTGCAAACATTTCCTCTTGGTGGTGAGTCTCACTCCTGTTCGTCGTGTTTTCTCCAGTTCTGGTTGCTCTGATTGAGATTTATTCAAATTTTTTCCTTTTTCACTCTTGTTTTTCCCTGTTTTTTAGGAGTTCCTGTGTTGAGTTTTTTCTCACATTTTGGTTTTATTTTCCCTCGGGGTTTCCTTCTGGATAGTACGGTCTGCTTAGGTGTTTCCTGTCAATCAGCACCGTGGCTACTAGAAAGAGTCACCCTTATCTTGGCCAGTCCAGAACCAGCAGAAGACCAGGTGCTCTTTCAAATTCTTCATCCAAAGGTGAGAAGCATTGTGCAGATCGTGACAATGCAGGCTTAGCTTGAGGACCAAAAAACACAGATTAGTGGCCCCTCCTACAAGATGGAGGACATAGAAAATGACATGCACCACAATAATCTGTTTGTACTAGGTATTCCTGAGGGACAAGAGGGCGACAATGCTAGATACATTGTTCAGGTGCTTAGTCAGTCTTTTCCCCACCTTAAAGTCTAGGATATTGATAGCCAGGTGCAGCACGCACATTGCTTTCTTTTCCATAATCCTTCCAAAGGTAGGGCCTCAAAGTATCCAAGTGCAATTCTGATTTATGTTTCGACAGAGGCTGTACCTGCTCACTCCCTTGTAGTCCTGTGAAGTGTTGTGGGGTGGAGTTTTTGTCTTAGATGCAACTTCTGTCACAACAGTATGGTGCACAGATGGCACCTGCGGGTACTGATGCCAACCTTTGTTAAACTTGGGGCTATTTGTAGTATACGGTTACTCCAAATATAACACCCACAAAAGAAGTAATGTTCAATCAGGCTGCCTTTATTAAATAAGTTGTAGGCAGAAGAAACTCCATCCGCACCAGCCTGCAGCTCTCCCTGCCCCAACTGACTCCCATGGAACTCAGAGAGCATTCCAGAACAACCAAAGAGAGCCACATCAGGAGGGGAAAACATACCATGCCAAATAACATAAAATCTACAACAAAGATGAAGCTTTACATAAACCTACAGAAAAGATAACTAACATAAATATACAAGCGAAAAATATTATATACCTAAATGTATATATTGAATATACTACACTAGTGTCCCTCTCCTTGAGCCTGCCAACTTGAAAATCCTTATCAGGACCGACCATTTTTTTGCCAGGACTCATCTAAGGCACAAGAACTTTTGAATACTTAGAAGCATGATTAATGGCTGACTGGTATAGTTTGATTGAATGGGTCGGGATCATGATTGGAAAAGAAAATGATGAAGTAATTTTTTTATGATTATTGAAGAACTATTCTTACCTTTCCTCTGACCTGTTATTGTAGTCTCATTATAGGTGATGTGGTGGGATGGTCTGGAGACCTCTCTGGGCATGTGTATTGACCAGCAGCTATCCAAAGTCTGATAATGGTGTTGGGAAGTGTTTGGGTGTAGTGCACAGAAGATCCTTGTTTCTTTCTCGAAACCAGGATAGGTGAGGAGGCTGGTGTGGTGTTAGCAGAGGAGGGAATTGTGGGGGGTTGGCAGAGGTCATGTTGAGGGTAAGGAGCCAACCTTTGGCGGTCTCAGAGGCTTTTTTTGTTGGGTTATCGGTTTGGCAGCGGATAAAGGGAAAGTATCAAATAGTTTGTTTAAATGCACTGTCATACAGAATGCAGTGTACTTGATATGTATGAATGGCCAATAATACTTGTAGTGGTAGGCAAACTTTTCATCTACTTAGTTGGAATGTCGATGTTCTGAGAGCAACTGTAAAGTGTTGCTATGTCAAGGAGGAACTTATGATACGTAAGCCTCACCATCTTTGTATTCAAGAGGCCCACTTATCCTTGTCAGAGACTAAAATGTTGTACTATCTGGGCTATAATATTCTGGCCACATCTGGTGGGGTGGGGTTCTTAGTGGGAGTTACCTTGTTAGGAAGTGATCAATGGTGGAAGATGCATGAGGTCAAAATTGGCCAGTTAGGAAGGTGGCTCATTGCAGACATTGGCAACAATAATCTACAATTGACAATTTGTGTGCTCTACACATCAAAAAAAGATGATCCATCACTTTTTAACTTTTTATTATCAGAATTGGGTCAAGGGCATGCCCCTCCTTTTATATGTTTTGAAAATAGTGAGGAGATGGGGCAGCTCCTGCCTTTTCAGGTTAAAGATAGACAATCTAAGAGTATATTTACCGGCATTTGTAATTTGTCAGGTTAGATCAGGTTGAATCCTGGGGATGTTCTATTCGTATTTGAGACTTCCCTCACAAGAAGCCATTAATGGTTATCTACAGACAATGAGCCTATCCTATCCTGCTTATCAGCCACCCAACGTGAGATATTAGACTTGCCAATCACATCAGTAGAGATTAGGAAGACATAGGGGGTCATTACGACCCTGGCGGACGGCAGAGAAGCGGCGGTAAGACCGCCAACAGGCCGGCAGTCAAATTTTTGCAATTATGACCATGGCGGTTACCGCCATGGTCATCCACCACTTCTCCGTTCCGCCCGCCAGGGCGAAGACAACCGCTGGACTGGAGACCTGGGTCTCCAGCCCAGCGGTCGTCACTATACCGCCGGCGGTATTTGGACCCGGATGACCGCCATGGATTTCATGCGGTTTGGAACCGCCATGAAATCCATGGCGGTAAGCACTATGAGTGCCAGGGAATTCCTTCCCTGGCACTGATAAAGGTCTCCCCCACCCACCACCCGCACCCAGACTCCCTCCACTACACCCCCCACCACCCCTGCCACCCCCCAGAGGTGGCAGGACCACCCTTCCCACCCCTACCCCCAACATCACATCACTCATACACACCCGACACGCATGCAGGCACCACCAACACACATACACGCACACACACCGACATACTTGCCAACAGCCACACACACAGTCAGACACGCACATCCACATTCAAACATACACGCACACATCCATACAGACATACCTACAGACATACATGCACTCATTCCCAAAAACACAACACCCCCGCAAGCATACACGCACTCACACACCCCCTCTACATACACACACGCACACCCCCATGCACACACACAACACACAACACCCACCCACCCCCTCCCCTAACGGACGATCAACTTACCTGGTCCGTTGATCCTACGGGAGGGGAGGGATCCATGGGGGCTGCTCCGCCGACACCACACCGTCAACAGAACACCGCCACACCGAATCACAGGACCTCCACTTCCCTGCCGACCGCCAGTATGGCTGTTGGCGGCTCTCCGTCCAAAAAAGGACGGAGGGCTGTCAACAGTCATAATACGCCGAGCAGAAAACCGCCACCACCACTGGCGGTCTTCAGCACAGCAGTCCCTCTGCGATCTTGACAAAAGACTGCCGAGGTCAAAATGACCCCATTGTTTTCAATTGGCTTCGGGGAAAGCATCTGGTCCTGATTCTATTGTGATGGAATTTTATAAAGATTTTCCTGATACTATCATACCTAGATTTGAAGAGTTGGTTAATTTGACATCTTTTTTACAGTTTGTACCATCATCCAGGTGAAAAGCATATACTTCTGGGTTTTTAAAGACCCTTCTAATTGCGGGTCATTTCGCCCGATTTCTTTGATGAATATAGACATAAAAATCGATATTTGTATGCTTGCAAATCGCTTATCCCCGGTTATTTCTACCTTAGTTGATACTATGCAGAATGGCTTTATCCCACACGGGGATACAACTGCTCATATTAACAAGCCCATTTCTGTTTTGGACATGATAGAAACACAGCAGGAGTCCACAGGAATGATCCTGCTGGACGCAAAGAAGGCATTTGAAATGGTCTCATGGGGCTTTTTGTGGCTGCTTTTGACAAAAATGGGGTTAGGCACAACGTTTATCGCCGTTGTTAACTCACTCTATACTTCATTATCAGCCTGAATAGTCAGTATGGGGAAAATATTGGATAGATTTAAGTTTCAATGGGGCGCCCAACAGGGTTGGCCATATTGGCCTTTATTATTTGCATTCTAATTGGAACCATTTATCTGGAAGCTAAAGCTCCCAGATACCATCCTCCTGCTGCGGCTTAACCAGATAACAGTTAAGGTAATGGCATAAGCGGATAACATTGCCATTCTGTCATCACCTCCAGACCCAAGCACTTAGAGGTATAAAGGCAGTGGGTTGCGGTGGCACAGTTTCTGGATGGAAGCTGAATACTGACAAATCAGATCATAACTAGTTTCCCACCGGGCACTTCTACCTCCTGGCATGTCATAGAAGCCACTTATTTAGGGGTTTGCATTTCCCCATGAAGGAGGGATATTGATCTTAATTATGAGAGGCTGAACCACGAATCAATGACTTTTTCGGAATGGGCTAAGCTTCATTTGGGGCTGATCGGGAGATGCCACTTGATTAAAATGGACATTTTCCACCGTTTATCTAGCTCTTTAAATCAATAACTTTATATCTCCCCATGCATTTTTTTAAAGAAGATTGAGTCCAGTTGGCAGAGACTGTGGTTTAAGGAAGATGGATGCCTTACCTCATTATGGCTGTACTTTCTCTCCTCGTTTGGGTGACGACTCTTGTCTGTTATGGGTGGCTCTGACTGGCAACTGTCCTGTCTTTTCCCAGAACATCGGATTTTCAGTCACGCTCCGTAACCTGCACAGGACTTGATTGATATGCTCTATTTCAAGCGTACCAGGTTTAAGATGCTTTCTGTCTATCACAAGATTTGAATTTCTATCCAAGCAAGTTGAAATATCTCAACTTTTAATCAGTACACCTGTCTTTGCCAAACCCTAATATGCTGCTGCTTCTGCATGAGGGTTTTGTGCAATTCTGGCA
Source organism: Pleurodeles waltl (assembly GCF_031143425.1). Classification (NCBI taxonomy): domain Eukaryota; kingdom Metazoa; phylum Chordata; class Amphibia; order Caudata; family Salamandridae; genus Pleurodeles; species Pleurodeles waltl. The sequence continues at coordinate 1,021,750,499 of NC_090442.1, forward strand.
CCAGACTGGATCAAGCGGCTTGGTCAATTGTTCTCTGATGGAACAATCCTTACATTTGGGTCATTTCAGCATCTTTGTGGTACACATCAGCAGAGCTTCATTAGATATTTGCAGCTTCGAGACTTTGTTGCCCATCTTTCCACCAATAAAATCTTTGTCATTATCAGTTTTTGGATCGGTTCATCCGCATGCCTAAATTTCTTTTTATTAGCACTCTACACTAGACTTCTGTTTACTACAGATTTAAAGATCAGCATTTCCACCAACTAGCGATCAAATGGACTTCGAACTTGGGCCTGATTCTGACTGTGGAGGATATTAGGTTTAGTGTCTAGCTGGCCCAAAGTATACTAAACGTCTCACGCTTTAAAGCTCAATCTTTTAAGATTTGTTTACGGCATCTACTATACTCCTTATCAATTGTTTAAAATGGGCCATAGGAGAACCGCTATTTGTTTCTGGTGTAGAGGGCCAGGTGCAGACACTAATCATATCTTTGCAATCTGCCCAGCTCTTTTACCATTTTGGGCTTCCCTGTTTAATACATTAAATTATCTGCTACAGTGGGAAGTCAAATGTGATTTAAAGTTTATTAAGTTGGGCCAATCTAGTTCAATACTGCATAGTCTGGTCCTGATTTACTTTTAGGCTTTTACAGTACCAAGATTGGGAATTGTTAGGGTTTGGCTGCAAAGCCAGCACCCTGATCCAAGGGCATGCTGGGATAAACGTCATCTTGCCTGTAGCTTTGAATTTACGAGTACCCCTCATAATCCTAGTAGGTGAAAACTAAAAAAATTGTGGTTCCTGTTAGAGGAGATGTTCGTTGCTTCTATGCTTGGCTACTTTCAGGGGATTTTATGTAATTCCGATTGGCATATTCGGGCTCTTCTATTGGTGATATTTGGTGGCATGACACATGTACTTCTTTCATTATTGTCATATTCTAAGTATTTGTAATTGGTTTTGAAAGTAAATGTATTTTTTGCTTTATTCTCTGTATTTTATCCTCTTGATACTTTCTTAAATTAAAAATAACAACTGGTTTACTTTTTAAATTATTTATATGAGGCCCATGAGCCAGTATATAAAAAATGTAAAATGGTGCTCCAAGTTAAAAACAGTGCTGTGCAAAACCGAATACAAGACGAAGAACAAGACACAGTAAACTTCGATTTTTGTATGATGCAAAATGTTTTAAACAATGCTGCAATATCCTGGGGGATCCGCCTAAACTATCGTCATGTGTGGTTTACAACATATTGGGCCTACGTACGAAGGAATACACTTTCGATTTGAAAATACCAAATTGTACAAATCAATATTTACAAATCCATAGGTATGACTGCACATCAGTACTAATTTGTGACTTTTTATGGAACTGCAATTGCAAAATAATATTTGTGATTTGGACTAGATCACAAATAGCAAGTGTTGCTGTGACAGCGCTCTAAGACATCAAAGCTAGGAAATACACTAGTTGCTCACAGAGCAATAAATTACATTTGCAAACAATAGTATGACCTGCAGTCATAGATAAAAGCGGTCATCAGAAAAAGGACAAAGGTAATGACATATGAGGAGGCCAAGCCAACAAAATTCCACTGACCCCCCCAACGGAAGAACTCATTGAATCTACTCTACAGCCTCAGACGCTGACAGGTCTCAAAACTATTGATCCCTCAAATCAGCATCTGCAATTATGGCCATGTGGGTGCTGAGCAAAAAGGTTGGGTTCCTGGGTTCATTTATTACTCAATGGTTCTGGTCATGTCTTGCAACATAAAGGCAGTCATTACAACATTGGCGGTAAAAGCCGCTTACCGCTGTGCAGAAGACCGCCAACACACCGCCGCGGCCGTGGAATTCCGCCACAGCTATTATGACCCACATCTCGGAATCTGCCAAAAGTCAGACACCCACACAAGTCCGCCACACCAAAGGTCAGTGATAAACTGGCGAAAACAAAACCTCCACCGTCACGCCAACAGAAATACGCCCACACTATCACGACACACGAATCCAAGCGGCGGTCTTTCAACCGCGGTATTCAATTGGCGGTACACACTGCCGCGCTCAAAATACACACACTCATACAAAACACAGCCACATTGGACAATTTGAAATACACACACCTGAGACACATACACACACCACTCCCACACACCCAATACAATATAAAACACACACCCACATCACCCACAAACCCCTACGACCAAAAATTCCAAAAGAAGGCCAGAGAGAGACACCACCAGCAAGAACAACAGCATTCACAGGCACACAACACCATCACCCCCACAACTTCCACGCACCTCACACAACACACCACTACATATCACCACACTTATCACCACACACTCCACCCCACACATCACCTACACCACCCCATGGCACGGCAAAGACAGCCCAGGTTCTCGGAGGAGGAGCTCAGGGTCATGGTGGAGGAAATTGTCGGGGTAGAGCCACAGCTATTCGGATCACAGGTGCAGCACACCTCCATAGCTAGGAAGATGGAGCTATGGCGAAGAATAGTGGACAGGGTCAACGCAGTGGACCAGCACCCAAAAAAATAGGGATGGCATCAGGAAGAGGTGGAATGACCTACGGGGGAAGGTGCGTTTCGTGGTCTCAAGACACCACCTGGCGGTTCAGCGGACTGGCGGCGGACCCCCACCTCCTCCCCCACAACTAACAACATGGGAGGAGCAGGTCTTGGCGATTCTGCATCCTGAGGGCCTCGCAGGAGTAGCTGGAGGAATGGACTCTGGTAAGTCAAATCTTTACTATCACATCCCCCGCCCTACCTGCATGCTATCACATACCCCCACCCTCACCCCCAGCACCCCAACTCCTCACATATGTCCCAACATCACAAACCACACATCCCAACACCAAGCCCTGCATGCAACAACAAAGCATGGACACCCATCACCAAAGCATGCGCACTGCACATACCCATACACCCCCCTAAACCATCATCACACAAGCTCCCACACAGGAATGCTAGCACTGTGGTACACAGTCACCCACCCATTGCACACCATTGCACACACAGATGTAATAAATAACCTTGTATACCCCTGCAGGACCCCTACCCAACTTCACCGGAAAGGAGGGTCCACACATGTCCACACCACCAATAGAAGAGGCCCACAGTGATGACAGCACCTCTGTCCAACTGGATCTAGATGACCAGCCCGGACCATCGGGGACCTCAGGACAGTCGGTTCCCCTCACACAGGCCACCACAGACCTTCCCCCCTCTGGAAACACCAGCACAGAACCCACCCAGCATGCCCATACCTCCGCCCCAGGACACGTCAATCAGCTGGGTGTCCACCACTACAGGGAACCCAGGATAACCCACCAGCCCAACAACAACAGGAACTTGGGGGCAGTGGTAGTGGGCACACGGTCCAGGGGACGGAAGCACTGGAACACAGGGAACTGGGAGGGCTGCCGTGCGACCGGGGGCGGACAGGCCAAGGGAACCCACTCTCCACGAGGCCCTCTCCTCCATCATGGGAGCCTACCACCACTCCCAGGAGACAATGGCAACGGTACTGGCCAAGTTTCAGGAGACCCAGCACATGCAGGAGGAACAGTATATGGGCTTCAGGGAGGAACTCAGAACCATCAGCTCCACCCTGGGCACCATCGTAGGCGTGCTGAAGGAAGTACTCAACACCAGGAGGGACACTGTGGCACTACAAGGAGCCCCTGACACTAGCGTGGACGATGAACTGCCCACCACCTCCGCCGGCGCTAGTGGACAGGACGCCCCACCACAGGACCACCACACCAGCACCCCACCCCCTGCAGAGGGAGAACCACCCCGCAAACGGTCCCTGGGATCCAGGAACAAGACAGAGAATGATGCCAAGACCCCCGCCAAGAAATGAGACCACCCTGATTGTCATCCTACTGTCCCACTTTGTCACCCTGTCCATCCATCAACTGCCCCAGCTCCACTTCCTATGCCCATTTGGGCAATGCACCTGTGAGACTAATAGACTGGACTCTGCTATGGACACTCCTCCGCCATCACCCCTCACCATTTCACTACCCCTCCAATATTGAGCATTTAAATAAACACACCTAAAGCACAAAATGATCTGGAGTCTGTCTATGATTTCGAAATAGTGTATTAGCAATTACAGTGACAAAATGTTTTTTAAATAGTAATGTCAACATACCTATGTCACACAGCTCTAGTCCATGAGGATTCTAAGCAGATGTCACACAGTGGGACCCACATCTGTGAAACCGTAAGGGAAAGTGACAACTCAGGGACCATACACTAGGTGAAAACGACAGACAGAAGAGAGGTAGTAGTGTTAAAGTACATGTAGGTGGCAGGATTGTATTCTTACCTGTGTCTCACTGGAAATATTGCTAGATCACTGAGCCCCTGTTGTGCATGTCTTCTTCCTCTGCTTCCTCCTCATCACTGTCCACAGGCTCCACAGCTGCAACAACACCGCCATCTGGACCATCCTCCTGCAGAAAAGGCTCCTGTCGTCGCAAAGCCAAGTTGTGAAGCATACAGCAGGCCATGGTGATCTGGCACACCTTCTTTGGTGAGTAGAATAGGGATCCACCTGTCATATGAAGGCACCTGAACCTGGCCTTCAGGATGCCGAAGGTCCGCTCGATCACCCTTCTAGTTCGCCCATGGGCCTCATTGTAGCGTTCCTCTGCCCTGGTCCTGGGATTCCTCACTGGGGTCAGTAGCCATGACAGGTTGGGGTAACCAGAGTCACCTGCAAATGGTGAGGGGCAACTGTTAGACACACACTAACCTGCAGGGATAACCCCAGACCCAGACAACCATTCCCACTGACTTGCTTCCAGGTGCTCACCTAATAGCCACACACGGTGCCTCTGGAGTTGACCCATCACATAAGGGATGCTGCTATTCCGCAGGATGTAGGCGTCATGCACTGAGCCAGGGAACATGGCATTCAAATGGGAGATGTACTGGTCTGCCAAACATACCATCTGTACATTCATAGATTGATAACTCTTCCGGTTTCTGTACACCTGTTCACTCCTGTGGGGGGGGGACCAAAGCCACATGGGTACCATCAATGGCACCTATGATGTTGGGGATATGTCCCTGGGCATAGAAATCACCTTTCACTGTAGCCAAATCCTCCACCTGAGGGAAAACGAAGTAGCTCCGCATGTGTTTCAGAAGGGCAGACAACACTCTGGACAATACGTTGGAAAACATAGGCTGGGACATCCCTGATGCCATGGCCACAGTTGTTTGAAATGAGCCACTTGCATGGAAATGGAGCACTGACAGCACCTGCACTTGAGGGGGGATTCCTGTGGGATTGCAGATTGCTGACATCAGGTCTGGCTCCAACTGGGCACACAGTTCCTGGATTGTGGTACGGTCAAGCCTGTAGGTGATGATCAAATGTCGCTCCTCTATTGTCGACAGGTCCACCAACGGTCGGTACACCGGAGGATGCCGCCATCTTCTCACATGTCCCAGCGGACGGTGCCTATGAAGGACAACAGCAAGCACAGAGTCAACCAACTCAGAGGTGCGTACTCACAGCTTACACAGAACACCAATCATACACAAAGGGTGGCCTGTATGTGTGTTGAGACTAGGCCTAGGTATGTGTGACGCAGTTGAAAATTAAGCTATGTGGGCCCCTGAAATGGCGGCTGTCTGACCTCTAAAGTGGGACAATGGGATGTGAGGTAACTGCGCTGGCATTGTACACTGTCACGGTAGGCGGTCAAAGACCACAGCGCAATGCTGCATTGGTTAACATTGGACCCTATGGGTCCCAGGAGCCAATGACGATGTACGCCGGCGGTGACGGTATGCACCGCCGCGGACGTGACCGCCATTTTCTATCTGTTCAATCACTCGATACCTGATCTTCGACAGGAGAGGACCTACACTGCAAGTGCTGCTGTGACCTCGGTCTGGAAGAGACAATGGCTTGTGCGTCTGGGGAAAGGGCCCCTGCCTTCAGCACGGAGGTGTTGGAGAAACTCGTGGATGGGGTCCTCCCCCAGTACACGCTACTCTACAGTCCTCCAGACAAACAGGTAAGTACACAGGGAGCATGTTGTACGGGCTATGCCTGTGTGGAGAGGGCTGGATGTAAGAAGGAAGGGGGCAGAGTGCTGCGTGCATGAAAGAGGTGAATGCATGTGCCACATGGCAAGGGTAGCGATGGGGGCCAATCACTTTGAAGGTGCAGTTGGTAATGACTTCTCTTCTTCCCCTGTACATTTCATGTAGGTCAGCGCCCACCAGAAGAAAGATATTTGGCGTGCCATCGCCAAGGACGTCCGGACCCTGGGGGTCTACCACAGACAGAGCACCCACTGCCGTAAAAGATGGGAGGACATTCGCCGCTGGAGCAAGAAGACGGTGGAGGCTCAGCTGGGGATGGCCTCCCAACGTGGGAGGGGTGCCCGTGGCACCATGACCCCCCTGATGTTCAGGATCCTGGCGGTGGCCTACCCGGAGTTGGATGGGCGCTTGAGGGCATCACAGCAGACACAAGGGGGTGAGTACACTCTCATTCTGCTGACTTTGCACGCAGTGGAGTTGTCTGGGTGGGGGAGGAGGGCTGTGGGTTTCCCTAGGCCCGGGCGAGTTCCGTAGGCAAGGCCCCTCCGTAAGGCAGTCCATGTGGCACCCCAGCCCACCTCTGTAGAGTGCCAAGTACAGCTATTCATGCCCCTGTGTCATCTATGTGTGCAGATGTCGTCCATAGCCTTGTAGGCCATTTCCCAGGAATTGAACAGTGGAGCCCATGAGCACGGCGTAGTGCAGGGGGCTTCTGTGTTTGTCTTGTCTGCCAACGGTAGCGGTAATCCATGCACTCAACATGTCTTTCTTCTGTCGCCCCCCCCCCCTTTTGTGGCCTCCCTGTTCTTGTGTGCATTAGCATCACCAGGCAGAGGAGCAGTGGCACCAGAGCAGGAGGGAGCTGCATCCCACATGGCCCTGGAGGGCGAGACTACGGACTCGGAATTCACCAGTGGGACGGAGGGCGATGGGAGCTTCACGGCGGAGACAGGAGCGGACACCAGCAACACAGACTCGTCCTCTGATGGGAGCTCCCTTGTGGTGGCGGCAACATCTGTGCCCCCCGCATCTACAGGTACAGCCGCCTCCCCCCTACCAGCACCGCCCTCCCAGCATCCCCTCAGCCTTCGCCCCGTGCCCGCTCACCCAGGAGGGTCGGCATCACCTTCACCCCAGGCACCTCAGGCCCTGCCCCAGTCACCCCTGCTGCCCTCAGTGAGGAGGCCATTGACCTCCTCAGGTCCCTCACTGTTGGGCAGTCTACCATTTTGAATGCCACCCACGGTGTAGAAAGACAGTTGCAACAAACAAATGCATTCCTGGAGGGCATTCATTCTGGTCAGGCGGCCCTTCACCGAGCTTTTCAAACTCTGGCCTCAGCACTGATGGCAGCCATTGTCCCTGTGTCCAGCCTCCCCCCTTCAACTTCCTCCACCCAGACCCAATCCCCTGTACCTCAGCCTATCCCAAGCACACCATCAGACCAGCCTGCACACACCTCAACACACAAGGGAAGCTCAGGCAAACATAAGCACCACACATCCCACAGACACTCACGCAAGCAACACACACATGCAGACACACCAACATCCACTGCCTCCACTGTGTCCCCCTCCTCCTCGTCTCCCTCCTCCCTCCCAGTCTCATCTACACTCACACCTGCATGCACTACCTCTACAGCCACTACGTCCCTCACCAGCACACCCACCAGCACACCCCGCTCATGTGCAGTCACCACCCCCACTACCATTCACACGTCCCGTGTCCTCTCCCAGTGTGTCTGTGACGCCCCCTCCCAAGATACACAAATGCAGGCACACACCCACCCAACAGCCATCCACCTCACGACAGCCTACAGCGCATGCACCTGCACCCAAAGTCACCAAACGTACACCTCCTACTACCACCACCTCTTCCTCCACTCCCAAACCCCCTCCAGCTACTCGTCCCAGTGTGTCCCAAAAACTTTTCCTGTCCAGCCTTGACCTTTTTCCCACACCTCCCCCACCCCGTCCATCTCATAGGTCCCGAAGTAGCACATCAGCCACAATATCTCAGGGACCAGTGGTGCCTGTAGTCACCGGTATGTGGAGGGCACCGGCCACCAGGACAGCCAGTGTGGCACGGAGCCACAGCACAGACAGTCCCCAACCTGTGAATCATCAGAAGTTGGCCAGTGCCCGGCGGGAGAGGGGGAAGACTCCAGCCACCCAAGCCGCTCCCAGGCATCCCGTTGGGAGTGTGGAGTCAGCTGTGACACCTTCCAAGGGGGGGAAGGGCCACAAGAAACCCAGCAAGTCTGGGAAGAGCTGCACGGCGGAGAAGACCGCCATCATCCCCGCTGCCCAGGAGGCCACCGCCAGCCCCAGCTCAGCTGCCCAGGAGGCCACCACCAGCCCCAGCCCAGCTGCCCAGGAGGCCACCGCCAGCCCCAGCCCAGCTGCCCAGGAGGCCACCGCCAGCCCCAGCCCAGCTGCCCAGGAGGCCAGCCCCTGCCCAGCTGCCCAGGAGGCCAGCCCCAGCCCACCTGCCCAGGAGGCCACTGTAGGAGGCTGGACTGGCTTGTAGTGAGTACCAAGGGGTACTTGCACCTTGCACCAGGCCCAGTTATCCCTTATTAGTGTATAGGGTGTCTAGCAGCTTAGGCTGATAGATAATGGTAGCTTAGCAGAGCAGCTTAGGCTGAACTAGGAGACGTGTGAAGCTACTACAGTACCACTTAGTGTCATATGCACAATATCATAAGAAAACACAATACACAGTTATACTAAAAATAAAGGTACTTTATTTTTATGACAATATGCCAAAGTATCTTAGAGTGTACCCTCAGTGAGAGGATAGGAAATATACACAAGATATATATACACAATAGCAAAAATATGCAGTATAGTCTTAGAAAACAGTGCAAACAATGTATAGTTACAATAGGATGCAATGGGGAAACATAGGGATAGGGGCAACACAAACCATATACTCCAAAAGTGGAATGCGAACCACGAATGGACCCCAAACCTATGTGACCTTGTAGAGGGTCGCTGGGACTATTAGAAAATAGTGAGAGTTAGAAAAATAACCCTCCCCAAGACCCTGAAAAGTGAGTGCAAAGTGCACTAAAGTTCCCCTAAGGACAAAATAGTTGTGTTAGAGGAATAATGCCGGAAAGACACAAACCAGCAATGCAACAACTGTGGATTTCCAATCTAGGGTACCTGTGGAACAAGGGGACCAAGTCCAAAAGTCACAAGCAAGTCGGAGATGGGCAGATGCCCAGGAAATGCCAGCTGCGGGTGCAAAGAAGCTTCGACTGGACAGAAGAAGCTGAGGTTTCTGCAGGAACAAAAAGGGCTAGAGACTTCCCCTTTGGTGGACGGATCCCTCTCGCCTTGGAGAGTCGTGCAGAAGTGTTTTCCCGCCGGAAGGACGCCAACAAGCCTTGCTACACGCAAATCGTGCGTTTGGCGTTTTTGGACGCTGCTGGGGCCCGGGAGGGACCAGGAGGTCGCAAATTGGACCTGCAGAGAGAGGGGACGTCGAGCAAGACAAAGAGCCCTCACTGAAGCAGGTAGCACCCGGAGAAGTGCCAGAAACAGGCACTACGAGGATGCGTGAAACGGTGCTCGCCGAAGTTGCACAAAGGAGTCCCACGTCGCCGGAGACCAACTTAGAAAGTCGTGCAATGCAGGTTAGAGTGCCGTGGACCCAGGCTTGGCTGTGCACGAAGGATTTCCGCCGGAAGTGCACAGGGGCCGGAGCAGCTGCAAAGTCGCGGTTCCCTGCAATGCAGCCCAGCGAGGTGAGGCAAGGACTTACCTCCACCAAACTTGGGCTGAAGAGTCACTGGACTGTGGGGGTCACTTGGACAGCGTCGCTGGATTCGAGGGACCTCGCTCGTCGTGCTGAGAGGAGACCCAAGGGACCGGTAATGCAGCTTTTTGGTGCCTGCGGTTGCAGGGGGAAGATTCCGTCGACCCACGGGAGATTTCTTCGGAGCTTCTGGTGCAGAGAGGAGGCAGGCTACCCCCACAGCATGCACAAGCAGGAAAACAGTCGAGAAGGCGGCAGGATCAGCATTACAGAGTTGCAGTAGTCGTCTTTGCTACTATGTTGCAGGTTTGCAGGCTTCCAGCGCGGTCAGCGGTCGTTTCCTTATCAGAAGGTGAAGAGAGAGATGCAGAGGAACTCGGCTGAGCTCATGCATTCGTTATCTAAAGTTTCCCCAGAGACAGAGACCCTAAATAGCCAGAAAAGAGGGTTTGGCTACCTAGGAGAGAGGAAAGGCTACTAACACCTGAAGGAGCCTATCAGCAGGAGTCTCTGACGTCACCTGGTGGCACTGGCCACTCAGAGCAGTCCAGTGTGCCAGCAGCACCTCTGTTTCCAAGATGGCAGAGGTCTGGAGCACACTGGAGGAGCTCTGGACACCTCCCAGGGGAGGTGCAGGTCAGGGGAGTGGTCACTCCCCTTTCCTTTGTCCAGTTTCGCGCCAGAGCAGGGGCTAAGGGGTCCCTGAACCGGTGTAGACTGGCTTATGCAGAATTGGGCACATCTGTGCCCAACAAAGCATTTCCAGAGGCTGGGGGAGGCTACTCCTCCCCTGCCTTCACACCATTTTCCAAAGGGAGAGGGTGTCACACCCTCTCTCAGAGGAAGTTCTTTGTTCTGCCATCCTGGGCCAGGCCTGGCTGGACCCCAGGAGGGCAGCTGCCTGTCTGAGGGGTTGGCAGCAGCAGCAGCTGCAGTGAAATCCCAGGAAGGGCAGTCTGGCAGTACCAGGGTCTGTGCTACAGACCACTGGGATCATGGAATTGTACCAACAATGCCAGGATGGCATAGAGGGGGCAATTCCATGATCATAGACATGTTACATGGCCATATTCGGAGTTACCATGGTGAAGCTACATATAGGTAGTGACCTATATGTAGTGCACGCGTGTAATGGTGTCCCCGCACTCACAAAGTTCAGTGAATTGGCTCTGAACAATGTGGGGGCACCTTGGCTAGTGCCAGGGTGCCCTCACACTAAGTAACTTTGCACCTAACCTTTACCAGGTAAAGGTTAGACATATAGGTGACTTATAAGTTACTTAAGTGCAGTGTAAAATGGCTGTGAAATAACGTGGACGTTATTTCACTCAGGCTGCAGTGGCAGGCCTGTGTAAGAATTGTCAGAGCTCCCTATGGGTGGCAAAAGAAATGCTGCAGCCCATAGGGATCTCCTGGAACCTCAATACCCTGGGTACCTCAGTACCATATACTAGGGAATTATAAGGGTGTTCCAGTAAGCCAATGTAAATTGGTAAAAATGGTCACTAGCCTGTCAGTGACAATTTGGAAAGAAATGAGAGAGCATAACCACTGAGGTTCTGATTAGCAGAGCCTCAGTGAGACAGTTAGTCACTACACAGGTAACACATTCAGGCACACTTATGAGCACTGGGGCCCTGGGTTACCAGGGTCCCAGTGACACATACAACTAAAACAACATATATACAGTGAAAAATGGGGGTAACATGCCAGGCAAGATGGTACTTTCCTACACAACCCCCCCCCCAAACGAAGGACAATAAGACTAGCCATTACCTGATGAGTCTTCATTGTCTAAGTGGAAATATCTGGAGAGTCCATCTGCATTGGAGTGGCTACTCCCAGGTCTATGTTCCACTGTATAGTCCATTCCCTGTAGGGATATGGACCACCTCAACAATTTAGGATTTTCACCTTTCATTTGTTTTAGCCAAAGTAGAGGTTTGTGGTCTGTCTGAACAATGAAGTGAGTGCCAAACAGGTATGGCCTCAACTTCTTCAGAGCCCAGACCACAGCAAAGGCCTCCCTCTCAATGGCAGACCAACGCTTTTCTCTAGGGGTCAACCTCCTACTAATAAAAGCAACAGGTTGATCCTGGCCCTCAGAATTAAGTTGTGATAGGACTGCCCCTACTCCTAATTCAGATGCATCAGTCTGGACATAGAATTTTTTAGAGTAACAAGGGCTTTTCAGGACAGGTGCAGAGCACATGGCCTGCTTCAGCTCCTCAAAAGCTTTCTGACAGCTTGCTGTCCATAATACCTTTTTAGGCATTTTCTTGGATGTGAGGTCATTAAGAGGGGCTGCAATGGAGCCATAGTTCTTAATGAACCTCCTGTAATACCCAGTGAGGCCTAGGAAGGCTCTCACCTGAGTCTGAGTGGTAGGGGGAACCCAATCAATAATAGTTTGGATTTTCCCCTGAAGTGGTGCAATCTGTTCCCCACCAACAAGGTGTCCCAGATAAACCACCTTACCCTGCCCTATCTGGCACTTTGAAGCCTTGATAGTGAGGCCTGCCTTTTGCAGAGCCTCCAAAACTTTCCATAGGTGGACCAGGTGATCATCCCAGCTGGAGCTAAAGACAGCTATATCGTCCAAATATGCTGCACTGAAAGCTTCCAGCCCTTGCAGGACTGTGTTCACCAACCTCTGAAAAGTGGCAGGTGCATTTTTCAAACCAAAAGGCATTACAGTAAACTGGTAATGTCCTCCAATGGTAGAAAATGCAGTCTTAGGTTTAGCATCTTCTGACAATTTGATCTGCCAATACCCTGCAGTCAAATCAAAAGTGCTTAGATACTTGGCAGATGCCAGTGTATCTATGAGCTCATCTGCCCTGGGTATAGGGTGAGCATCAGTTTTGGTTACCAAGTTGAGACCTCTATAGTCTACACAAAACCTCATTTCCTTCTTTCCATCTTTAGAATTGGGTTTTGGTACCAGTACCACAGGAGAAGCCCATGGACTGTCAGAGTGCTCAACCACTCCTAGTTCCAACATTTTCTGAACTTCTTGCTTTATGCAGTCCCTGACATGGTCAGGCTGCCTATAGATCTTACTTTTGACAGGTAAACTGTCTCCAGTATCTATAGTGTGCTCACACCAAGAAGTGGTGCCTGGCACAGTAGAGAAGAGTTCTGAAAATTGTCCTAGGAGATTTATGCAATTATCTTTCTGCTCAGCAGTAAGACAATCAGCCAAAACTACACCTTCCACAAGAGCATCTTGTTCTGTGGAAGAGAAGAGATCAGGTAGAGGATCACTGTCTTCTTCCTGTCCCTCATCAGTTGCCATGAGCAGGGTGAGATCAGCCTTGTCATAGTAGGGTTTCAGGCGGTTGACATGGAGCACCCTAAGGGGACTCCTGGCAGTGCCTAAGTCAACCAAGTAGGTGACTTCACCCTTCTTTTCAATAATTGTGTGGGGTCCACTCCATTTATCTTGGAGTGCTCTTGGGGCCACAGGTTCCAAGACCCACACTTTCTGCCCTGGTTGGTACTGAACCAAAACAGCCTTCTGATCATGCCATTGCTTCTGGAGCTCTTGGCTGGCCTGAAGGTTTTTACTGGCCTTTTTCATGTACTCAGCCATCCTTGATCTGAGGCCAAGTACATAGTCCACAATATCCTGCTTAGGAGCTTTTAAAGGTTGTTCCCAACCCTCCTTTACAAGTGTGAGTGGACCCCTAACAGGGTGTCCAAAAAGAAGTTCAAAGGGGCTGAAGCCCACTCCTTTCTGGGGTACCTCCCTGTAGGCAAAAAGGAGGCATGGTAGAAGGATATCCCATCTCCTGCGGAGTTTTTCAGGGAGACCCATAATCATGCCTTTGAGAGTTTTATTAAATCTCTCCACCAGTCCATTTGTTTGTGGATGATAGGGTGTTGTGAACTTGTAAGTTACACCACACTCCTTCCACATGGCCTTTAAGTATGCAGACATGAAATTGCTTCCCCTGTCTGATACTACTTCCTTTGGGAAGCCCACCCTGGAAAATATTCCCAGGAGGGCCTTTGCCACTGCAGGTGCTGTAGTGGTCCTTAAAGGAATAGCTTCAGGATATCTTGTGGCATGGTCCACTACCACTAAGATAAACCTATTGCCTGAAGCAGTAGGAGGGTCAAGGGGGCCAACTATGTCAACCCCTACCCTTTCAAAGGGAACCCCAACCACAGGCAGTGGGATAAGGGGTGCCTTTGGAGTGCCACCTGTCTTGCCACTGGCTTGACAGGTTTCACAGGACTTACAAAATTCCTTTGTGTCCTCTGACATCCTAGGCCAATGAAACAATGGAACCAATCTGTCCCAAGTTTTCATTTGACCCAGGTGTCCAGCTAGGGGAATGTCATGTGCCAGTGTTAGGAGGAACTTTCTGTACTCCTGAGGAATCACTAATCTCCTGGCAGCTCCAGGTTTAGGATCCCTATGCTCAGTGTACAAGAGGTTGTCCTCCCAGTAAACTCTGTGAGAGTCACTGACATCCCCATTAGCCTGTTTGACAGCTTGCTGTCTGAGACCCTCTAATGTGGGACAGGTTTGCTGTGCCACACTCAGCTCCTCTCTGGCAGGCCCCCCTTCACCCAAAAGCTCAGCAGTGTCTGCTTCCAGCTCCTCTGGTGTAGGTTCTGCACAGGGAGGGAATTCTTCTTCCTCAGAAGTTGAATCCACTGTAGAGGGAGGGATAGTAGGAAGTGGTTTGCTTCTACTAGCCCTAGCTTTAGGGAGCACTTGGTCCATTGTTCCAGGATCCAAGCTTCCCTGTCCTTTTTGCTTTTTGGCCTGAGCCCTTGTCAAAGCAAAAATATGCCCTGGGATGCCCAGCATTGCTGCATGGGCCTCCAACTCCACATCTGACCAAGCTGATGTCTCCAAATCATTCCCTAATAGACAGTCTACAGGTAAATCTGAAGCTACCACAACTTTCTTTGGACCAGTTACCCCCCCAGTTGAGATTTACAACAGCCATGGGGTGGCTTTGTGTTATGTTGTGAGCATCGGTTACTTGGTACTGGTGTCCAAGTATGTGTTGTTCAGGGTGCACCAGTTTCTCAATCACCATTGTGACACTGGCACCTGTGTCCCTGTAGGCCTGGACCTGAACACCATTTATTAGGGTTAGTTGCTTGTACTTCTCCAAGTTATGGGGGCAAGCAACCAAAGTGGCTAAATCAATAGCCCCTTCAGAGACTAAAGTAGCCTCTGTGGTCTCCCTAATCAGACCAACCCCAACTAAATTACCAAAAGTGAGCCCAGCTACTCCCTTGGATTGGCTATTAGTAGGTTTGCTCCCACCACCACTGCTATTAGTAGGGACACTAGGTGTAGCAGTAGGGGTTGTAGTGGTAGGAGCTGTGGTGCCTTTCTTTGGACAACTGGGATCTGTTGTCCAATGGCCTTTTATTTTACATAAATAGCACCATGGTTTCTTTTCCTTGTTCTGATTAAAGGAGGATTTGGACCCACCACCCCCACCAGAGTGTTTTTGTGGGCCTGATGAAGACTCATTTTTAGATTTGTCCCCACCTTTGTCAGAAGACTTACCATCCTTCTTTTTGTTGCCATCTTTGTCACCCCCTGTATGAACTTTTCTGTTCACTCTTGTTCTGACTCATTTGTCTGCCTTCTTTCCCAATTCTTGGGGAGAGGTCAGATCAGAGTCCACCAAGTACTGGTGCAACAAATCAGACACACAATTATTAAGAATATGCTCTCTCAGGATTAAGTTATACAGGCTGTCATAATCAGTAACTTTACTGCCATGTAACCACCCCTCCAAGGCCTTCACTGAATGGTCAATGAAATCAACCCAGTCTTGTGAAGACTCCTTTTTGGTCTCTCTGAACTTTATCCTGTACTGTTCAGTGGTTAAGCCGTAACCATCCAGGAGTGCATTCTTAAGAACTTGGAAATTATTGGCATCATTTTCTTTCACAGTAAGGAGCCTATCCCTACCTTTTCCACTAAATGATAGCCATAGGATAGCAGCCCACTGCCTTTGAGGGACATCCTGTACAACACAGGCCCTCTCAAGTGCAGCAAACCACTTGTTAATGTCATCCCCCTCCTTATAAGGGGGAACTATCTTGTGCAGATTCCTGGAATCATGCTCTTTTGCAGGATGACTATGGGGAATACTGCTGCTGCCACCATGGGTATCTAAACCCAACTTCTGTCTTTCCTTCTCTAATTCAAAAGACTGTCTATCCAAATCCAGCTGTTGCTTTTTAAGCTTCAGTCTGGTTTGTTCCACCCTCAACTTATTGAGTTCCCTCTCTAACATTCTGTCCTCAGGGTTGGTGGGAGGGACATTTCTAGAAACAGAGCTATGATGGGAATGAACAGAAGGAGACCTGTCCCTTACAGAAGCCAACTTAACAGCTTGGTTTACAGAAACATTACTACCAGTATGGTGAGAATAAATGCTTTTGCTATGATGTGAGACAACACTATTCCTATGGTGTGGCTCATCATCATTACCATCTATGCTAGATTGTCTAGTAATGGGCAGGCTAGGAAGTTTCTTTCCTGAATCTTTTCCTGGGGGAGTCCCTGAATCTGATTGGGAACTATTAGGTACTTTTTCAACAGATGGGGCACCTATGGCCTTATCCTGTTCTCTAAGCATGTTAATTAATAGTTCTAAGGCAGGATTCTTCCCTACACTCAAACCTCTCTCTATACAGAGACTCCTTGCTCTTTTCCAGCTAAGGTTGTCATATGCAAGTTTGGACAGATCAACACTTTGGCCTGTGCCAGACATTTTTTAGAGAGAGTTAAAGTGATAGAGAAAGAGACAAAAGTTTTCAGAACTTTTTGGAAAGACAGAAAAAAACTTTTTAAACTTTTAAGAACTTTTTGAAAGTTTAGAAGTACTTTTCAGCACTTAGAAAAGAGTGAAAAGAGGAAATGCAAAACTTTTTGGCTATGTGTATATACACTGACCTTGTTTTGTATATTTTTCTCTTATGAAAAGTACAATGACAAGAGTGGTAAGTAGTCTCAAGCACTTATCCCACCACTGCACAACCAATGTAGGAGGCTGGACTGGCTTGTAGTGAGTACCAAGGGGTACTTGCACCTTGCACCAGGCCCAGTTATCCCTTATTAGTGTATAGGGTGTCTAGCAGCTTAGGCTGATAGATAATGGTAGCTTAGCAGAGCAGCTTAGGCTGAACTAGGAGACGTGTGAAGCTACTACAGTACCACTTAGTGTCATATGCACAATATCATAAGAAAACACAATACACAGTTATACTAAAAATAAAGGTACTTTATTTTTATGACAATATGCCAAAGTATCTTAGAGTGTACCCTCAGTGAGAGGATAGGAAATATACACAAGATATATATACACAATAGCAAAAATATGCAGTATAGTCTTAGAAAACAGTGCAAACAATGTATAGTTACAATAGGATGCAATGGGGAAACATAGGGATAGGGGCAACACAAACCATATACTCCAAAAGTGGAATGCGAACCACGAATGGACCCCAAACCTATGTGACCTTGTAGAGGGTCGCTGGGACTATTAGAAAATAGTGAGAGTTAGAAAAATAACCCTCCCCAAGACCCTGAAAAGTGAGTGCAAAGTGCACTAAAGTTCCCCTAAGGACAAAATAGTTGTGTTAGAGGAATAATGCCGGAAAGACACAAACCAGCAATGCAACAACTGTGGATTTCCAATCTAGGGTACCTGTGGAACAAGGGGACCAAGTCCAAAAGTCACAAGCAAGTCGGAGATGGGCAGATGCCCAGGAAATGCCAGCTGCGGGTGCAAAGAAGCTTCGACTGGACAGAAGAAGCTGAGGTTTCTGCAGGAACAAAAAAGGCTAGAGACTTCCCCTTTGGTGGACGGATCCGTCTCGCCTTGGAGAGTCGTGCAGAAGTGTTTTCCCGCCGGAAGGACGCCAACAAGCCTTGCTACACGCAAATCGTGCGTTTGGCGTTTTTGGACGCTGCTGGGGCCCAGGAGGGACCAGGAGGTCGCAAATTGGACCTGCAGAGAGAGGGGACGTCGAGCAAGACAAAGAGCCCTCACTGAAGCAGGTAGCACCCGGAGAAGTGCCAGAAACAGGCACTACGAGGATGCGTGAAACGGTGCTCGCCGAAGTTGCACAAAGGAGTCCCACGTCGCCGGAGACCAACTTAGAAAGTCGTGCAATGCAGGTTAGAGTGCCGTGGACCCAGGCTTGGCTGTGCACGAAGGATTTCCGCCGGAAGTGCACAGGGGCCGGAGCAGCTGCAAAGTCGCGGTTCCCAGCAATGCAGCCCAGCGAGGTGAGGCAAGGACTTACCTCCACCAAACTTGGGCTGAAGAGTCACTGGACTGTGGGGGTCAGTTGGACAGCGTCGCTGGATTCGAGGGACCTCGCTCGTCGTGCTGAGAGGAGACCCAAGGGACCGGTAATGCAGCTTTTTGGTGCCTGCGGTTGCAGGGGGAAGATTCCGTCGACCCACGGGAGATTTTTTCGGAGCTTCTGGTGCAGAGAGGAGGCAGGCTACCCCCACAGCATGCACAAGCAGGAAAACAGTCGAGAGGGCGGCAGGATCAGCGTTACAGAGTTGCAGTAGTCGTCTTTGCTACTATGTTGCAGGTTTGCAGGCTTCCAGCGCGGTCAGCGGTCGTTTCCTTATCAGAAGGTGAAGAGAGAGATGCAGAGGAACTCGGCTGAGCTCATGCATTCGTTATCTAAAGTTTCCCCAGAGACAGAGACCCTAAATAGCCAGAAAAGAGGGTTTGGCTACCTAGGAGAGAGGAAAGGCTACTAACACCTGAAGGAGCCTATCAGCAGGAGTCTCTGACGTCACCTGGTGGCACTGGCCACTCAGAGCAGTCCAGTGTGCCAGCAGCACCTCTGTTTCCAAGATGGCAGAGGTCTGGAGCACACTGGAGGAGCTCTGGACACCTCCCAGGGGAGGTGCAGGTCAGGGGAGTGGTCACTCCCCTTTCCTTTGTCCAGTTTCGCGCCAGAGCAGGGGCTAAGGGGTCCCTGAACCGGTGTAGACTGGCTTATGCAGAATTGGGCACATCTGTGCCCAACAAAGCATTTCCAGAGGCTGGGGGAGGCTACTCCTCCCCTGCCTTCACACCATTTTCCAAAGGGAGAGGGTGTCACACCCTCTCTCAGAGGAAGTTCTTTGTTCTGCCATCCTGGGCCAGGCCTGGCTGGACCCCAGGAGGGCAGCTGCCTGTCTGAGGGGTTGGCAGCAGCAGCAACTGCAGTGAAATCCCAGGAAGGGCAGTCTGGCAGTACCAGGGTCTGTGCTACAGACCACTGGGATCATGGAATTGTACCAACAATGCCAGGATGGCATAGAGGGGGCAATTCCATGATCATAGACATGTTACATGGCCATATTCGGAGTTACCATGGTGAAGCTACATATAGGTAGTGACCTATATGTAGTGCACGCGTGTAATGGTGTCCCCGCACTCACAAAGTTCAGTGAATTGGCTCTGAACAATGTGGGGGCACCTTGGCTAGTGCCAGGGTGCCCTCACACTAAGTAACTTTGCACCTAACCTTTACCAGGTAAAGGTTAGACATATAGGTGACTTATAAGTTACTTAAGTGCAGTGTAAAATGGCTGTGAAATAACGTGGACGTTATTTCACTCAGGCTGCAGTGGCAGGCCTGTGTAAGAATTGTCAGAGCTCCCTATGGGTGGCAAAAGAAATGCTGCAGCCCATAGGGATCTCCTGGAACCTCAATACCCTGGGTACCTCAGTACCATATACTAGGGAATTATAAGGGTGTTCCAGTAAGCCAATGTAAATTGGTAAAAATGGTCACTAGCCTGTCAGTGACAATTTGGAAAGAAATGAGAGAGCATAACCACTGAGGTTCTGATTAGCAGAGCCTCAGTGAGACAGTTAGTCACTACACAGGTAACACATTCAGGCACACTTATGAGCACTGGGGCCCTGGGTTACCAGGGTCCCAGTGACACATACAACTAAAACAACATATATACAGTGAAAAATGGGGGTAACATGCCAGGCAAGATGGTACTTTCCTACAGCCACCACCAGCCCCAGCCCAGATGGCCACCGCCAGCCCCAGCCCAGCTGCCCAGGAGGCCACCGCCAGCACCAGCCCAGCTGCCCGCCAACTCAAGCACTGCTGGGCCATGAAGGACCGCCAGCACCAGCCCCGCTGGGCCATGAAGGACCACCAGCAACAGCCCCGCTGGGCCGACCGCCAGCAACAGCCCCGCTGGGCCATGAAGGACCGCCAGCAACAGCCCCGCTGGGCCATGAAGGACTGCCAACTCAAGCACCGCTGAACAGGGCACCGCCAACTCAAGCACCGCTGAACAGGGCACCGCCAACTCAAGCAGCATTGAACAGGGCACCGCCAACTCAAGCACCGCTGAACAGGGCACCGCCAACTCAAGCACCGCTAGCCCATGAGCGGCAGGGACACTGACGCAACTGGGTCCGTCACGGGGTGTGGATGCACTCTGGGCACCAGTTCAACCTCCGGAACCAGTGGAGAGATCCATCCACTACCTCTGTCCTTCACAGGATGAAGCACTCTGGGCACCAATCCCCCACCAGAACCAGTGGAGAGATCCATCCAAAACCTCTGTCCTACACAGGATGAAGCACTCTGGGCACCAGTCCCTTTCCAGAACCAGTGGAGACATCGATCCACTACCTCTGTCCTTGGCAGGATGAAGCACTCTGGGCACCAGTCCCTCTACAGAACCAGTGGAGAGATCCATCCATTACCTCTGTCCTACACAGGATGAAGCACTCTGGGTACCAGTCCCCCTCCAGAACCAGTGGAGACTGTCATCCACTACCTCTGTCCTTGGCAGGATGAAGCACTCTGGGCACCATGCCCCCTCCAGAACCAGTGGAGACTGTTTTCCACTTGAGAGACCGTGGCTTTGCGCTCCCCAGGATATGGCAGTGGGCAACCCACCCACTGTAGAGACTTGAGAGACTGTGGCTTTGCACTCCCCAGAATTGAACAGTGGGCAACCCACCCACTGTAGAGACTTGAGAGACTGTGGCTTTACACTCACCGGGATTGAACAGTGGGCAACCCACCCACTGTATAGACTTGAGAGACTGTGGCTTTGCACTCCCCAGCAACTGGTTTGGTAGGGTGGTAGCCCCTCCGCCAACCTTTAAATGACCCCCCGGTAAGTTTAGCACTTCTTTCATCATCAGAGATCATGGCATTATTTTCATTATGTTTACTTCTTATCTATTCTAGAAGCACCTGGAAGCACTGAGAAGTGTTGCGAGAGGAGTGAAAAACATTTGGTGGAAAAAGAATCAGTTACGAATATTGTACATAGTAGAAGAAATGCTCAAGAATCTCAAATGGGGGAGACCAGTAACAGAGAATCTCTGATGAAGCACATCAGCAGCATGAGCAACAGACATGACCAAACAACTCTATGTAAACCGCCTAGTCTAAGAGAATGTTGGACCAACTGTATTGAGAGATCTGAAAATGTTAAAGCACAAAGAAAGAAAAAAGAAAGCACAAAGGAGAGAAATTATTTACTTGCAAGGAGTGCAGCAAAAACTTCAGAAATAAATCAGCTCTTATATTCCACCAGAAAGAGCACACAGGAACTCTGAGAGTTGAACCATATAAATGTAGCCAATGTGATAAAAGCTTATTTTCAAATTCAAATCTTGTTTGCCATGAGAGAATCCACTCAGGAGAAAAACCATACACATGTACTCAATGTGGAAAAGGCTTTGTTCAGAAATATTCACTAATTAGCCATTATAGAACACATACAGGTGAAAAGCCCTACCAATGTAGTGAATGTGGCAAGAGTTTTAGTGACAAATCATCTTGTAATCGTCATCGGATGCTTCACACAGGAGAAAAACCATACAAGTGCACTGAATGTGGTAAAAGCTTCAGCGACCGATCCAATCATAGCAGACATCAGAGAAGTCATGCACTAGATAAACTGTAAACTGAACACTGAGAATCACAAATGCACAGAGAGAAAGAGGAGCGTACTTTTGCTTGAAGTGAATGTGGGGCCAAATAGCTTGCACTACCCATCAGAAATGATGCTGGAGAGATAAAACCCTTGTACATTAAGCACAGAAACAGTTTACCAACAATTGTCTCATAAAAAATGTTAGCCACTCTCACTAAGGTGATCAAAATGTGAAACAAACTAACAGAATTAATTCCAGTCCTGCTATGTGTAACCAACTGGTTATGAAAAGGTTATAGGGGAACTAGAATGATTCCTCATAGAAATTACGCAAAACAGACTAAAGGCAGGTCATTTTTGACATGGTGGAAGTATGAAGAGCTATTGAAACAACTTTTAAAGAAAAGTGCAGATTGTTACCTTAACAAGTGCCCACTATGGCATGTATACACATACGACCTTTGACCTTGTTCCTTTATATGGTTATGGAACTGCTTGGTGACTTGCAATATCCTTATAATGTATGGGGGGGGTACTTTATCCCATATATTCCAGACATTTGATCCTAGGATGGAAGGTTTGCTATTGTCTTGCAAATATATCATCTAGTCAAAAACATAGACATTCAGTTGCAGTTTTATTCTATTGTTGGCTGTGATCACTGTTGCACCAAACCAGCTGTTGAAATAAGTGAAAAGAGACAAACAAATTAAAACCTGTGTTGTTTCCAACTGTGCCATGCATGTTCAAGTTAACCAGTTCTTTGATACTTTTAATGCAGAATGTTATCCTAAAATACTTCACCTAGGAAACCCAGTAGCACTGGACCATGTGAATGTTGTGATTGTCTCAGTGGCCTTCAAAACAATATAATACACAGTAAATTCACACATAAAGTTTGCATAGACAAGTGTTACACTTGGAAGAAACCTGAAAGGAACAATACCCCTGGAGGTATTGGTTAAACCTAGACTGTCTATCAGGAGAGCAGATGAAGGTAGGTGTGAGCTTCACACACCTTGGTTACACTTGCTTGCCTCCTGTGACATGCTGAACAATATCCTAAGTGCCCCACAGTGTAAAGAAATAACAGGATAGTGTTGCATTCATCATTACATTTGGAAACAAGGGTTGCGAGGTAAAATATTTCAGTGATTGCCCTAAAAAAGGCAGAGGAAGCATAAAAAGCACAAACTGAAATTCCGAAATAAGATAATGAACCATAAGCAAAGGAAATGCCAAATGAAAGCCTATAAGTGCAATACAAAATATTAAAACCTTTTTAAACAGTCTTTGTTCATAATGAATAAGCAGTAGGCATAACCAAAAAATGAAACCCTTTTGGTGGGAGATTAAGGGCCTGATTTAGATATTGGCAGACGGGTTACTGCATCACAACAGTGACGGATATGCCATCCACTGAAATCGAAATCCCATTATACCCAATGGGATTTAGATTTCAGTGGACAGGATATCTGTTGCCATTGTGACGGAGTAACCCATCCACCAATATCTAAATCAGGCCCTAAATATATCTTTTTGGGTATATGGTATAGTTTAAACCTTTTCATGAAAGGTTTACAATGTGTTTTACATGAGTGAGTGAACAGTTGCAATATGTTCTGTTGGCAGGTCAGAGCATTATGTTGGGATAGGTATACCACTATACACAATGTTAGAAGAAGCTTTACAATATCCTATAGTGTAAGAGTAGGTCTAGACTTCAGGTGCATACAGATTTGCATTAGATTTAATTTGCAAGTAAACATAAGGATATACTCAGATCAATTTACAGTACACAGTATTGATGCAATGACATGGTGAAATGAGATGTAGTTGACATACATTACTCGGAGTGGAAGTATAGATTACCCAATGTCTGTATACTAAAACGAGGTGCATGATTATAAACACACTATTTGGGAAGTGCATAGAGTTACCATGGGCTTATAACAGTACCACTGCTAGACTGTATTTGGTCAGAGGAGGAGAAATACCTTCTGACTCATTGGGACCGCAATTAGCTGAGATGCTTGATGAAGAGAATTATCTTCAGATCCCTTTCGAGCAGCAGGATGGACACAAAAATAAAAAAGTGCTCCAGATTTTCATTTGCACATGCAAGTGAAAGACCTAGGTTTATCTGACTCTTAGGGTGTCAAGTCAGTTGAACTCTTTACTGGATTGTGGTGAGACCAACATGGTTTGCTGTGGATAGAAATAGGGAGGTTGCTGAAGAGCTATGACATATAAGGTTAGGAAGCCCAGTCTTTTTAACCAGGTTATCAACATTGGAGCAGGAACCCAATATACATAATAAACTTACACTATTAGTGGTCCAGTTACATTTTACATGTGCATAAGCTATCTGCCCACAGTACCTAATAAATACATTATTGAATAAACATAAAACCAAGCATTAACAGTGGACAGGTATGATTTCCTTCATCAGCGAATAAACAGTCACACAGTAATGGGAACATCAAGGACTTTTGCAGGGTACAGACCTGATTTAGAATTTAATATCATTGGGTACCACAGCACTCAGGTCAACAGTTCAATAGATAGTATCAGGAAATAGATAAGTAAACCATAGTCCGAGTTATTCTTTTATCCAAGCTGCAAAGTTTGTGTGACAGTACAGTCCTTGATGTACTACCAATTGTTATGTAGCATTCGGAAAGGCAGCCAACACGTGTTTCGTCACCTCAAGTGACTTTTTTTCAAAGCTACATCTTCAGTGGCACGAGTCTCATCCCCACCGTGGGTAGTTAATCCGAATGCTTTGGAAAAGAAGTATAACTATGCATTCAAAGTGAAGTTAGTATTGTCCACGTAGCTGAAGTCGTGGAGAGAAAACTCCAGCATCCAAGTAAGTACTACTCAGTATCAGATATGAGAAGCTTAAGCAAGTGGACTAAAGTCGCCGTGTGTGTAGGATTGAATAGCCTGATAAGCTTGTACTAGTGAGTAAAATGTTGCATCCGTGTCCGGATGCTTGCTTTCCTGCCCAGGTAAGACATGGCCTGGCAGTTCGGGATGGACTGTTCCCATGGGTAGCAGGGTCAAGACTGATTTGCATATGGCTGGGTCCAAAATGGGGTGGCGTGGTGAGCACAAAAATTATGGATTAAGCCCACATCTGTGACTCAGGATGAATGTTTGCATTGTTCAGCATTATGTCCATCATCTGTTCTTTTTTCTGATTGTATTCCTTGCCAAGAGAAATAATTGTTTCAATTTCACATATGGAGCAGCACCTTTTTTTAATCTTAAGGGAATAAAAAAACGTCCTTTTGTGTCAACCAATAAACACCACCTTAATTATTGGCAGCTTCTTAATAATATTGCAGAGTTATTGATCGAATTCTACTTTACCCTTGACCACTCAGTGATCAGATCATCCATTTGGCTGATTTTCTTTATGTCACAGTTTGCAGTACATTGTATATACTTCTGCCACCTATTGTGTTAAATCGGGAAAATACAATATGTTTTCTTTCTACTGTTTTTTGTTCGATGTACGTTTCTAGCGTTACTCGAATGACTCTTCCCTAGGGCCCTAAGAAGCCCACAGTGCAGTGTGTTGCACACTGCATTTTATTCTTATTTTTGACTTCTATGAGGATTAAGGTGTGATGCGAATGATAATATACTGATTTTTATTTATTGAGATACTTATTGTGCACATACCAGCACCAGGAAGAATGGGTGCTGTACAGAAAAAGTATTAAACAAAAGTACAATAAATACAAACATGATTAATATTGGTTGCAGGAGTCATGTTGCCATTCTTTCATTAGCCCATATTCATAAATATGTTTACTTCAGAAATAAGAAAATTTCAATAAAACATACTTGTAAAGAGAAAAGTAATTATATATAGAGTAGAATTTACAAACATATTTTAGGATTGTCAATGTCCTCCTAAGAGTAAAACTCTGTGGAAGAATAGTTCCCAAACGTAACATTATATATAATTTCTCATGTACGCAAAAGTCATCTAATCTAGATACTCCTCTCCATTTATTAATATAGGTTAGCAGAGACCATCAGGATCCAACATGGTTTTATGAACATACAATTTACATTATAAATCATAATATTATCTGGCTATAATGAGTACTGAACACATTAATGCTACCTGCCCTCATGGTGTTATGGCCCACCTCTAAGAGTCTGATGTGAGTGGGCAACCAGAGGTAGCATAATTACATTATCACACAAAACAGTCTTGTATCAGTTGCTGAAAGGTTGATGTGTCTGGGCTTGCCAGGAGTTTAGTCCAAAATAAACTGGTTTAATAGAAGTACTGTGGAATACCCCTCCCCTCAATTCCATTTATAAGTATAACCGGTGTGTCAGGTTGGATTTGAGTATTTAGATGCTAAGCCTTAGAAAATCATTCTGTTGGGATTACTGTTGTCATTGTAGGTTAACCCCCTACATACGGCCGAAAAAGGCCTCCACCTCCAACATTACTTATAATTTTTCAAGTGGCCTGATAATACTTAATTAGCCATCTTGGCACCAAAAGGTGATATTAGATCAGTGTATAATAACAGTCTTGGTGACTCTGGCAGTCTGTTTCACATCAAACATAGGCCAGGATAGTGACCCATAATTTTGAAAATACTATTATTGAACTAGAAATATGTTATTAGTAATTACCTCTTACCACCTTTATGCATCTTGCATTTTGAGGCATTGGCTCCAGGTTTCCTATCTAACAATATAATTCAGGAATCTCTTCTGTGTTCTACCAAAATTGCACAATCATTATGAAGCATACATTGGCTCTAGGAGCTATTATTAAACTGCATTCCACATAACACAATCTGAAATTATGAAGAATGTTGCTAATAAAGGAATTGGATCATCATAAGGAAACCTTGCTTATTCCCATGGCAACTTTAAAGGGTTTTGTTTGATTCTTTCTGTTACTGATTTTGAGTTGCCTGAATACTGTAGAAAATACTACATCAATCTGCTCTCTACCGACTTTGTAAGTAAAAAAATGGTCTCTCAACAGCACACTGTGATTACGTCAATAGACTATGACCTAGTTTGTCAGGGAGCTTTGTGGCTCCGTGTAGCAAAGAAGCCTCTTCCTAGCATGGTTACTCCCATTTTTGGCCTGTTTGTCAGTGTGTTTTGACTGTGTCACTGGGATCCTGATAGTCAGGAGCCCAGTGCTTAGGAGTGTGACCTACTTGTCAGTCTGTTTCATTGTTTTTGTCAGTATGCTTGACTGTGTCACTGGAGTCCTGTTAACTAGAACTCCAGTGCTTATGCCCTCTCTGGTTCCAAATTTGTCCTTACATACTTGTAACCCAATATTTCACTCCATATTGGCATACTGAGACCCCCTTATAAGTCCCTAGTATTAGGTACCTAGGTACCCAGGCATTGGGGTTCCAGGGGATCCTTATGGGCAGCAGCATTTCTTTTGCCACCCATAAGGAGGCCATACAAAGGCTTCTACAGGACTGGCATTGCAGCCTGTGTGAAATAGTGCATGCACTATTTCACAGCCATTTTCGCTGCACCAGGTCACTTACAAGTCACCTATATGTCAGGCCTTCAGACTCTGAAGGCTGGGTGCAAAGTAACTGTGTGTGAGGGCACCCCTGCACTAGCAGAGGTGCCCCCACATCGTCCAGGCCCATTTTCCCAGGTCACCATTTTAAGTGTGCACTGCACATAGGTACAGCTTCACAATGGTAACTCCTAATATGGCCATGTAAGGTGTCTAAGAACTGGGAATTGTACCCCAATACTGATTCCAGTATTGGTTCTACAATTCCATGCACCCTGGGGGCTCATCTATGGACCTCCAATACTGCCATACCAGCCTTCTGAGGTTTTCACTGCAGCACGAGCTGCTGCCACCTCAGAGACAGGCTTCTGCCCTCCTGGGGCTGGAGCAACTCAATCCCAGGAAGGCAGAACAATGCATTGCCTTTAGTGGAGGGGTGATACATCCTCTCCCTTTGGAAATAGGTGTTACAGGCATGGGAGGGGTATCCTCCCAGAGCCTCTGGAAATGCTTTGAAGGGCACAGATGGTGCCCTCCTTGCATGACCCAGTCTACAATGGTTCATGGACCCCCGTCCCTGCACTGGTGCAAAACTGGACAAAAGAAAGGGTAGTGACCACTTCCCTGTCCATCACCACCCCAGGGGTGGTGCCCAGAGCTCCTCCAGAGTGTCCCTGGGTTCTGCCATCTTGTTTTCAGTCCCTGGGTTCTGCCATTTTGTTTTCATGCTGGGAGCCTCTGAGTGGCCAGTGCCATCAGGAGACGTCAGAGACCCCTCCTGATAGGTGCTTACCTGGTTAGGTGACCAATCCCCCTCTCAGGGCTATCATGGTCCCTCCTCTGGGTGTTTCTTCAGATTCGGATTGCAAGACTCCAGCAGGAATACTCTGCATCCTTTACGTCATTTTATATCGACGGATCAACGCTGACTGTTTCAGGAACTCTACAAAACTGCAACAAAGAAGCGAAGACGACTTCTGCGACCTTGCAACTTCAGCTCCTGGCAACAACTGCAACAGTTTCCAGGTTGTGCACACTCCGAGGACTGCCTGTCTTCAGCCTGCAACAGAAGAACCGAAGGAATCCGCTGTGGAGTGACAGAGTCACTTCCCTGCTTCAGCAGGCACTTCTCTGTAGTGACGACCAGTGGCTTGGGTCCCCTCTCCAGACGACAGGTGTGAATCAAGCGGCACGGGTGGTGGACTAAAGAGACTCCGACAGTCCCAACGTCCTGTTGTCCAATTTTGGTAGAGGTAAGAGCTGGCATCCCCATGCAAGACAGTACCCCCATGCACCTAGTGATTTGCAGCTACTAAGGCTTGTGTGCGACTTTGCAAGACGTTCTTCATGCACAGCACACCTAAGGCCCGCAGCACTCCATCCTGCGACGCACAGCTTCCTGAGTGGTTCTCTGGCGGTTTAGGAATCCTTTGTGTCATGCTGCATGGGCCTCCATTTGCATCTTCTGTGTCCCCATGCTGTGGGACTCCTGTGCATGCTGCCTGGTCTTCTGAGGGCACTCTGAGTTGCTGAGAGCCCCCCCATCTCTCCCTCCTGGGTAGAGTCGACCTGGTCCTTCCTGGGCCCAGGCAGCACCATTTCCCGATAACCATGAGCTTTGCATTTACCAATGCTTGTTGGTGGAATCCAGCGACACAAACCAGACTGGATTCATCCATCCGCCGTGGGACATCTTCTGCACCAACCAGGAACCTGCATTTATTATCTTTGGTGCAATACTGACTTTGTCTTCTCACCGGTGGTTCTTCTTATGCACCTTTATCCGGGTTAGCAGGAGATCCTGTTCTCTCTGGACTCTTCAGTGCTTCTTGGACTTGGTCCCCTTTTTCCACAGGTCTTCAGGTCCATCCAGGAATCCATCTTTGGCGTCTTGCAGTCTCTTCTGGTTCTTGAACTGTCCTACCATGAGTTCTACTGTGTTTTAGGAAACTTGCTGTGTTTTACTCCTGCTTTCCTGGGCTCTGGGATATTTTACTTACCTTTGGTGTTTTCTTATACTCCAAGTGCCCCTCTACACACTACACTTGCCTAGGTGGGAAACTGACTTTCGCATTCCACTATTTTAGTATATGGTTTGTGTTCCCCCTAGGCCCATTGCAACCTAATCTGATTTTCACTATTTGCACTGTTTTCCTACTGTGTACTGACCTGTTTTTGGTTACTAGTGTATATACTGTGTAATTTGCTTACCTCCTAAAGGAGTATAGTCTCCAAAGTATTTTTGACCTTGTGTCACTAAAATAAAGTACCTTTATTTTTGGTAACACTGAGTATTGTCTTTACTTGTGTATAAGTACTGTGTAACTATAAGTGGTATTGCACGAACTTTGCATGTCTCCTAGTTCAGCCTTGGCGGCTCTGCCTATAGCTATGTCTAGACAGCCTGGCTTCTAGACACTGACTACATTTCACTAATAAGGGATAACTGGACCTGGTTGCAGGTGTGGTACCCACTACGAACCAAGCCAGCCTCCTACACTCCGAAAGACCAAAGAATGCGTTTTTGCCCTCAGAGAAACCTACTTCATGACCATCATTGACAGTTGCAAGGCCAAGTCTGGTCCACTGTAATATTTTGTAATCGAAAAGCTCTCTGACAAGACCCTGTGGTATTATTTGCTTCTGGTGGTTCTGTAGTCTGTTGACTAAAGTTTTTTCCAAACTGTTTCCCTACTTCATAAAAAAGAAAATAGGATGATAATTTGATGGAGATATGCCAACTCCCTTTTTTACCTCTTGCCTGTTGTTAAAAGACCTCTTCTGGACCATTCTAAAACTCACAGTGGTCTTTGTGCCCACCCATTGCTTACCATTGTTTGGCTTTCTTGTGTCTGCCTTTTACTCGATTCTTTTTAGTGGTTTTCCTTCTTCTTCTCATGTTTGACCCTCCTCTGGAGCATAACTTCTCTAATATCCTTTTGACAGAGACTTGTATCCTTCCACTGCTTGCATTTGGAGATCTACTTTTTTAGGTTAAACCTGCGAGAGTATGCGCTAGT
Source organism: Pleurodeles waltl (assembly GCF_031143425.1). NCBI lineage: Eukaryota > Metazoa > Chordata > Amphibia > Caudata > Salamandridae > Pleurodeles > Pleurodeles waltl. The sequence goes on from NC_090442.1 coordinate 1,021,780,858, forward strand.
GCATGCCTCTTGCTTGCGAAACACTATTGTTTACAAAAAGGGCTTGGAGCTCACCCATTGCTTACCATTTGTCCGCTTCTGCATCACTCTTCTTTACATCCGTCTTAATTTGCCAGTGCAGATGAAACAACACTTCCAGTACTTGCTGTGGAGCATGGACAAAGCAGAGATTGATTTAACTTAATCAGTGCCTGTCCAATGCTCCCAACATGATTCAGGTGCTATTTAACCCTTTCCCACTCTCCCTGCCTTCTGTTCTCTCTATAGCCCTTTTTAGGTCTCGCTTAGACCATGCATGTGCTGTCTCGAAGAGACATGTTGTTTACACTTTGTGGGCTTACAGTCCGCCCATTGCTTTTGTTTATGGGTTTGTTTGGGGGCACTGCTTTTTTCTTTGCTTTGTGCAAGTGTTTATGAAGGCATCATAGTTATCCTTGTTCGTTTATAGAGGCATTGTTATCCTATGGAAGAGGCAGAGTCACAAACTCTTTGCCACAAGTTTAAAAACAAGTATTAAAAGTCCATCTCATCAGTATGTTTGTACCAAATATTGTTCCAATGCTTAAACAACAAGATATATTGTATTACTCTAATGTCTTTATTGCTACTGTTTTGTGTGCTTTAACATTCATGCCAGTAAGAGGCTTCACTATGTGACTCATTTGTTTGTGCCTACTCTGATGGCTCATTTGTTTTTTCCCTTTGGCTACAGTGTCTTTCCTGGAACATGCTCAAATGACTCACCCTGATGACTTATTTTTTTGTGCTGACTCTGGTGACTTCATCGTTGCTTCCCTTTAGTAGTAGGTGTTCATATGGAACATGCTCAAAAGATCTGCGGACTCTGATGACTCATCTGTTTGGGCTGACTCTGATGAGTTCATTGTTGTTTCTCTTTGGCAGGAGGTGCAAGTTGTGGAACATCTTGAGGACACCACCTTCTGAGATGGCACCTCCACATACAGAGGTTGTGTCCTTTCACTTGTGCTTGCTTTTCATGTTTGGTTTTGGAAGGAGCTGCCACATCAAGGAGCCAAACACCGAAGAGGTTTGTTTTCTTGATTTCAGAGTGCTGTGCTGGTCTTCCTACAGATCAAGGCTGCACATGTTTCACTACTGTGCTCTAACTGCGTGCTTTCAGTCCTCTCTCACCTTCTTTAGATGTTCATATGAAGTACCGCCTTCTGGCACTCAAGCAGAAATTATTCTGGTGAATTGGTAAAAAACCGCTCTCAAGTAAAGTGGCGAGTTGGGGGGCTCTGTTTAGGTCTTCACTAGTGGTTGTTGTAGGGAGATCAACCAACCATAACACAAGAGGCACATTGGGAGCTAACTCCTAGTTCCCCTCAATAGAGATTTGTCTTTAGATCTATAGGCTTGTTTGGGGAACTCGTAATGAACCTTGAAAAGAACTGTTACAGATTTTGATTCTGGAATATCAAGAACTTTGTTTTATTTAACATGAGGAAGTGTAACTCTGGACTTTGCTCATTTAGTGGAAACAACCAGCTTTTTCTTGTGTGAAATGTGAAAAAAAAATTCATGAAAGCAGAGCGGCATCGTAAGTGGGTCAGGCCCACTATTAACATTTAATTTACAGGCCCTGAGTATATGGTATATCACTCTACAAGGGTTATATAACTAAATTAAATATGCCATTCTGGTGTAAGCCAACTTTACCATGGTTTAGGGAGTGAGCACAAGCACTTTAGCACTGGTAAGCAGTGGTCAAGGGCACAGAGCCCTGAGGCCTACAAAAACGAATTTCAGCAAAAGTGGATCGTAAAGGCAAAAGGTTTGGGGGAAGCCCACCCTAAGGCTGACAGGTCTAAGAGTGGACATATGGCATAAGTTGCACCCCAATGACGGAGAGACCCTTGCCATTTACTTTCTGATGGGATTTATAGTGGATCCGATTGATTATATTATCCATAGATATAGCAATAAAAATACATGCAAGTCCATATCAATACAGGTTCCTTTCTGACAACTATCCATTGCTAATTGATTATTGCAGTGCTCCACCAGACCCTTGATTCCCCTGTGGCGGTTATTACCAGAGAAAAACCTCAGTGCTGCAAGATGAGATGAGGGAGGTGTTGGATGGATATTTTAAGACAAACTGGGGTCCAACGACCACTAGGACTAAAGAATGAGAGGCTTTGAGAGTAGTCAGGGGCCAATTTATTAGCAAAGTGCTCAGAATACAACAAAAACTTAAAACTGAATTGTCACATCATGAAGAGTTGGTTTCCAGATTGCAAAGTAAAGAATGTTTGGATACTGTGATCTGGGCTGAATAAACAACTGCTAAGGAACAACTGGGTGATACATGGCACACATTAGATAGACTTCCACTCAGAGAGTAGAGACAAAGACTTCATAGGGATGAGGAAAAGGTGCATATGTTTCTTGCATGGGTTCTACATAGAGAGCTACAATACCCTGTTATACTTATAAGGCCTGATGGCACAAGAGTCTCCACCCAGGTGTGCATTACTGTTACTCTACAGCACTACTTAGAGCAAAGATACAAAAGCCCATGGTGTATGCATGACTACACCCCAGTGGATTATCTGACAATGATTTCTGTCCCAAAACTCAGACAACGAGCTCACAAAAGAAGAGCTCCTGGTGGCATTAAAATATATGCCTCCTCTGCTGCTGACACACTTGTAGAAGTATATGCAGAGGCTCTAACTTTAGGAAAACTCCCTGATACACTGAGGGAGACGATTATAGTAATGGTGCCCAAGTTAGATAAGGACCCCACTAAACTTGGGTCCACAGCCCCCTTTACATAATAAACTCTGATGTCAACCTCCTGGCCAAGGTTTATCTAGCAGGCTCTGCCTTGGTACATGATGGCCAATGCAGTTTTAGAGAGGGACGAAGTATGTTACAAAATATTCATAGGCCTACTCATATGCTGCAGTCTGTGTAACACATCAACATGAATGGTGCCCTAGTAGCACAAAATATCAAAAAGCGTTCAATACTGCTGGATGCGATCAGATGTTTGAAGTACTACAGAGAATGGGATTTGGTCCCTCTTTCCAAAGAAACCGCCTTTAGACGAAGGCCATGGCTAGAGTGTGCTTGGGTAATGTAATATCAGTCAATCAGAAGGGATTTCAATCAGTCAATCAGAAGGGATTTATAGAGCGCAACAGCTACTCGTTGAGTGTTCCGGCACTAGTGTGGAACTCGTCAGGGATGCCCATTGTCACCCCTGCTGTTTGATTTTGCATTGGAGTCTTTAGACTCTGGGAGATGGTGCATTAGTGGGGGATCGGGATAGGAGAGATGACGCATGTTGTTTCAATGTATGTGGATGATACGTTGGTTTACTTATAAGATCCACCTGCATCACTACCCTTTCTGCTAGTTGAACTGAATACGCTTGGGGATGTATCTGCTTTGCCCATTCACTGGATGAAAATTAGGGGTCTTCCTTCTGGGTAGATTGATAGACACTGTGCTTGACACAATCCCCGAATATTGGCATACAATGGACTATTGAACATTTCAGATATTTAGGTATGTAAGTCGCCCATGCCCTGGAGATGTAGTACACCAACAACATAGGTAAAAGTCTTCAGGGACTACAGTGGTCGATTGCCTTCTGGAACACTCTCCTCTTAACTGTCATTGGTTGTGTGTCACTTGTGAAAATGGCAGTTCTACCCTGCTGAGTATAACATTTACAAGATACATAATGGCAGATTCTGTGCTCCGTGTTCAAAGAAATAGATTCCCTCCTAATTTCTCTATTTAGGGTCGGTAAAAGAAGTAGGGTACACCTGGACAACCTTAATTTGGACATACTTGAGGGGGGTCTAAGCTGTGCCTAATCCTGAGCAGTGTTACACTGCGATGCACCTCCAACATACAGCGCAGTGGTGTGGTGCTGCAGAGAACTGGAAGAAAAGGATATTGAATGGATTCTGCAAGAGGGAGTTGCTCCCTGTCTTGATAATGAAGGGTCCTGAGCATCTGAGTGACCACCACACTGTCTAAATGTGATATCGCTGCCATCTCAATGAAGATTTGGTAGCTGTAGCCATTTAGGAAGATTGCTAGGGGCATGTCTGTGGTTCACTGGTGGAAGGGTTGCTACATCTCTACTCTGTGGATAATTTCCTGATGTTTGAAGAGCCACAATTCTGAGAGAGATCTGGTTGAGTTTCCTGTTGGCTTCTCTCACTTCTGTGGTACTAGCTGAACGTTTAGGGATGAGTCCATATGATGTCCCGACTTTATATGGCACTGAAGGCAGATAAACAAAAAAAGGTGTTGCGGGTTTGACAGATATGGATAATAAACTGGAAAATACTGGGCCAAATTGATCCACTTTAATGTCTTGCATCACATTAACCTTCCCCTCTTGAAGCTACCTATAATTTACCCAGATAGATCATCGGAATGTCCCAGGTGCCGAGAGGTAAGAGCTGACTTTGTACACATTACATGGGGCTGTGAACAACTGCAAGTGTACTGGCAAACTGTGGTTAGTAAATCATCTGGTTGTGAACTTTCCTATTGAAATGCCATTAACCGCTTTCTATTTAATGTTATACCTAAGCATAAGAGATCAAGAATCACATATAGATCTGCACTGCTGAGACTGGTGTTAGCAAAACATACTGCCCTTCAGTGACTTGAGCCGAGCAGACCGATGATGGCCTCATGGGAGAAAGCTCTTTCAGAATGGCCCAGTGCAGATTAAATCGGTGAAAATGGTCCAGACATTAATAAATTATGATGCTAAATGACTTTATGATTCTGCAACCTAGTCCACGATGCTTCACACATTAATGTTGTGTACTGAAGAGGGAATCAGGGGGATGGAGATGTGGAAACAGAGTGATTTGATTTGTGTGCTCGAGTCGATACATATTTATAAGTCGTAATGCTTTATGCATTATATTTTTTCTCTCAATGTGTCGTTACTATAACTGTTTATGTTAAAGAGGCTTTGTCTAACATAAGATTGCCTTGACAAAGTAGAGGCAAAACCAAGATGTGCCATTTGTCAATTGTGGATGTTTTAACCCTAGCTTAGTGTAAACTTGAATTTGTCTAGCTGACTTTTGCCCCAGCGGATCACGGAGCACTTAACACATTCTTTCTAGTCAGGAAATGTGCACGATTTAGAACAAGATTTCCCCTTAAGTAAGTAATTCTCTCCAGTGTATTCCGAGTGTATTCCCAATAGGTATTTTGAATGTATTAGAGGTGGTCATTGATGTATTGCAAAAATTGTTTTTTAATAGCAGTAAGTACATGTCAAAATCAGGAGGCTGTTTCAGTGTCACATTTGTTTTAAACTTTGTGTTCCCATCCGGTGACACACAGCAGCTAGTGTGTGGGGCTCCTCAAAGGGCCCCATGTTGTCGCAAACAGTCTGTAATGGTCTCCACAGAAGAGAAGAGTCCATGAACCTTACCAGGAACACATTTCAAATATAGTTTTCCTTCAGTGGAGTATATAAAATACTGTCCAGAAATACCACCATACTGTCTCTGTTATAATTTAGAATACCCCAGGCCACAAAAGGTAACAGTTTTCATGCCTGAAGTACAAGGGACTATTTGGGTTTCTTGTTGTTTCCTTTCTTGTAAATTATTAGGGTGATGCAGAGTGCACTTCTTAGGCATTCCACCGGACTCTATCCCTTCCTAGATGTGATAGAAACCGTATTATTTGTGTTGCTCTCCAAGATGAAGACTGATATAAAATCTGTTATATTAGAGTCTGTGTGCGTGTATATGGGACATTTGGATTTCCCTCAGGTTCACACTTTGTTGAACATTGTGTGGATTTCAAGGATACTTTTTACTGAAAAGTAGAGTTGCTGTGGAAGCAGTGATGGCAAACACCATGCATTCCTTGAATTTTCAGTAGTCGATTGCTAGGAGAATCCATTATCTGCAGCCAAAGCTGTTTGCTGATATTATTTGCATGACTCTTTCATGGAGAAAGAGAGGGAGTAGGAATGGGAAATTTCCTAGCTATCGATAAGGAAAGTTTCAATTCTATTAAGGACACGGAGGCGAGGAATATGCATCATCTTTCTTCACTTTTTATTAATAGCAGGTTCAAAGTTCAACAATAAAACGAACTACAACACCCATGGGTGCACATCCCCATGGTAACCAATGTCCAATCACACTGCTATCCGACAGTCCGTATAAATATCCCTTTGTGATGACGTCCGTCCTCTTTCTTCACTGCTCACTTGTCAGATAAGTGTCATTCCTTTCTGTCTCTGAGTTGGAAGAGTTCTTAGTCTACTTTATTGAGTTTTTGCCTTGTTCTGTGGTATTTGGATTGTGTTGCCGCACGCGCTACTTTGCTTGGCTGCTTAGCAACCGAGACGCGCGGTAGGCATTTACTTTGCCCGAGCGCCGTGTTATTTTAATCTGTGTCGGGTCCACCAGAGGGCGCTCTTTCGCGTGCTCTGGTTTTCCCGAAGTGTCTCTCAAGCGTTTTGAGGCGCGTAAGCACTCAGGCGCCACAGGGCAATGCGTTAAGGTTTTAAGTGAGTTCCCATCTCACTTTCAACCCTCCAACCCCTGCATTACACCGCTTTGCGGTTGAGTAACTTTCTGCCATTTTGTAACGCGGCGATCGCGGCTAGCGCGTCGAGGCCTTGCTGCCTCAGGGCTTTTTGCCTGACAGGAGTGCGGGGGGGCTTCCCTGTGGATTTTTTTTATAGGGAGTTTTTCCTGTCATTACCTCCTCTGTGTCCCTCAATGCAGTCCTCACAGGACCATGATAATTACCGCACCCTGTCCCCGGGGGAGGGCTCCTCTCAGCGGGCACTGCCCCCTGAGGTTGATCTCCTCCTTTCACAGGCCATCAGCAGGGCCTTGGGCCCCTTAAAGGATAGTGTGGCCAGATTGTCAGAGCATGTCTTCAAGGGGACAGGCACATTTGGGGAGACGGGGACTGACCATGAGGGAACGGCAGCCCCCAAGAAAATTTGCAAGCGGGACGCGGGCACCTGGAGGGCTTTGGTATTCTTACTAAATCATTCCGTAAGAGTGAGCGCACGCTGAAGCGTCCACCCTTCCGGGAGGGTTCTGAACCCAGAGAGACCGGTGAAGTGGTTCACCTCATACCCGGACCCTGACCAGGGGTCCCCCAAGCCAGTCGAGGAGGACACAGAGGGGGATACCTCCTCGGAGGAGGATCAGGATTCGGGGCGTCCTTGGTGTCCAACCTCTAATTTGTCGGACCCGCAAGGAGCTGAGGACTCCGAGATGTTTCAGCCAGAGGATATATATCATCCTAGATCCTCAGAATGTCATCCAGACAAGAAAGTGGCAGACTATGTTGCCATTAAAATCCGGCAACCTCTCGAAAAGGAGGTTAGGGCCCGGTTGCGGGCGGAATGCCCTCGTCCTACGCTACCAGATAAGGTAGCGGCGACCCCTGAAATAGACCCCAAGATGTGCACTTTCTTTGGGAAGTACGTGAAGGATCCCAAGAAGGGCATAGACCGCTCCTGGAGGGGGTGCCAGGACAAGTTGTTGGACTTCCTGGGAACCCTAACTCAGGTAATACAGCTCGCTGAGCACGCGAAACGCAACAACACTCCCATGCCCACGTATATAGTGGCGGGATGGGCCCAGAGGGCAGTCTGCCTGTTAGGAAATGCCAACTGTGCCCTTTTGGCGGAGAGGAGAATGTCCCTTCTCATAAAGATTGACCCCAAGTTAGGAGAACTCTCCAACTCAGAGGCTGGGGCTATTGCCTAGGGAAACTTGTTTGGTGACCCCTTTGTGAAGGAGTTGAGCAAGTTTGTAGCCACCTTTTCAGCGCTCGATAAGGTGCAAAGCTCCATTAAGAAGATCTTCCCGGGGAAGGTTTTTGGCGGGGCCGGTAGAGGCAGGGGTCGCTCCTCCGGCCGAACGTTCCAGCAAGGCCCCAGTTCCTACCCCTCAAGGAACAATGGATGGAGAGACGGCCGACAGGGTGCCTTCTTCCCCAATCGGGGTAGGGGAAAGAACAGAAGGGGTGCCCGGGGTGGAGCCAACGCCCCCGGAGGTGCCAACGGTGAGTGCTACCCTTTTTTCCCCTCAAATTCTCGGGGGAAGGCTGCGGTTATTTGCGCACAAGTGGGCCCAGTTAACATCAGACACCTGGGTGTTGCAGATGGTGTCGGGATTCCACATAGAGTTCTGGGGACTCCGGTTCAGGAATTTCCACCGCGTCCCTTAGTCTTTTCGGAATCAGACTCGGCACTGATAAACACTGAAGTCCAGGGGCTTCTGCAAAAGGAAGCAATTTGCCTATCAACCATTCATCCCAGAGGCTTTGTGAGCAAGCTCTTTCTCGTAGAGAAGAAAGACAAGGGCTTCCGACCAATCATCAACCTCAGAGCCTTCAACAAGTGGGTTGTTTATCGACACTTCAAAATAGAGGGCATCCACATGCTCAGGGATCTCCTGTTGCTTTGGATGATTTGTTTGGACCTCAAGGACGCCTACCTTATGGTCCCAATCTTTCCCCCTCACCGTTGGTTCCTTCAGTTCATTTGGAAGGATAAGTTGTTCGAGTTTACCTCCCTGCCGTTCGGTCTGTCGTCAGCACCGTGGTGCTTCACGAAGCTACTCAAACCAGTAGTGGAGTACCTATGGTCTTGAGGGATCCGCCTGATCATTTACCTCGACGACATCCTTCTGATGGACCAGTCTCACATGCGACTAATATCCTATGCGAACACAACTATTCAGCTCCTCCAGGACTTGGGGTTCGTGATAAACCCACAGAAATCGGACCTTCTTCCCTCGCAGTCCATGACCTTTCTGGGGTTTCTCATTGATTCCCAGGCTGCCTCCCTCAGTCTTCCAGGATCGAAGATTACAAAGATCAAGAAGGAGCTGTCCAAGGTCTTGAGGTGGGACAGGATCTCGCTACAGCAATTGGCCAGAGTTGTGGGACTCCTCTCATCCTCGATTCAGGCCATCTTCCTGGGACCGCTTCACTACAGGGCCCTCCAGCACCTCAAAGCTCATCACCTGCGACGCGGCCTTTCTTACTCTGAGCTGGTAGCTCTTCCCCAAGAAGCGCGGACAGAGATCCAGTGGTGGCTGGATCATATGGAGGTGTGGAACGGCAGGGCGATCTTTGGAGCCTTGCCGGACCTAGTGATAGAGTCGGACGCCAGCTGTTACGGCTGGGGGGCTCGTTGTGGGGATGTCTCTTTCAGGGGACGCTGGACCCACCGGGAACTCAGCCTCCACATCAACTGCCTGGAACTCCTAGCGGGTTCTTTCGCGATCAGATCTCTGACGCGGGACAAAGTCTCCTGTTGCATTCTCCTGAGAATGGACAACATTTTGGCGGTCCAGTACATCAACCGTTTGGGGGCACCCGCTCAAAAGCCCTGGCGGAGTTGGCAAAGGATTTCTGGCACTTCTGTCTCCAACGTCAAATCTCGGTGACGGCAGAGTACCTTCCGGGGTCCCAGAATACCTTGGAGGACTGGAACTCCAGATATCTAGAGGACCCCAGCGATTGGCGTCTAGACAGAGCGGTGTTCCTAGCTCTTCTGGATTGGTGGGGCCCCTGTTCAGTGGACCTCTTTGCATCCAGGTGGAATGCCCAGCTACCTCGGTATTTCAGCTGGCGTCAGGATCCCGGTGCCACGGCAGTGGACGCCTTTCTTCAGGACTGGGGTCGGGATCAGAATTATGCATTTCCCCCTTTCCTCTTGATCCCGAGAGTGACAGCACAGATTCGATGCCAAGGGGCGACAGTGATCTTGATCACCCCGCTTTGGCGATCACAGGTGTGGTTCCCCTCTCTTCTGGAGCTCTCCTGCGATCTTCCAATTCCGCTTCCGGTCAGCCCGACCATTCTGTTGAATCCAGAGGGAAAATCTCACCCGCTGGTCCTTCAGGGCCATCTCTCGCTGGTGGTTTGGAGGATTTCCGGGATCGTTGGACGGACCATAGACTTTCACAGGAGGCTGAGAAATTCATCAGACAAGCCTGGGCCCCAAGCACCTGTAAGAGGTACAGATCGGCCTAGAACCGCTGGGCTCATTGGTGCGTGGGAAGGCACGTCAATCCCATGGGGGCCCAAATTACAGATATCATAAACTTCTTAGCCGATCTAGCGGCTTCCGGTCAGTCCTATTGTTCGATCAACTCGGGCCGATCCGCGATATTGGCGGGTCACCCCCAATTAATAATTGCCCGGTGGGGGAGCACCCGTGGGTGTGCAAACTACTGAAAGGCATTAGATTGACCAGACCTCCTGAACCCAGTTATTCTTCCCTATGGGATGTCAACCAGGTTTTGCGTCTCTTGACCTCCTGGCCGGATAACCAGTACCTCTCACGGAAACAGTTATCAGCTAAGCTGGCTGCTCTGCTATGCCTCATCTCGTGCAAACGAGTCTCAGATGTCAGAGTTCTAGATATATCCGCTAGGGTTTTTTCTCCGGAGGGAGTGACATTCATGATATCAATACAGACAAAGTGTAATACCAGGTCGGTAACCTATCCAGCGTTTGAGTATACTCCCAAATTGTGGCCCGTATTTATACTTTTTTTGCGCCGCATTTGCGTCGTTTTCCGACGCAAAAACGGCGCCAAACTTGCAAAATGCCATTGTATTTTGTAGGTTTGCGCCGTTTTGCGTCAAAAAGCGGCGCAAATGCGGCGCTAAAAAAAGTATAAATACGGGCCTGTGTGTGGTAAGGTGTCTAAAGACATATGAGGATGTGACGGCAGAACTCCGCCCACCGGGGGGAGAGACAATTGCTGATTTCAATTAAGAAACCCTTCAGGGCAGTTTCCTCCCCCTCCATTGCCCGGTGGGTCAAATGGATCTTGATGGAAGCGGGCATCACTTTTCAGATCTTTGGAACTCACTCCACCTGGGGTGCTATGGCATCCAAAGCAGTCCAGTTGGGGGAAGACTGGAAGACATCATGAACGCAGCTGACTGGTCGTCAGAGTTTACTTTTAAAAAGTTCTATTTTAAACCTATTCACGAGGCCGCTTCATTTGTGGTAAGTAAGCTTTAAACATGCATAATCCTCGCCTCCGGTCCTGACATAGAATGAGAAATTTCCTAGCTATCGAGAAGGAAAGTTTCAATTCTATTAAGGACACGGAGGCGAGGATTATCCCACCCGACATCACAGGCATGTTGCCCACCCAGGATGAATTCCCCGGACTTGGAGGTGGTATTCATATTTTTGCTTGAGTTGAGACTGTGGTCTTATAACGTTGTATGTTTTCTAATTGATCTATGATGTTGCAGACACTGTAATTCAGTCTATTGATGGGAGTGGAGTCTCCGATGGTTGTTTAACTTACCTGTTTATACTTGGAAAGTATGGGTTTTTATCTCATTGTTCACATTTATTCCTAGGAGCGGAACTGCACCTACCTAGCGACAACCTAGCTTCAGTTCGCAGTGAAGTCGAGGACAGACGTCATCACGAAGGGCTATTTATACAGACTGTAGGATAGCAGTGTGATTGGACATTGGTTACCATGGGGATGTGGACCCATGGGTGTTGTAGTTCGTTTTATTGTTGAACTTTGAACCTGCTGTTAATAAAAAGTGAAGAAAGATGATGCATAATCCTCGCCTCCGGTCCTGACATAGAATAAAAATAAAGCTGCTAATGTACAATCATTGGCAACACCTTAACTGTAGATAGACATTATTTATATAATTAAGACCATACAGGGCAAAACACACTGAGGAAATAAAACTATGTGATCAATAATAACCATTATAGCGGCATTGTGTTGAACCTAACATCTCCTCACAATTGATCTTATAATGATGAAAAGGATGCATTCCATTTGAGGTACATTCGTGGGAGTTTGAGCTGCTTTTGCAGTCTGGCATTGGCAGATATTACAAATGCAGGTTGACAAAATACTAAGGTGCAAAGTGCAATATAAATGCAAACAAATATGTATATACAGTCATAATAATAACGATTGTAGCAGCACTGTCTTGAGCCTAGTGCCAAAGATGTAATTCAACATTGTGTCAATACAGCCATACAAGGTAAGAGGTGTTAGAGAGATAAAGCTATACATTAAATGGTGACGATTTTAGGAGCATTGTCTTGAACTTAACATTATTAGTTTCTCTGTTGTTATAGCAAAATACTTGGAGATGCTGGTTAAGCCCGTCAGAATCATGCATGTATAGACATGGTAGACAGCCTCCTTACATGATCTAATTCCTTGCTGCAAAAATATTGGCCTTCATCAGAGGCGCCTTTGGGGCAACAATTCGGGTCAGCAACACAATAAGTGGATCACTGATTCCTTTGCCTTGTAGCACAGTCTACACTGCTGTGAGCCTGATGCTTGCATTTTCCAATGTGTTCTAAACTCACTAATTGGCAAGGTCAGGAGCCAGGTGTTCAAAATGTTCCCAATGGCCTGCCTCCCCAGAGCAGCTTTCAAGTATGGCTGATTTCGCCCCTATTGCTCTTGCCGGAAGAGAGCCTTTGCCAAAAAACCCTTGTTATGCGTACCAGATCCCTCCAGCAATTCAAGCAATATTTGTAATGGTTTTTTTTTCAAAAGATATGAATGAAACAATACTTGCTTTGAGTTTTTAAAAAAATATTTGGAACAGAAGTTACTGCTGGTTTAAAAAATAAGACTTTGGGGATTGTCATCATTTTAATTTAATGTGCTCCCCCAACTACTAAATGTGGCGTTTCATTACTTCTGTTTAATCGACACCGACTCTCTTTTAGCTTTTGATAAGTAATGAGCCCTGGAGACAACATTTATGTTTTCAGTTACTGAAATAGTCAATTATCTGATCCTAGACCTCTTGCTGTCTGTATTACAGCACAACAGTTCCATAACTGAAACCATGATTTTGCTTGATGAAACTTATATCCAAGAATGCTCAATAAAACTATTCCAAGAAAATCATAACATTAATTGCTTTCTCAGGATGAGCAGTTATCATCATAAAATCGGGTACAGAACATCTTGGGTATTAGACCAAAAGCATCAAACGAAACCAAAGGTTTAAACTGAACCATGCAGAAGAGGATTAATGTCAGGTTCTACAGATTTTTAAAAAGAGACAACTCAGAGATGATGTACAAGTCAAACAGAGGACAATTCCAAGCCAGCACAACAACCTCTGAAAACATATAGTTTAGGGTTTAGCTCTACAACACCTATTGAACCTGCTGTTTAATCTGTGATTGAGATAGTTTGTTCTTAGGACATCTGTGTGCTTGTAAGCACGCCTACCTAGTATGTGAATGGAAAATGCACATAATCACTAAATAGAGGCACCATATAGTGAGATATTCAAAAACTGAAGTTTGTACTATTTTTTTTTTATAACCAACTTTTATTGGATATTTTAACAACAATGTCCCGTACAAGAAGTCATGCCTTAAGTTCTCCCTTACATTCTAATACGGATGTACAAATAAACAGATCCATAACAGTCCTCAAGTAAGTACTGATTACAGTCACACAAGCCACAGCCATCTGTCCCATATCCTATGGTATTTGCCCTCACAGCCCCTTGCCTAATAAACGGGTGTCTCCATTTGGGCACACCAGTCCACTCCCCTTCTCCACATTTGCGCCAATGGAGGTGTCTTAGAGGGCCACAGTCTAGCAATGTCTCTCTTTGAATTTAATAGGGCTGTGCCCACCAGGGATCGGATCGCTCAAAAATTTCCAACCGCCTCCATCCCCCACAGCAGGGCCATCTTGGTGCAGGAGGCCAGTGAAAGGTCTAACAGTGTGGAGAGTTTGTTTAGGATTTGTGCCCAATGCTGTTGGATCAGAGGGCAAGACCACACCACGTGAAAGATGTCCGCTGGTGAGTTTGCGCACTGGTTACAGCAACAGTCCGATCTGATCCCGGCCCAGAAAAGCCTAGCAGAGGTCAGGTAGGCACCGTGCAGGTAGTATGTCTGCACCAAGCACAGTCTAGTTGAGACTGTAATGGCTTGCGGCGCCATCAGTGCGTCCCGCCAGTCGTCGTCATCCAGGGGCATGATCCAGGATTCCCAGCAAGCCCATAGGGGTTGAAGGGACGGTGAAGTATTTAACACAAGTGTGCAATAGATTCGAGAAATGTCCTCGGCTCCCAGGGTCCCCATCCTCACCTTGGCCTCAAGTGGGCTAAATTCAGGTAGGAGGGTGCCATCACTAATGTGGGCTCTCAACGCATGCCGAAGTTTCAGGAATTTATGAAACTGTGTCTGGGCTAGAGCATGTTTCTTGAAGTTGTTGAAAGGACATTATATGCATGTTCTGCCAGCTGTCTCCTACCATTGTTATACCTATGCTATCCCATTTTGAAAACCCTTCTAAGTTGGTAACCTTCCGTAGCCACTGTCTGCGCCATAGAGGAGTAAGTTGTGTGATTCGGCCCCTCCAACCCATCAGTTTCTGGGTGGTCCTCCAACCATGGCAGACCTAGCTAGTGATTTCGGGTATGGTCGTAGGGATGGGGCTTCCATATAGCATATTCATGAGGCATGGGAACCCCATTGTGGATAAATGAAGACAATAGGTTGGGTCAACCCCCCCACAGTAGGCTATTCATTCATGATGAGCAGTCGGGCAGCTAAATAGTACAAGTAGAGGTTGGACATGGCTAGGCCTCCTTCATATACATTTCGTTGGCATGTTTCCCATGATAAACGCCACCGGCCCTCTTGCCACACAAAGGAGTGAGCCATGGTAAGCATCTGTTGGAACCATTGGCGAGGGAGCCAGCGGGGAATGCTTTGGAGAATATAAAGGAATTGGGGTAAAATGAGCATTTTGTAGAGGGCAATGCTACCCTTCACATTGAGCGGCAGCGTCCGCCAGTGCCCCAACTCTGCCTTCGTTTTCCGGGTGAGAGGGGTGAGGTTAAGGGCCCATGTTAAGTTTGGTTCGAGTGCCACTTTTAAGCCTAAATATGTCAAGCTTAGGCAATGGATAGGGATGGTCTGCTGCCAATCAATTTGGTCACGGGACTCCGATAACGGGACCAGGCGGGACTTCCCGAAGTTCACCTTAAGGCCCGAGGCCTCCCCAAATATGCACAACAACTGAAGGCATCGGGGTCCGCTCAAGTCTGGCCATGACAGATAGAGCAGAACATTATCTGCATATAGCGGGATATGGTACCCTCCTCCCCCATCGCCACCCCTCTATGAAAGGGATGATACGGATCATCTGTGCAAGCAGCTCAATGGTGAGGGCAAAGGCAAGAGGGCACATAGGACAACCCTGCCTGAGGCCCCTCCCAATGTGGAACACCTCAGAAAGTCTCCCATTCACAGAGACACGGGCAAATGGTGCCCGGTATAAGAGGGGTGACCATGTGTCGAAAAGGGCCTCCCAGTCCCACCCAACGAAGGTGTCACGGTTTTCAATGGACTTACCGTCGAAGCTGAGAGGCGTAGGGGAACGGCCCCGGTTCCGGCAGGTTCTGCTCTGGCCGAGGTAGGGGCGACCCCTTCCGGTAGCCACGGTGCTGTTTGGTAAGAGCAAACCACTACAGTCCGTGCCCTCCAGAAGGAGTCCCAGAGGAAAAACCCCAGTAGGGTAAAAAACCTCCACAGGAACTCCCTGAAACAAAAGGAGGACACCAAGGCGTTAGGACTGAAGATCAGGAAGACTGGAGAACAAAGACAGGTCAGGAAACACTGGATTCGCAGGAAGAAATCAATCAGAGCGTGACTACCACCAAGGAGTGTTGCAACGCAATGAGAAAGAAGCTAAAGCCCCCTTATATACCCATAGACAGGAAGTAGGAAACAGGAAGTAGAAACACCACCATCTTGGATTGGGAAAAAGGACATCGTAATGAATAAAGTACACATGTTCAAACAAATAGAAATAATGCATGCTGGGAAGAAAGGAAGTGGACAGCATGCTGGGAAGGAAAAAGGCAGGCATAAAAACACCACATGTGCCAATGTTCGGCTTTTGCCTCTAAACCTAGGTAAGTGGTGAGTGGATTAAATCTTATGTGGGCTGAAATGTAAAGCGCACTAATTGCGCTAAGCGTGGTCAGACCTGAAACCCACTCGGGGTCTTAAGGCCTGCCGCGTCTGCCTTTGTGGCAGAACAGAAAGAAGGGGGCGCGGCGAGTGCCGCGACCCCTGATTCGACCTAGGGCGGTTTCCGCGGTTTGAGCACAGACCGCGGCTTTCCCCGCGGCCTGAGCGCAAACCGCGGCTTCCCCCGCGGCGTGTGTGCAAGCCGCAGCTTCTTCTGCGGCTCTCACACACGCCGCGGCATGTAAAGCATGCCGCGCCGCGGCACCCCGAGCCTGCGGCCGGGGCCGCGCCAGTCGCGGCGCGACAGAAGGACACCTTTTAGGTAACCCCAATCTACTGTATTAAACGCCTTCTCGAAATCAAGAAGGAGGAGGGCCATGGGGAGCGGAGCATGTGTCTGTGTGCCAGGGCCACGTGCAGCCTCCGTAGACAGTGTCTAGTGCTGCAGGTGGGGATAAAGCTGCATTGATCAGAATGGATCAAGTGTTGTACGTTTTCCTTTAGGCAGACGGCCAGTATGTGAGCAGATCTTAATTCTGCTATTTATAAGTGATATCGGTCGATAATCTGCACATGATGTAGAGGTGGTGTTCAGACTTAGGCAGCACCACTATCGTGGACTTGTCCAAGTCGGGAGGAAAGTCCCCTCTCTACAAAATGCCTCTGTATACAGGCCATGCAGATGGGGCAGCAAAAGGTCTCTGAATTTTGCATAAAATTCTGCAGGGTACCCGTCTGGACCTGGGGTCTTCCCTGATCTCAGGCTCATGATAGCCTCCCCAATTTCCTCTAGGGTTATGGGATCATCCAATCCCCCACTGACTGAAGCCGGAAGGGTCGGCATGTCTACATCATTTAATAGTGGCATTTGCTGCTCAACAGTGGGTCTGGGCACTGCCATGTAGAGGGCAGCATGGTACTGGGCAAACCTATTCAATATTTCCTGCGGGCCGTACAGATAGACACCCGGTCATCTAATATTTCCAAGATCAAGTGCCCCATCTGTGGTCAAGTCGCCAGCCAGTAGAGAAGTTTACTGTTTTTGTCAGAGATCCGGGCCCGCCAAATCTGCTTTGCCTCTTCCAAGGAGTAAGTTCTGATTTCTTGGCGCGTTATCTCCAGAGCCCGCTCAGACTCCTCCCCCCCATTCCTAAGCAGCTCACGCTGGAGATGCACTGCCCGGGTCTCCACGGACACGACCTAGGCCCATCTCGCTCTTTCCCACAGTCTCAGTAGGCCCTTGGCTTGGACATGAATTGCAGCCTTGCCCACCGACCAAAGTGTGATGTGTTATTGGACCGAGCCCTCATTGTCTTGGAGGTAGTGATTGATCTCATTACAGAGATCAGTGCAGTATGTCTCATCTTTCAAGAACTAGGCATTGATCTGCCAAAGGGGCCTTAGGCCACGGTCGGAGCGGCCAATGGTCAGGGAGACATGATCAGAGAGACCCCGGGACAGTATCTGGACCTCAGTGACCATGGACAGATCCGGTGCCGGGGCGAGAATCCAGTCAAAACGGGCCTGAGTGTGGTGTGCTGCTGAGGTATGAGTGTACTGCCGGTGGTGAGGGTGCCAAGACCCCCAAGCGTGGCAAAGACCAGTACTGGTAATCCACCTAGCAAGGGACATGGAACGTGTCCTGCGCACATCAGGTATAGGACCCATGGTGGCTAGAGACGGCTCTAAGACCCCATTGATATCCCCGCCGAGGAAAGTGGGGCCCACAGGCAATTGAGTCCGTAGTATGGTAATGGTGTGGAACAGTTTATTCTAGTTCTGCCTGAGGGGCATATACACTGAGTAATTTAATGTTGTAGCCATCCACCCTGCCCCCCAGTGCCACAAACCTTCCCTGTGGGTCTGACCACTTCTGCTGCAGTACTGTACTATGTTTAGTAGTACTACTAAAGTACTACCAAATAATGTTACAAAAATTACAAGTGTAATTTTCAACCTCCACTCCCCTATCTTTTCTATGAGGAGATCCTCACACATGTAAATGTACTACTTTGTAGTAAATGTGAAACGTGCCAGGGGCTGTAGCTGGAAAAAGGGTCATACTTACTACTAAATGGGAGGTGTTTAGTAAAGATGGAGGAGAGGTTTGTGGAGGGACATGTGCCCACCCACTAAAAGAGTAAGCCCATTGCTGTTCAAAAACTGCACTTATAAAGCTACTACAGCCAAAAGGGACCCGAACCAGTAGTAAATTACTCCAGTTCTAAGCTAGAGTATGTGCAGCACCACATACGGCCACCAACTGGTCCTGCAACACGCTTCACTAGAAAACAATGGAGAAATGATCTGAAATATAACCTCATTAAAATAAATTACATTATTATAAAATGTAAAAATGTACATAAATATAATTTTATGTTAAAAAAAATAAAACATGTATTTTTTAATTTTAAAATATTTTTTTTAATGAGTATTTTATAAATTACTGTAACATCCATTATAATAAAATATAATTAATTGATTTAAAATAATTCTGTGCATCACTTTTACTGCCTATTAAAACATAATAAACAAATTTTACTTTTTTTCTTACTTTACGTGAAAATTAATTTTTTAGTTTCAATTTAAGGAAAATAGTTTTTGTTTAATATATTTAAAGTAAATACTTAATTCTATAATAAGTTAATAAGTTAATAGTGCTGTAGCATTTTTCTAATTTTGTTTTATATTTTAAATAAATATATGGAATTAATTTACACTGGTATTTCACATAAAAGATAATTGTACTTTTTTTTTAGTTGAATAAACTTTTTTTATTTTTCCCTACACTTTACCATAGGGGAGGCTTCAGAGTTGACCAATCAGATTGCTCTATGTTTTTTAAATTTACGGTACCCTGAGAGTCCTGTCGGACTCCTGCAGAATCAACAGTCAAGCTATAATGATTTTTTTTTACCCTTTAAGGCACTCATGAGCACCTTTTAAATGCTCTTTTATCGAAATGGCTAAACAGATCTACACAATATCTGATACACATTTTCTGAGTAAAGTTTTAACTTTCTATCAAATTTGGTGTAATCCCATTCATCTAATCTTGTAGGTATCACTTACCAAATGTTCCTATGTGAATTAACATGGGAAAACAACTTTTGTGAACCACCTGAAATTTCACATCACCCTGAAATTTCCCAAAAAAGAGCTGAGGGTGGATGAACTTTTTTGGGAAAGTTTTATCAAACATTGCCAAAGTTATTGGCTAAAAAACAATCAATATATAAAACTCTGACCTAATCATAACTAATAAATCATCAAATGGCACCAAAATTATGAGGGAATCAAAAAACGCTCTAGCTATGGAAACGCTGACCAAACTATAACTACACATTGGTTAGCCTGAGTTCACTCATTCCGTAAAATAAACCCTTTCTACAGTTCATTGACCAAATCTCAAAAAACATTGTTGCCCTACCCTTGGAAACTCAGTATCCAAATTCTCTGCTAACGCCGGTCTGAAAAGTTCCTCAAAACATTAATCTAGCAGCAACATCAATCCCACAAAAAATATTTAATGAATTTTCTGAATTAAATCTTGTGCATTTATCAAATGGGTTACTACCATGAATCTATAAATCTATTGTAAATTCACGTGTAGAGGACCACCCGGCCTCTACCCAAGTGGTCTGATGTTATCATGCACCTCCCGATAGGGCTCAAAGGAGAGTATAAATAAATGAGACTGGAGTTGCACAGGGCTCCCTCTGAGAGTGTAATAGTGGTCAGTTTGAGTCCTTTGGAGTGATGACGATTTGTAAGCTGCCTAGGCTACCGCACTCCCACTCTAATCTTCTATGATGCCACTGTAATCCAGGCATACCAGGACATTAAGAAGGCATTACTGACAGATGCTACTCTGCCATACTTCAACCCCCAACGTGCCATGGAGTTAAATGTGTATGCCAGCCCATTGGAGATAGGAGCAGTGCTGGCCCAAGAACACAGCCACGGAACATGGGTGCCAACTGCATACGTCACTTGGGCACTGACAGCAACTGAGACTCGATAAGCCCAAATTGAGTGTAACTCCTTTGCTATCCAGTGGTGCTGCAAGCATTGCTACCCATACCTGTGTGCTGTGAGTTCCAGGTGGTGACTGACCACAAGCCATTAGTGGAACTGGGGAATAATTTTTTTTCAATCTGACGCATTAAGATTTTCAATTCTATTAAGGACACGGAGTAGAGGATTAAGCTTTTTTTCTTTGCTTAGCTTTCACTACAGCCAATTAAAACATGTAAAACTTTAAACTGCATATCCCATGAGCTCACAGTCTCCTCCAATCACAGGTGTTAAATCCCCTATTAATGTCTTAACACCATAGTCCGTCCTCTTTCTTTGTGAACCATAACAAAGATTCTCAAAACTTAAATCCAACATGAAACTGTAGTGGAGCCACACAACTATTCCACCTGAAGGACCTCCTTCAGATGAAAGAATTCCTTTCACAATGATGACAGATCAGCCACCAGGGCCGCAATATAATCTCTCACATCGCTTTTGCATCCGTACCTGAAATAAAATTACATCCAAATAATACCCATCCCATAGAGAAAATTCATTCTATGACAGGTGGGGAAAATTAGAATGCAATAACTTCCAACAATGCATCATTTACAAAATAACATATATGAAATGATTTACAAAATAGAACACATGCCCAATGAACAATTCACATTGCTTGCTAATACATCCTCCCAGAGTGGGATAATCCTCGTCTCCGTGTCCTTAATAGATTTGAAAATTCTTAACACATCAGCTTGAAATGTTTTTATTCTATGTCAGGACCGGAGGCTTTGTATTATGCTAGTTTAAAGTTGATCCACCACTATAGATGCCACTTCCACAATAGGCTTATGATAAAATACCTTAAAAGTGGAATCAGAAGACCAATCTGCCACAGCCATAATGTTCTTCAAACGAGAACCAACAGACAAATCTTTAGAGGCCATAGGACCCGAACAGAATGAGTCCCAAAGGTGGAGACATCTACCCCTGCTTCAGCCAACAACCATCTAACCCATCTGGCCAAAGATGCTGAAGTGACTGAGCGGAAAGGTTTCTGTAAAGAAATAAGTAACTGACCTGTGGAATCTCTCCGCAATTCACAAGTGCAATCCTCATATGCTTTAATACATTTAACAACACACAATTTCTGATGGTGAGGAAAAGCAGGGTAACTGATACATCTTGACGCAGTTTTTGTCTGTCTGGAAATAGTAAACGAAACCCCTCAAGTGGTAAATACTTTACCGGCTACATCCAGGGCCCGTACATCTGAGACACGTCTGTAAGACATGGCAGAATCTGCAACCTAGCTGACAATTGCTTACGGGAGCGATCTTTGTTAGCTGGCCACTCTCTGAGAAAGCGTAAGACTATATCAACATCCCATAACAAAGGTATATGTTGGTTGTGGAGGCGAACCATCCTAATACCTCTAATAACTTTCCACACCAGTGTCCTCCAACTGGTCTTCCATCCAAATGTGGGTGCCCAGCAGATATAGTCGACAAGAAATTATTAACCGTCCTATATGCGAGACCCTGGCTGGCCAATTCCAAGAGGAAATTCACAATCATATGGACACCTGTCCCCACGGAATCCACAGTACGTTTGTCACACCAATATACCCATTGTTGCCAGGCAGCCTCATACAGTTTATGTGTAGAGGAATAAAAAAAACAAAAAGGAGGGACCTGGGAGATTAGTGGTCCAGTGTACAGTCTCCCATGTATAATGATAAGAAAAGAAGGGTACACTGTTCCAAACAAAGTGAAAATAGGACCTATTTCTACAGGAGCGAGAACCCTCAAGCATCACATTGGATGACTGGTTTCATCATTGGGAAAGCTCCTCGTTAGGCCGGTGCTGCAATGCCTACCTGGCTCCACTGAGGGGGCTCTTAACCGTTTTTGCTCTACTGATAGTTAGAGGGAAATAATCAGTCTGATAGGGTACCTGACTGTAAGGTACCTGAGCAATGAAGGAGAGAAAATACGACTAAATAAAATTGGTTGTCCATCAACAATAAATAATCATAATTTTAATCAGTAATAATGTGATGGAGACCAAAGTTAAAAACAAAATGGGAGTAAAAAGTGAGTGGTGATGCTCATCTACTCTCAAAAAATATATAAGAGGATTAACCCAATTGTGGCTCCTCTGAGGAAAGGGTCTACATGTTTCGCGTCTGGTGGTCCATCCGGATCCCTTGACGCTTCATCAGGACCAAAGAAAAATAATAACTTCTCCAAATAAAATTAAAAAGGCCCAAATAGGAGCAAAAGTAATGAAGAACAGTCACTTACTGTAAGATTGTTCTTTATGTCACACAAGGTCGCCGATCCCTGGTATTTGGATAGAGCTCATTGGAATCAGATATCAGGAACCGGAACTGACAATTTGTGTCAGAAGTCCGTAGGTCATTGCACCTACCCTCCTGATAGCGTCCCCGCTCGCGTCTTTAGTTGTCCTGAAAGCGCCCGGCTACTGTCTTGCGGGGACTTGCCCTTCCACCCCCACACCCCCCCCCCCAACCCCTTGTGGCGTCTGATGATGTCAGCGCGCGATTGCGTGCTGAACTCATCAGAGGTTGCCCCCACCACACTGGAAGCTCAGCTTCCAGCTCAGATCGGAGGAGAAATGCAAAAGCATTTCTCCTCTGATCACACGTAGGGGTCGAGAGAAGCATGAAAGGAGAGGAAAGGCGTTTCCTCTCCTTTCATGTCTCTCTCGGCATTTCTGCAGCAGGAATGCCACTAGACACCAGAGAGTTTAGTTTTTTATTTATGTATATACATAAGGGGAGTGCACCCTTGGGCAAGGGCCGCTCCCCATGGGGGCAAAATATTTTTGCTCTTTTCCAACCCCGGGGGCAGATCGGCCTATTAAAATTAGGCCAATCTGCACCTGGGGGGGCAGAAACCCCTAGACACCAGAGATATATATTTTTTTATGTTTACTTTTATTTTCTATATGGGGAGTGACCCGTTAGGCAAGGGTCATTCCCCTGGGGGGCAAATTGTATTTAGGCCATTTCTGCCCCCCTTGGGGGCAGATAAGCCTATTTTTAATAGGCCAATCTGCCCCCAAGAGGGGCAGAAAAGCCTAGACACCAGGGATTTTTTTTTTTTATTTTTTTTTTTTTTTATATGTGGGGAGCGACCACTTAGGCAAAGGTGGCTCCCCTGGAGTGCAAATTGGCTTTAGGTCATTTCTGCCGCCCTTGGGGGCAGATTGGCCTATTTTTGTTAGGCCAATCTGCCCTAAAGGAGGGCAGAAACCACTAGACACCAGGGATTTTCATTTTTTTGCATCAGTTACACGCAAGGGGAGTGACCCCTTAGGCAAGGGTCGTTCCCCTGGGGGGGAATTTATTTTAGGCCATTTCTGCCCCGCTCTTTGGGGCAGATCTGCCTATTTTTATTAGGCCGATCTGCCCCTAAAGGGGGCAGAAACCACTAGGCACCAGGGATTTTCTTTTGCACCAATTTCATGCAAGGGGTGCGACCCCTTAGGCAAGGGTCGCTCCCTTAGGGGGGAATTTATTTTAGGCCATTTCTGCCCCCCCCTTGGGGGCAGATTGGCCTATTTCTATTAGGCCGATCTGCCCCTGGGGGGGCAGAAACCACTTAAGCACCAGGGATTGGTGTGTCTGTATGTGTGTGTTTTGTTTGGGTGGACAGCCCCTTTGTCAAGGGTCTCTCCCCATGGGGCCACATTACTCTTGGCCATATCTGCCCCCCTTGGGGGCAGATTGGCCTATTGTTGGAAGGTCCATCTGTCCCCAAGGGGGGGGGGGGCAAAAGCCCACCAGAGACCTGGGAAGTTTTTTTTTCCAAAATAAGAGGGTGTGGGTATGACCATACCCCCCCACCCCAAATAAATGGCACCAAAGCTGTCCTGTCCACTAGTGGGCAGATGGGACAATTACCCCAGATCCACTCCCCTGGGGGTGGGCAGAAAGCATACTAGATGCCAGAGAATTAAAAAAATATTTATAAAATAGTGGGGTGGTGGCTACCAACCAGTATGGGCCTGGTTATGACCCCACCCCAACTGAAGGGGGTAACAGTCTTTCTGCTCTCCCCCCACACACTAAAACATCTTATCCCACGGCAACCAAGAGGACATTTGATTATTTTGGGTTTTGGTTTTAAATTTGGGTCATGAGAAATTGGCTAACTCTCAAAATCATCCCACTTGGAATGGTAAGGGCTGCTAATTTTAGACTTTTGGGACGCTGCTCTGTAGAAAAATCCACAAGACCTAGACACATCTGAAAACTAAACATATGGGTGATTCCAGGATTTGTGTGCTTCACATGCACCCACACCATTTTCTTACTCACAATGCCCTGCAAACCTACAACTTTGCTGGAAATCACACATTTTTCCCACATTTTTGTGATTAAACCTTCCGGAATCTGCAGGAATCCACAAAATTCCTACCACCCATCATTGTCTCATTTATACCGATAAAGATTCTGCTGCACTTGTCAGCCTAAACATTTTTTTTTTTCAAACTGCCCTTTTGGACTCGCTTTGGTTTCCCACTCAGTTTTGACATGTTTTTAGCTCTTTCCTGTCACAGACACTTGGTCCACCTAGACAAGTGACGTATCATTTTTACCGGGAGACTGAGGGGAACGTTGGTTGGTAGGAAATGTGTCCCGGTGCAGTGATGCCACAAAGAAATGTGGGGAAAATGTGATTTGTTAGCTAAGTTTGAGGTTTGCTGAGGATTCTGGGTAAGAAAACATGTGGGGATCCCTGCAAGTCACACCTCCCTGGACTCCCTCGGGTGTCTAGTTTTCAGAAATGTAGGGGTTTGGTAGGTTTCCCTAGATGGCTGCTCAGCCCAGGACCAAAAACGCAGGTGCCCCCCGCAAAAACAGGTAGTTTTGTATTTGATCATTTTGATGTGTCCAGATAGTGTTTTGGGGTATTTCCAGTAGCAGCCGGCAGCTTTAGGAGGGAGGGGGGCAGGCGGGAAGCACACAAACACTCATTCTTTCACACACACACGCACGCACATCCATTAATAACACTCATAACATTCAAACATGCACACATGCACCAAACATTAATTTTAAAAGATCACACACACACTTACCTTCAGCCTCGGAGGTCCCAGGAGGGTTGAGACTGCTGCCTTCCCTCAATGGCTGACCTTAGGTCAGCCAATGTGGAAAGGCACCGGTCCCAGCCTCGTCACAGAGTGGGATGGGGTCAGTGAGACTGCTGACCCCACCCCACTCTGTGACGAAGTGTCACTGATTAACACTCGCCCTGGGTGCTTCAGGGCTTAAACCTGAAGCTCGAAGGTCGAAGTCAATGGGTGATGCTTTCCTCATTACCCAGGGGAGGGCCTTGACGCACCTTTGCTGCGCCGAGGAGGTCACGCCCATAGGAGCTGTGACCTCCTCAGCCCAGCAAAGTTCCGCTCAGGCAGTCTGCGCAAATTGCGCATGTCTGCTCCTGGCTGCCTGACCTGAACATGAAGAGTGTCTGTCAGGCTGACCTTTGTTCAGCCTGACAGACACTCTTCTTGAGGGGCAAAAGGTGGGGGGTGTGGCCCCTCTGCCCTAAAGGACGGGCCGCGTCTGGGTATTTCCTTTTTCGGGCACCAGGACTACCCACATAAGTGAGGTACCATTTTTATCGGGAGACTTGGGGGATCGCTGGGTGGAAGGAAATTTGTGGCTGCTCTCAGATTCCAGAACTTTGTGTCACCGAAATGTGAGGAAAAAGTGTTTTTTTAGCCAACTTTTGAGGTTTGCAAAGGATTCTTGGTAACAGAACCTAGTGAGAGCCCCACAAGTCACCCCATCTTGGATTCCCCTAGGTGTCTAGTTTTCAAATATGTGCAGGTTTGGTAGGTTTCCCTAGCTGCCGGCTGAGCTAGAGACCAAAATCCACAGCTAGGCACTTTGCAAAAAACAGGTCTGTTTTCTTTGGGAGAATGCGATGTGTTCATGTTGTGTTTTGAGGCATTTCCTTTTGCGAGTGCTAGGCCTACCCACACAAGTGAAGTACCATTTTTATTGGGAGACTTGTGGGAACGCTGGGTGGAAGGAAATTTGTGGCTCCTCTCAGATTCCAGAACTTTGCATCACCAAAATGTGAGGAGAAAGAGTTTTTTTAGCCACATTTTGAGGTTTGCAAAGGATTCTGGGTAACAGAACCTTGTGAGATCACCACAAGTCACCCCATCTTGCATTTTTCTAGGTGTCTAGTTTTAAAAAATGCGCAGGTATGATAAGTTGCCATACGTGCCGGCTTAGCTAGAGGCCAAAATCCACAGCTAGGCACTTTCCAAAAAACTGCTCTGTTTTCTTTGGGAAAATGTGATGTTGTGTTTTGGGGCATTTCCTGTCACGGGCGCTAGGCCTACCCACACGAGTGAGGTACCATTTTTATCAGGAGACTTGGTGGAACGCTGGGTGGAAGGAAATTTGTGGCTCCTCTCAGATTCCAGAACTTTCTGTCACCAAAATGTGAGGAAAAGGTGGGGTTTTTGGCCCAATGTTGAGGTCTGCAAAGGATTCTGGGTAACAGAACCTGGTGAGAGCCCCACAAGTCACCTCATCTTGGATTTCCCTAGGTGTCTAGTTTTTAAAAATGTGCAGTTTTGGTAGGTTTTCCTAGGTGCCGGCTGAGCTAGAGGTCAAAATCTACAGCTAGGCACTTTGAAAAAAATGACAGATTTCAATGTAAAAATGTGATGTGTCCATGTTGTGTTTCCTGTCGCGAGCGTTAGGCCTACCCAAGCAAGTGAGGTACCATTTTTATTAGGAGACTTGGGGGAACACAGAATAGCAAAACAAGTGTTATTGCCCCTTGTCTTTCTCTACCTTTTTTTCATTCCAAATGTAAGACATTGTGTAAAAAATAAGTCTATTTGAGAAATGCCCTGTAGTTCACATGCTAGTATTGGCACGCCGGAATTCAGAGATGTGCAAATAACCACTACTTCTCAACACCTTATCTTGTGCCCATTTTGGAAATACAAAGGTTTTCTTGATAACTATTTTTCACTCTTTATATTTCAGCAAATGAATTGCTGTATACCCGGTATAGAATGAAAACCAATTGCAAGGTGCAGCTCATTTACTGTCTCTGGGTACCTAGGGTTCTTGATGAACCTACAAGCCCTATATATCCTCGCAACCAGATTAGTCCAGCAGAGGTAACTGTATATTGCTTTCAAAAATAGGACATTGCAGGAAAAAGTTACAGAGTAAAATGTTGCGAAAAAGTGCTGGTTTTTTTCACCTCAATTTCAATATTTCTTTATTTCAGCTGTTATTTTCTGTAGGAAAACCTTGTAGGATCTAACAAATTACCCCTTGAATTCAGAATTTTGTCTACATTTCAGAAATGTTTATATTACTGGGATCCAGCAATGGCTTTACACCCATTTCTCTCACTAACTGGAAGGAGGCTGAAAGCACAATATAATAGTAAAAATGGGGTATGTCACAGTAAAATGCCAAATTCTGTTGAAAAATGGGGATTTCTGATTCAAGTCTGCCTGTTCCTGAAAGCTGGGAAGCTGGTGATTTTAGCACTGCAAACACTTAAAAAAAAAAAAATCTTTTTATTGAATATTTTAATTAACAATTCTTACAGTGATTTAATAAACAGTGTTAAATGTAATGTCTTTAATGTCTTTGTGGAGTTCCTTTACCACCTTCTTGCTTCTTATCTTCCTATGTTGTTGATTATTTAATGAGTTACAACTTGTATCATTGTTACATTTGGTTAAATGAGCACAGTAAGAACGATGGAAAGAAAATAATGAAAAAGAGAATGGGAAAAGATATATAGTAGATTGGAGGGGGAGGGCTGATGCTAACGGAGGGAGATGCTTTATTTGACGACTTGACGACATCTTTTTGGGTGTTTGGTGGAATGGTGGGGCCCGCGGGGGCGCTGGGGGTTCCATATAAAAGTCGCATATGTTTTTCTTTAGGGAGAGGCAACGGGTAATGGGGGTGGGGTTCACAGCAGGAGTGTCTTGTTACTTTTATTTGATGTCTGTATTATACCGGTGATCTAGGATGGACACGTGTCGTCTTTTTTGAGTAGCTGTTCTAGGAAGGTGTCCCATATCTCTGCGTTTTTAACCACAATCCCTATGTCCCTTAAGGTGTTTAATACTTGTATTTCTGCATTGGTCCAGTGGGTTCAATCTTTAGTCCATCTGTGTGTATATCTGGGGTGCTAGTGGTCTTCCACTGTGTTGCAATGAGTCGTTTAAAGGTGATAAACGCTAGGTCTGCATATTTATGTTTTTGTTTGTCCTTGTTGCGCCAATGGCGTATGCCAAAGATGCAGGATTCAGGTGTGGGATTTAGCGAGAGACCCGACCACTTGGTTATCTGTTGTGTGACGGTGTGCCATGTGCGGAGTAGTGGTGGGCAATTCCAGGTCATGTGGAAAAAATCTGCTTCCGTGGTTCCGCATCGTGGACATTCAGAAGTCGCTTGTGGAAATATCCGTTTTATGCGAAGTGGGGTTAAATATGTCTGGTGTGGATAATTAAGTTGAGTATATCTGAAACGGGCAGTGCGGGAAATTTCCCGTGTGGTTGTGAGGGCCATGAACCATTGTTTCTATGTGAGAGGTGTGTGCAGGGCCTTGTCCCAGTGTGATTTTGCTTGTGTTTTTTCCAAATAGGCCTGTAGTATGCGGTATATCCGGGAGATGCTTGTTGGCGTGCCAATATCTGCGAGTAGTTCATGTAGTGTGGGTGATATTGGTGGTTCTGAGTTACCTTGGCCCCATGTTTTATGTATCAATCCTTTGAGTGCCCCGTGTGTGATGAATTCACCTGGTCCTAGAGTGTATGTCTCTGCCAGTTTCGTATATGTAATATATTGCTCGTCTTCATATAGGTCGCCGATCTGTTGTAAACCTTTTGCAGTCCATGACGCTAGGCCCAGTGTGTCATGTAATTTATTTATTCCTGGTATAGCTAGTAGGGGAATCTTTGGTGAGTATAGTGGTACACGGGTTCCCTTTGATACGTAGCGGTTCCAGGTGCGTTTGGCAGCTGTCATTAGTACGTTTTTATGATGTGGAATGGGTATGCCCCCCATAAGCCAGTCTAGTATCTTTGTGCGTCCTAGTTGTGTTCTCACTTTGTGTCCCTCTGGATTTGGGGGATCCTGTAGCCAAGTCTTAATCCAATGCAATTGTGCTGCTGCATAATAGAGTTCGAGGTGCGGTACACCCTTCCCCCCCCTTTCCACTGGGAGGTAAAGCTTAGCTACAGCCACCTTTCTGCGTCCGCTCGCCCATATCAATTCAGTCAGCAATTTGGTTAATTGTACGAAGAGTGTTTTTGGTAGTATTAGTGGTAGTGCTGCAAAGTATTAAAGTAATCGAGGAAGCACTATCATTTTGGCCAGAGCCACTCTCCCCGTGGGCGAGAGGGGCAGGGAGCACCAAAAGGGTATAGAGCTTTTAATTGATCTAATTGCTCTATCTAGGTTGCCTTCTTTTAAGTCTGTGGCGTTATGGTAAATATGGACTCCTAGATATTTAAAAGTTATGTGTTCCCACTTTAAGTCTTTGTCGATTGTCGCTCCGACATGTGGTTCTGGGGATGGTCTCATGGGGAATATGCATGATTTGGCCCAGTTGACTTGCAGGCCGGATAAGTCTCCAAAAGTGTTAAGTAATTGCAATATATGTGGAAGGGATTCGATGTAGTTGCGCAGGTATATTAATGCATCGTCTGCATATAATGAGACTATGCGGAATTCTTCGCCATCTGGGATGCCCCATTCTGCTGCTTCATTGCACAGTCTTGCAGCGAGTGGCTCTATTGCAAGTGCAAACAATAGTGGTGATAATGGACAGCCTTGTCGCGTACCTCTACCTATATCGAATTTTTCTGATATGATACGCCGGTTTTAATCTGTGCTTTGGGGTTAGTGTATACTATGGATATCCAGCGTATAAAGCCTGCGCCAAATCCCATTTTTTATAGTGTTGTCATCAAGAAAGGGCAGCCCAGAGTGTCAAAGGCTTTTTCTACATCTAGTGAAACCGCCACACGGGAGTGAACTAGTCCCGGAGTCTTGGACATGATGTGTAATAAGTTTCTAATATTAATAAAGGTATTACGCCCTGGTATAAAGCCAGATTGGTCTGGGTGTATCAGGGTAGTCATTAGTGGTAGGAGGCGATTTGCTAGGATTTTCCCTAGTATTTTATAATCTGAATTTAATAGGGATAGGGGTCTGTATGAGCAGACGTTTAAAGGATCACGTCCTTTTTTATGTAAGACTACGATTGCCGCCTCTCTTTGTGTTTCTGTGAGTTGTCCTTTTTTGTATGCTTCTTGTAGCATTGTTTGGAATGGTGCGATTATCTGTGGTGTGAAAGTCTGGTAGTATTCGATGGGGAGTCCATCTGTCCCTGGGGTTTTATTATGTGTCAACTGTTTTAGGCCCTCATTACAACATTGGCGGTAAAAGGCGCTTACCACCGTGCAGAAGACCGCCAAAACACCGCCACGGCCGCGGAATTCCGCCACGGCTAATATGACACACATCTCGGAATCCGCCTAATTCAGACACCCACACAAGACCGCCACACCAAAGGTCAGTGATAAAATGGCGAAAACAAAACCTCCACCGTCACGCCAACAGAAACACTCCCATGCTGTCACAACCCACGAATCCACGCGGCGGTCTTTCAACCGCGGTATTCCATTGGAGGTACACACCGCCGCGCTCAAAATACACACACATCTCCAAAACACCGCCACTTTGGACAATTCCAAATACACACACCTGATACACATACAAACACCACTCCCACACACCCAACACCATATAAAACACACACCCACATCACCCACAAACCCCTATCGACCATAATTCATGAACGAAGGCCAGATAGACAGAGAGCACAGTAACTGAGAACCCCACCACACAGAGGCACACAACACCATCACCCATACAACATTACACGCACAAAACACCACACACCACTACACATCACCAAACACATCAACACTTACACCACCCCACACATCACCCATACCACCTCATGTCATGCCAAAGAAACCCCTGGTTTTCCGAGGAGGAGCTCAGGGTCATGGTGGAGGAAATCCTATGGGTAGTGCCACAGCTATTTGGCTCACAGGTGCAGCACACATCCATAGCCAGGAAGATGGAGCTATGGCAAAGAATCGTGGACAGGGTCAACGCTGTGGGACAACATCCAAGAAATCGGGAGGACATCAGGAAGAGGTGGAACGACCTACGGGGGAAGGTGCGTTCTGTGGTCTCCAGGCTCAACATCGCGGTACAGCGGACTGGCGGCAGACCCCCACCTCCTCCCCCACAACTAACAGCATGGGAGGAGCAAGTCTTGACCATCATGCATCCAGAGGGCCTCGGAGGAGTCGGTGGAGGAATGGACACTGGTAAGTTAAATCTCAACTATCATATCCCCCACCCTACCTGCATGCCATCACACACCCCCACCCTCACCCCCTCCCCTATCACTCCAACTCCTCACTAATGTACGCATAACACAAACCACACATCCCAACACCAAGCCCTGTATGCAAAAACAAAGCATGGTCACCCCTCACCAAAGCATGCTCACTGCACATACCCATAACAACCCCCTAACCATCATCACACAAACCCACACACAGGAATGCTTGCACTGGGGTACACAAACACCCACCCATTGCACACCATTACACACACACATGCACTAATCATGCTCTTAAATCCCTGCAGGACCACTACGGAAAGTCACCACACCGGAGGGTCCAGACAACTCCACTCCACCCACAGAAGAGGCCCACAGTGACGACAGCAGCTCTGCCCTACCGGATCCTGATGACCAGCCCGGACCATCGTGGGCCTCGGGACAGTCGGTTCCCCTTGCACAGGCACAGCCCAACACTGACCTTCCACCCTCTGGTAACACCAGCACAGCACCCACCCAGCGGGCCCATACCTCCGTACCCAGGACACGTCAATCAGCGGTGTGTCCACCACTGCAGGTAGCCCAGGATAACCCACCACCCCAACAACAACAGGGACCTGGGGGCAGTGGCAGTGGGCACACGGTCCAGGGGACGGAGGCACAGGAACACAGGGGAACTGGGAGGGCTGCTGTGCGACAGGGGGCAGACAGGCCAAGGGAACCCACCCTCCACGAGGCCCTCTCCTCCATCATGGGAGCCTACCACCACTCCCAGGAGACGATGGCGACGGTCCTGGCCAAGTTTCAGGAGACCCAGCGCCTGCAGGACGAACTGTATTTGGGGTTCAGGGAGGAGCTCAGAACCATCAGCTCCGCCCTGGGCACCATCGTAGGGGTGCTGAAGGACATACAAAAGACCATGAGGGACACCGTGGCACTCCAAGGGGCCCCTGACACTAGCATGAATGATGAACTGCCCACCACCTCCGCTGGCGGTAGTGGACAGGACGCCCCGCCACAGGACCACCACACCAGCACCCCACCCCCTGCAGACGGACAACCACCCCGCAAGCGGTCCCTGAGATCCAGGAACAGGACAGAGCAAGATGGCAAGACCCCCGCCAGGAAATGAGACCACCCTGATTGTCCTCCCACTGTCCCACTTTGTATCCCTGTCCATATTGGAACTGCCCCAGCTCCACTTCCTATGCCCATATGGGCAAAGCACCTGTGAGACGAATAGACTGGACTCTGCCATGACATTCCTCCACCATCACCCATCACCATTTTACAACCCCCCTCCATTTTTGAGCACTGAAATAAACACCCTTGAACCACAAAACAATCTGGAGTCAGTCTGTGATTTGGTAAATATGTATAATCAATGACAGTGTCAACATGCGTTTCCAATTGTAAAGCCAACATACCTATGTCACACATCACAAGTCCTTGAAGGATGCAAGCAGATGACACACGTTGCTAACCACACCTGTAAAACCGTAATTTAAAGGTACAACCCAGTGACCAAATACTGCTATGAACTGACAGACAGGATAGAGGCAGAAGTGTGAAAGTGAATGTAATGGTAAAAACAAAACTGTTCTCACCTGTGTGTCACTGGAAATATTGCTGTATGACTGGCTCCCTGTTGTCTATGTCTTCTTCCTCAGCGTCCTCCTAATCACATTGGAAAACACAGGCTGGGACATCCTTGATGCCTTGGCCACTGTTGTCTGAAACGATCCACTTGCAAGGAAATGGCGCAATGACAGCACCTGCACTTGAGGTGGGATTCCTGTGGAATGGCGGATTGGTGACATCAGGTCTGGCTCCAACTGGGTATATAGTTCCTGGATAGTGGCACGGTCAAACCTGTAGGTGATGAGTAAATGTCGCTCCTCCATTGTCAACAGGTCCACCAGCGGTCGGTACACCGGAGGATTCCGCCATCTTCTCAAATGTCCAAGCTGACGGTGCCTAGGAAGGACAACAGCTAACACAGAGTCAACAAAATCCCAGGTATGTACTCACAGATACACAGAACACAACACCAAAGACAAAAATCTTCCTGTATGTGTGTCGAGTGTAGGCCTAGGTATGTGTGACGCAGTTGTAAATTAAGCCATGTGGGCACCTGAAATGGCGGCTGCCTGACCTCTAAACTGGGAAAATGGGATGTGAGGTAACTGCGCTGGCGTTGTACACCGTTGTGGTAGGCGGTCGAAGACCGCAGCGCAAAGCTGCATTGGTTAACATTGGACCCTTTTGGTCCCAGGAGCCAATGATGAAGTGCGCCGGCGGTGATGAGACGCACCGCCGCGGACGTCACTGCTGCGGACGTGACCGCCATTTTCTCTCTGTTCAATCACTTGATACCTGATCTTCGACAGGAGAGGACCTACACTGCAAGTGCTGCTGTGACCTCGGTCTGGAAGAGACAATGGCTGCTGCATCTGGGGAAAGGGCCCCTGCCTTCACTGCTCAGGAGTTGGAGAAGCTCGTGGACGGGGTCCTCCCCCAGTACACGCTACTTTAAACCAACAGGTAAGTACACAGGGAGCACGTTGTATGGGCTATGCCTGGGTGGAGAGGGCTGGTTGTAAGAGGGAAGGGGGCAGAGTGCAGTGAACATGAAGGACTGTGAATGCATGTGCCATATGGCAAGGGCAGGGATGTGGGCCACTCACTTCGACAGTGCTCTTGCTAATGACTTCTCTTCTTCCCCTGTGCATGTCATGTAGGTCCGTTCCCACCAGAAGAAGGACATTTGGCGTGCCATCGCCAAGGACGTACGGACCCTGGGGGTCCACCAGAGACGGGGCACCCACTGCCATAAAAGATGGGAGGACAGTCGCCGCTGGAGCAAGAAGACATCGGAGGCTCAGCTTGGGATGGCCTCCCAACGTGGGAGGGGTGCCCGTCGCCCCATGACCCCTCTGATGTTCCGGATCCTGGCGGTGGCCTACCCTGAGTTGGATGGGCGCTTGAGGGCATCACAGCAGACACAAGGGGATGAGTACACCCTCATTCTGGGGACTTTGTGTGCAGTTGAGGGGTCTGGGTGTGGGAGGAGGGCTGTGGGTTTCCCTAGGCCATGGCGACTTCTATAGGCTAGGCCCCTCTGTAATGCAGGCCATGTGGCACTCCACCCCACCGCAGTAGAGTGACAAGTACAGGCATACATGCCCCTGTGGCATCCATGTGTGCAGATGTCCACCATAGCGAAGTAGGCCATATCCCAGGAATTGCATCTGTAGAGGCCAGGAGCACGGCGTATTGCAGGGGGCTGCTGTGTCTGTATTGTCCGCCAACGGTAGCGGTAAGCCATGCACTCAACCTGTCTATCTTCTGTTGTTCCCCCCCCCCCTTTCTCTGCTCTCCCTGTTCTTTTGTGCATCAACATCATCAGGCGGAGGTACAGTGGCACTGGAGCACGAGGGAGCTGCATCCCACATGGCCATGGAGGGCCACACCACGGACTCAGAATGCACCAGTGGGACGGAGGGCGAGGGGAGCTTCACGTCACCGGATCACCAACCAGCGACACGGACTCGTCCGCCGATGGGAGCTCCCTTGTGGTGGCGGCACCATCTGTGCCCCACACTTCTACAGGTACAGCCGCCACCTCCCCTACCAGCACCGCCCTCCCAGC
This sequence comes from Pleurodeles waltl, assembly GCF_031143425.1. Classification (NCBI taxonomy): domain Eukaryota; kingdom Metazoa; phylum Chordata; class Amphibia; order Caudata; family Salamandridae; genus Pleurodeles; species Pleurodeles waltl. The sequence goes on from NC_090442.1 coordinate 1,021,816,030, forward strand.
AGCCCCTCAGCCTTCGCCCCGTGCCTGCTCACCTAGGAGGGTGGGCATCACCTTCGCCCCAGGCACCTCAGCCCCTGCCCCTGTCACCCCTGCTGCCCTCAGTGAGGAGGTCATTGACCTCCTCAGGTCACTCACTGTTGGGCAGTCTACCATTGTGAATGCTTCCAGGGTGTAGAAAGGGAGTTGCAACACGGTAATGCATTCCTGGAGGGCATTCATTCTGGTCAGGCTGCCCTTCATCGAACCCTGCAATCTTTGGCCTCAGCACTGATGGCAGCCATTGTCTCTGTGTCTAGCCTCCCCCTCCAACTTCCTCCACCCAGACCTAATCCCCTGTACCCCAGCCCATCCCAAGCACACCATCAGACAAGCATGCACACACCTCAACACACAAATGTAGCTCAGGCAAACATAGGCATCGCACATCCCACAGGCACTCACACAAGCATCACCCACATACAGACACAGCAACATCCACTGCCTCCACTGTGTCCCCCTCCTCATCATCTCCCTCCTCCCTCCCAGTGTCGTCTACACTCTCACTTGCATGCACTACATCTACAGGCACTAGGACTCCCACCAGAACACCCAGCACCACACCCCGCTCACCTGCACTCACCACCCCCACTCCCATTTACACGTCCCCTGTGTCCTCTCCCAGTGTGTCTGTGTCGCCCCCTCCCAAAGTACACAAACGCGGGCGCCCACACACCCAACATCCATCCACCTCATGACAGCCTCCAGTACCTTCACCTGCACCCAAAACACCTAGAGTGACACTTCCTACAACCACCTCCTCTTCCTCCACTCCCAGACCCCCTCCAGCTACCCATCCCAGTGTTCGTCATAAACTCTCCCTCAGCAACGTTGACCTCTTTGCCCCCATCCCCACCCCTCCAATTCATAAGTCCCGGAGTAGCGTCTCAGCCAAAAAGACTCCAGTACCAGTGGTGCGTGTTACACATGTGTGGAGTGCACCGGCCACCAGGGCAGGCAGTGTGACATGGAGCCAAAGCACTGCCAGTCCACCCACTGTAAAGCATCTCAAGATGGAAAGTGGCCGACGGGACAGGGTGAAGACTCCTGGCGGCAAAACTACTCACAAGGGTCCCAGGGGGATTGCAGAGTCAGCTGTGACTCCTCCAAAGGTGGTGAAGGGCCAGAAGAAGTCTGCACAGTCTGGTGAGAGCAGCACGGCGGAGAAGGGCGCCATCCTCCCCGGCGGCCGGGACGCCACCGCCAGCACCGTCGTCACTGGTCAGGAGACCACCGCCGGAGTCAGTGCCCAGGAGGGCAGGAATATTGTCACTGGTCAGGAGAACACCGCCGGAGTCAGTGCCCAGGAGGGCCCCGGCTGCCACAGCCGCGCTGGGCAATGAGGGACCATCATGCCACACACCAATGCACAGGTCAGAGACCGCCATGGCAAAGCACCGCTGAACAAGGGAATCACCGACATGGTGAAGACCGCAGAACAGGGCACAGCACAGATGAACAGGGCATAGAACCGCTGAACAAGGGAATCACCGCCATGGTGAAGACTGCTGAACAGGGCAAAGCACCGCTGAACAAGGGAATCACCGCCATGGTGAAGACCGCTGAACAGGGCACAGCACCGCTGAACAGGGCATAGAACTGCTGAACAAGGGAATCACCGCCATGGTGAATACCGCTGAACAGGGCAAAGCACCGCTGAACAGGGCAGAGAACGGCTGAACAGATCAGAGACCGCCATGGCAAAGCACAGCTGAACAAGGGAACACCGCCACATCAAGCATCGTTATCCCATGTACAGCTGGGACTGTGACGGAACAGGAACCGTCACGGGGAGCCTAATGCAGTGTGGGCACCATTCCCCCTCCAGAACCAGTGGAGACTGTTATCCACTTGAGAGACTGTGACTTTGCACTCCCCAGGATGGAACAGTGGGCAAGCCACCCACTGTAGAGACTTGAGAGACTGTGGCTTTGCACTCCCCAGGATTGTTCAGTGGACAAACCAACCACTGTAGAGACTTGAGAGACTGTGGCTTTGCACTCCCCAGGATTGTTTAGTGGGCAAACCAACCACTGTAGAGACTTGAGAGACTCTGGCTTTGCACTCCCCAGGATTGTTCAGTGGGCAAACCAACCACTGTAGAGACTTGAGAGACTGTGGCTTTGCACTCCCCAGGATACATCAATGGGCATGGAGCCCCGTCGTGGATCTGGCGTGGTGCTGTAATCCGGCTGAGGTGCCCCCCCCTTCCCTTCCCCCTGAGGTGCCTGTTGTATTTCGATCTGATGCACCAGCGGTGTTCTCTCCGTTTGTGGACAGGTATCTATTGTGGGCCTCGCCCCCATGCATTTTTGGACCAGTGGTGCACGGACATTGATATGTGCATACCTGCACTGCTTCTTGTAATGTAAATACTTTTGAATGTGTATATATATATATATCTGTATATAATTGGTAATTGTATTTTGATACATTACAATTTTTGGACTGATTTCCTTTGGTCTTTGCATTCTTCCGGGGGGGTTGTGGGTTGTTACTGTGATGTTTTGACATGCATTGGTGTGTGTGTTATAATGTGCGAGGGTGAGGGTGGTGGTGGGGGTGTTTCGTGTGTGTCCCCCTGACTTTTGCCTCCCCCCTCCCCTATGTCGTAGGTGCAGTACTCACCGCTGTCTTCGCTGCCGCCGTTGCTGGTGCTCGTAAATGAGCAGGAAGACAAGGGCAGGTAGGATTTGTAATTCCGGCTCCATGGTGTCCTCCTTCCTCGTGGAGTGTTTGAGGTGAGCGTTTTCCCTTTGAAATGGCTGTTTCCGCCGTGTTTTTATCCACGGTGAATCCGCCCCGGAAAAGGTGGCGGATTGGCGGGTTGTGATACTGTGGGCGGTACATTGTCTGCCGCATGTCTGTTGGCGGTGACCGCTGCGCTGCTTGTCTGTACCGCCGTGGCGGTCGGAGTGTTAAAGTGGCTGTCTATGTTGGCGGTTTCCGCCACGGTCATGATTCCCTTTTATTGTCCGCCGGCCTGTTTGCGATATTACTGCACCTTTAACACCGTCCGCCAGGGTTGTAATGACCCAATTAATATCGGTAATATCTCTTCTCTTTTGATTGGTCTATTGAGGTTTATAATTTGTTCTGTGTGTAATCTCTTCAATGGGGCGTGCTGAAAGAACTCTGCCAGCTGTAGCGGGTATGGGGGAGGTTCGGTTGCGTACAGTGTACTATAGTATTGTTTGAATGTCTCATTAATCTCTTGCTGTGAGTTTACCATTGTGCCTGTATCTTGTCTTATAGCGTTTATGGGTGTGACTTTCTGTGTCCCTTTTGCTAGCCACACTAGTAGCCTGCTAGAGCAGTCGCCTTCGGCGTGTAGGAGTGCTGTGTAGTGTCGATAGTCGAATTTGCGCAAGCAAGTCTTGGTTATGTTCCATTGGTTTTTGAGGTTAGTTAATTCGTTGCTACTGCCTCTGCCCAGGGCCAATTCGCATTCCATGTTGCGTATTTTCCCTTCAATATCATGTAGCTCTGCACTTAGTTCTCGGCGGACCCAACCTGCCGTTGCCATGCAAATGCCTCTTATTACCACTTTGTGTCCATCCCATTCTGTAGCTCGTGATGTTATTGTCTTTGTGTTGATTGCAAAGTAGATTTCTATTTCTTCTGCTATTTTGGCTCGGAAATGTTACCAGTAACGGGCAGTGATCTGATAGGGTTTTGGCCAGGTATGTTGCGTTATGTATCATGTGTGCTAACCTGCCAGTGCATAGTAATAGGTCTATTCTCGTATGGAGTTGATGTACTGGTGAGTAAAAAGAGTATTCTCTATCTGTGGGGTGTAATCGTCTCCATTTATCTTGTAATTCTCTTTCTTGTAACCATTTATTGAGTGCACAGGACAAAGTCCTGCACTGGACGTCTCTTGTTGGGGGGTGTGATCTGTCCATTGACATCTCTATTACGCTATTAAAATCTCCCCCCCATATAGTGGGTGTGGTGGGGTCATACGGAATTTGTGTGGTGATGGTCTGAAGGAATTCTCCTTGTCCTGTGTTGGGTGCCTATAGTCCAATTATTATTAGTTGTTTCCCGTCTAGCTCTCCTTCCAGGCAAGTGTATCTTCCATTATTATCTATGTGTACATCTTTGATTGTGTATGGTACGCCGGGAGCTATCCATATTAATACACCCTTCGCATATGTCGAGGTTTTAGTGCCATGTACTATACCTGACCAATTTTGATCTATTTCACTCAGTTCGTGTGTTGTAGCATGTGTCTCTTGTAAGATAGCAATATGTACTTTGTGTTGTTTAAGGTACAAGTGTATCTTACGTCTTTTAGTCAAGTTGGCTAGTCCCCTAACGTTCCAGGTTACTATGTTATATGACGTCATATTGTGTAGGTTGCATGGTGTGGTGTGTTGCCCAGCCCCAGGTCCCACGTCGTCCCAACCAGCCCCCCCCCCAGAATCTCCCATGTGTTGGAATATAGAGCATCTTGTAGAGGGAATACAAAGTAAAAGAAATAATAAAACTTACATTGGTTAATCTAGCTTGGGACTGCGAGGCACAACTGGTGCAACTGTTTACATTAGTTACTTCAAGGTCCATTCGGTAACCCATTGGGTTAGGGGCGGTGTTGATGTATTGTCCAGAGTGGCTCTGATTATTCAGCCCGTATGGATGTATTTGCGTCCCTTCTTGTGTTCTGTATTGTGCCTTCTGTGACTGCAGCTCGCTCGTCGCGCCAGGTTTACTTTTTGCATGTTCCTTGTTTGTTGAGAGGGTAGGCCCCGTGGTATGTTTGCTGTTCTACTATTGTTGCTTGGGCTTGTGAATTCGCACAAGGAGGGTCCTGATGCTTTTGCTTTAAAGGTCATCTGCTGAGCATGGAGTAAACGTTGGTCCTGTGGTGAGTGGCGACATGATTAGGCTGTGTTGGCTTCTCGCTGAATCGGAGTCTGAGTTGTTTGTGTCTTGGTTGGATCGTGGCTGTATGCATGAGAACCTGTTCGCCACCTTTAAGACTTGAGCTTGGTCCGCCATTACTTGTGATTTCGTTGGACCCGATTTGGTCCTGTGTTTTGATTTTTTTTGCGGCGTGGTTGTGAAGTCAGCCACTCTTTTTATGTTTGGGTCTCGGCTGTAGTGTATCCAAGTCCATGTGTCTTCTGATGTTGGGAATATGTGGGATCTTTCGCCGTCCACCACACGCAGTTTAGCCAGGTACATCAAGGAGTATGAGTAATTTTTGTCTCTCAGTATTTGCTTTGCTGTGTTAAAGGTGGCGCGTTTGCATTGCACTTCAGCGGTATAATCTGGGTAGGCTGTGATTTTTGCGTTTTCTGTGTCTATTGGACCTGATGTGCGGAAGTTCTTTAGTATCTGGTCCCTGTCTCTATAGTTTAGAAGTCTCGCAATTAGTGGTCTTGGTGGGGCTCCCGGACGGGGAGGGCCCCCTGGTACTCAGCGTGCATGTTCCACTATTAATAGCGGTGGGAGGTCTTTTGGGAATATGTTTTCTCTGAGCCAGCGCTCCAAGAATGCCTCTGCATTTGGGAGTTCGATCTTCTCCGGGAACCCAAGGAATCTCACATTATTACGGCGAGAGCGGCCTTCTGCCTCGTCAGCCCGCTTGTGTAGGCGTAGTATTTCTGATTCCTGGTATTGGAGTTGGAGTTTCATGTCTGCTATGTCCGGTTGCGCTGTGTTAAGGGTTGTTTTAGCTGTTGCGACCCTTTCTGCTAGCTTCCGATGTTCCATTCGAAGAGTGTTGACTTCAGCCACTACAGTGTCTATTTTGCCCTCTAATGATGTTCTGGTGTCAAGTATTGCTTGGAGTACTATTTCCATTTGTGCAGAATGAGCAGTTAGAGTCTCTGTCACTTTGTGTAGAGCGTTTGAGTGGTGTTCTATGTCCATATCTGATGCTGATGCTGAGGGTCTAGCTGCAGTTTGTGTTCTTTGTGGTTTCGGTTTCACCATATTTATATTAATCCTGAGTTTGTTGCGCATCAGTTTATAAGCCAACGTATATTCGCCTTGGGTGTTGTAGTGATTGCTAATTTTCTTCGGGACCACTGAATAGTAGTATTCTTCTACACAGATGTGGTGTTTTATTCTAGTTCAGGGTACACTTATGATCGTGAATCTTACTTTCAGCGGATAATGTCAAAGAGCCCTACTTTCGCAGGTGAATCCGTCTCGTGAACTCGGCTGTGTGGTTTGGCGCAGCTCATTGTGGGGGTGGGAGCGTATTTAAAGGTGTTTTACTTTATAGGGTTGAGTAGGTTCGCAATCCTTTACCAAGTTACTTTTGTGCGTGTTTGCAGGAGTCGCTTTATGAGTCGCTTGATTCCCTTCGCGGCCGTGTCTTCCTGTGTCGCCCGCTTCGCGCACTCCGGCGCCTTCCACGTGGCTTCGAGTCTCCTGAGGTAGGCTTCTCTGTAGGCGAGCCTCTGTGCGAATTTTGAGTTATTTTTTTTATTTTTATTTGCTTATTTATATATATCTTCTTTAGCTACTTTTTTTTTTATATTGTTCTCTTCACTTTATGGCTCTCTCCCCCTTTTCGTGGCACTGTTCATGCCTGAAGGTGCATCATGTTATTTAGTCCATTATGAATGCGCTTTCAAACACTGCATTTATTAATTCAACGTTTAGTTTTCTGTACTGTATGGCTAACAGGGTATTGGCTTAATGGATTGACAAACTGATTTTAAGCCAAGTACTCAAAATATGTTCAGCTAGTGAGTGTAGTGGAGCGGCGCTGCACCCCGGCCTTTGTCTACACTGCCGGGCTTGATTAAAATCCAGTGCCCGATGCGCTTGTTTCTAGCGGCGGTACCGACGATGGGCCACGGCGCAGTGAGCAGCCGGAGCCCGGTGTCCCGACAATCATTCCTCTGGGCCCGCCACTCCACACCTTCGCTTCCCCCGGTCCTGTCCAGGTCCAGGTAGGCCCGGGCGCGCCTCCGTCTGTGCCGCCAGGTTGGGCTCAGATCCACTGTCTGCTGTTCTCGTTCTCGTCTCCAGCTGCTACCGCTTGTGCAGGCCAAGCGTCTCGCCTTAGCTCCACGTCGAGGAGTCACAGCGCGGATGGCGGCAGGGGTTAGAACCCTGACAATCGCTCCGGGGCCTCCCGCGCCTCACCTCCGCTTCTCACGGCTCCATCGGCCAGGCCACTCCCTGGTCGAGGTAGGCCCGAGCACGGGCGTCGCCCCGACTCCAGCGAGGGTCGTCCGGTTTGTTAGTGTGCAAGCCTTATCGCACACATATCTGTTAGTTTTCACGTGCGGTGCCTGGGAATTTGATGTTTTAGCAGGATCTTTTTACGGGCTGTGGCCGGAGCTCTTTTTAGAGCGTCCTTTCACGGCGCCATCTTGACTACACCCCCACCGCAAACCCTTTGTTGATGCCATTTTCAGGGAAAAAACTACAAGCCTTCTTCTGCAGCCCTTTTTCCCATTTTATTTTTTTTAAACAACATTTTCACTGGATTTGTGCTAATTTGTTTGTCTCCTTCAGGGGAACCCACAAAGTCTGGGTACCTCTAGAATCCCAACAGAAAAAGAGGACGCAAAATGGCGTGGGTAGCTTATGTGGACAAAACGTTATGAGGGCCTAAGCGCGAACTGCCCCAAATAGCCCAAAAAAGGCCTGGCACCTGAGGGGAAAAGGCCTGGCAGCGTAGGGGTTAAAAGAAGCGCCTAAATTTCTTCATCTATGAAAGAGCTCTCTGTTTGGGAAAGAAGAAGTAGGTTTGGATGTCCCTTTTGTTGAAGAGTGTAATAAAACTACAACCTGAAACCCTGGACCGTCTGCAACACCCAAGGGTCTTCGGTGATCATCTCCCAACTGTGCAGAAATCACTGTATTCTTCCCCCCACCAAGGCCTTGGAGGCCAGAATAACACCTTCATAAGAGGAATCAGCGGCATTGCTACCACCTCTGTACCTGCTTCTCTGAGCTTGGCCACACTCTCCTTTTTACGGGAAGAGTAGAACAAGGAGGATCCAGAAGGGGAACCTCTTCCTCTTTGGTATTAGCTTCTGAAAGCCTGGTTGAAACCACAGCCTGGCGCTCAGCCTCAAAAGCACCCGTCCCTGGCAAAAAAGGCTGCTGTGGATCACCTTTTTCATGGATATATGTGCCTTGTCCAAAGCAGCGAAAGTGGCTATATTCTCTCTGAGATCCTCCACAAATTTGTCTCCAAATAACAAACCATTCGCCTTGGTGCCCCCCTCTATGGAAGCCAGCTCCGTCAGTTTTGGGTCAACTCTCATTAATAATGATTTCCTTCGTTCAGTTGACATTGCACAGTTAGCATTCCCCAAGAAACAAACTGCTCTCTGAGTCCATTCTAGGATCTCACCTGGATCCAACTGTGAATTGGAATCCTTTGCCTGGACAGCCAGTTCTAATATTTTCGTGAGGGGTCCAGAAATGTCAAGTAACTTCTCTTGGCATCCATGCCATGCCCTGTCTAAACCTTTTTTGGGTACTCTGAAAACTTTTTAAGAAGATTTGGGATGGGACATGTTGGGATCTAATTCTGGCATGTCCACCACTGCTTAGTAGGGTTGGTCTCGGATATTCTGACCTGAGAGTGTTGCACACACTTCATGCCCAAAACCCTTGTGTAGCTTGTCCTCTACATAGTGCGCTACTTCCATGTAGTATATCCATTCAGATGAGTGAGAGTGAATTATATGTTTTGGTTCAAACAAAAGGTTCTTTGGTTCCACCGGTGACTGATCAGTTGTGGTATTACGTGTCTTGCATTGGCTTTTAGATGCTGGACGAGGGTAATCTGGGGATTTGTCTGAATTGTAGGGTGGGGAGGAAGACGTGGAGGACAATGGCATTAATTGAGGGGCTGGCCGCACTGAGCTCCTGGAATGCCCCAAGGGCAGATCATTCCCATACTCATGGTCCCGCAGGACTGGGGCAGCAATCTGGGATAGAACCTCTGCTGACCTAGGAGCAGAAGACAAAGTAGTACCCTCACCTGAGGCTCTCGGGGCACAGCCCCCATCGTTAGTTGCAACCTTGCTGGAGAAGGAGTCCCCAGAAGGTTCCCAAAACTCTTGATGTCCAAAACAGACCAGGGGTTGTGTGAAAACCCTCAAAGCCCTAATTAGGGCTTGATAAACAGAATCCTGCACTTGATTATTCAGTGCTTCCACCAATCTCTCTTCCATCTGGTGCTCATAAGGAACCTCTGTGTATTCCATATATCCTTCCTCCTCATCAGTGTAGTACTCCATAATGATTGAACAATCAAGACCAGAAAGAGGTTAGAAGAGATTCAAGGAGGGAATAAGAGCCCTAAGTAGGTGTAAAAAGTCCCACAGGACAGGGAAATCAATTCAAAACTGCCTCAAAGGTCAGCCAAATAGTTGTGGAGGAAGCCACCTGCAAATTCCCCAAGGCAGAGCCTTTAAACTTGTTTATTCGTCATTCATTGGAGCGAACAGCGTTTCAGGTCTTGCATGCCATTAGGAGCCAGTCGGAACTGAAAGGAACGCCCAAAATGTCTTTGCACGCATGCACGAGCACAACCATAGAAAGAGAACAACGTCCTCGCTCAGAGCATAGACCGCTTCGATTCCCCGCTTTCGCTCCACACTGGCAATACACAAAGAGCAACGATAGTCAAGTGCCCTGTCACTCTGTATACACACTGTTGTTAAAACCAATTCTAAAACATACAAATATAGATATACAATGTGCATAAAAATGAAACACTTAGCTTGGCTGCTTCTGCAGCAAAGAAAGAGGATGGACTATGGTGTTAGTGACATTTATAGGAGGAGACTGTGGGCTGTGGGCTCATGGGATATGCAGTTTAAAGTTTTAAATGTTTTGATTGGCTGCTGTAAAAGCTAGGTAAAGAAAGAGGAGCATAATCTGAAGCCTCCAGTCCTGTCATAGAATCAGGGTTATTGGCTCCAGTAGAGCAAGAGCGGGAGCTTTTCACAGAGAGCCTGCAATGCTTGGGGACCCCATGACAAGGGAGTTAGCCCCAGATACCTTTGGAGAAGACTGGCTGGCTGGAGAGCGCTCCAGCCAGGTTAAGGTCCCAGTTGGGGGGAATTGGGGGAAATACAGGACAGCAGGTTCAGCATAAAGCCTCCTTTAGAGGTGTATGGCAAGTTAGGACCGGTTGTGCAGGACGAGGACGTAGCCTGGGAGGAGGTTATGGGTTTGGATGAAAAGGCACAGTCACTTGCCAGGTCCCTTATACACTGCAGGTCAGGTGGAACAGTTTCTGTGTGTGGAGAGGGGCAGAGCAAGGGCCTCTTCAATACATTACAGGGTGCTGTCTCACAGGATGTGGTGGACTCGGGAGAGCCTTGTGTTGCTCCACGCCAGCGGAGGAAGGGAAGGCTGGTTCCCGGGAGGCTGACTGGAGGTCAGCAAGGGATAACATGACAATTGCCTCAAGCAGATCAAGCGAGGCTGCTGCAGTGCCGCAGGATGGAAGGTTCAGCACAAACTCTAGCAACACAGTACACAGGATTTGACATCCCGAGTCAGGGGAGCGGTTGAGAGGGCAGGGTACGGCCCCAGTTTGTTACACCCAGTGGTATATGCACAGCAAGAGGTGCACATAGGTCTCTCATGGGCAAAGGTCTATGAGGCAATGGATAAGACGATGCTTGATTATAAGGACAAGAGCTTGGAGGAAGGAGAGTTGCAGGAAGAGTATAACTCTCAGGGAGAGGAGTCACGTTGGTGGTAGGAATGGGCAGGACAAGGGTGGGGGGAAGGAACTCATGAGATTGTGTCTCATGTTTTACAGATTGCAGGTGCTGTTGAAAGGCAAGGCAGACAATCGGAAGCATCATGACAAGTGCAAATGAAGAGGCGGCGGGTTCCGGAGAGGGCAATTAATTTGGTGCCATGTAAGCTCATGCAGGGCGGAGTGCATGCCGAAAGGATGATGTCGGTTGGAGTGGAGGTGAGGGAGCATCAAAGGTGCAGGGAGGCCCGCCTCAGAAAAGGTATATATGTTCAGGACACAGGTGTGGGGACAGATGATTGTGGTGGCGACACCAGGTGAGAACAAACACAGAACCCTGACAATAAAGGGGTCTGAGACTGAGAAAGAAGGGGACACAATAGCAGGGGCAAGGGGAGAGACAAAAGAAGGGGACAGCAAGTAGTCAGATGGAGTGGTGAAACCTGAGGCCTAAGAAAGTAGGGAATTGAAGGTGAAGAAGCTGCCATACATGGGGACATTCAAACCATTGGGGGTGCATCTCATGTTAGATACTAAAGAGAACATTTGGTAAGTGGAATAGGTAGAGATGCTGAAGTTACTGCATAGGCAGCTGCAGGCCAGAGAGGATTTGAAGGAGGATGAATATGAATTGGCCGAATGGCCTAAAGGGCCGGTCACAATTGAGAACTGGATGGTGGCCTTCCTCCTTTATGCCAGAGTGTACTGTGAAAAGTACCCTAAGAGGTGGGTAGCCCTTTTCAAGTACAGTGTCATCAAAAGAGCACAGAAAAACTACAGGGATTATACATGTGTGCAATTACATGCAGACTAATGGGGGCATATGGCCCTGGACCCTGAAGTCCAATGGGAGAGATAGACATGGACTTGTGGCAACACACAATGGGGCTGGTGAAATGTGGGAAAACAATTTTGACGGCAAGTGGTCTGCCGATAGTATACCACCTCTTTCAGGGGCGTCCCATCCGCAGATGGGTGGGGTCAACAGGGAAGGAATAGGGCAGTGCACCCAGGAGTGCAACTAGTCAGGTGGGAGCCTGCTGGGACTTCAACAAAGGTACCTTCACTAGGGAGTACTGTATATGTAGGCATGAATGCTCCAAGTATTCAGGTTGACATGCCTTGGTTAACTGCTAAGGGTCAGGGGGTGCCTGTGGGGGAGCGTGCGGGCAGTGTCAGCAACAACAGCCAGGCGTCGGAAGTCAACAGAATAACCAGTCTGTAAACCTCTGGTCAGGTAGGGGTGCACGTGGCCCTGGGGGGAAAAGTTCAAACTAAATAAATTAAATAGCTTAAGATGACACAAAAGGAGCGTTGAGGAGACACTGGGTTATTGTTATACAGTTTCACCTGTGGGTTCCAAATGGGTTATGAAGGGCCAAGAGTGTGACGGTGGACAAACAATTTGAAATCAATTAATTCACATAAACAAGTGGTAATGGACAAACTAAAGAAGGAGGTTCAGGAGGGACAAATGGCGGCCCCCTTTGATGAATGGCCCATGGAAAACTTGATAGTGTCACCTATTGGTGTGGTCCCAAAAAAAAGAAAAGGGGCAGTTGCATTTGATTCAGCATCTCTTATGGCCTGAAGAAAGTTCTGTAAACAATGTTATTCTTGAGGAACAGGTTTTGGTGTTGTATTCATCGGTAGATGTGGCCCTAGCTTTGGTGGAAGAAGTTGGACTGGGGGGGTGGTGGGCACTAATGGCTAAGAGCGACATCAAGTCAGCTTTCGGCTTGCTGCAGGTACACCCTGATGACTTTGAGTTGCTGGGCATACAATTTGAGGGCCACTGGTATGTGGACAAGGTGCTCCCCATGGGCTGTTTCATATCCTGTGCACTATTTAAGTGCTTTAGCACTTTGGTACAATAGTTATTTTCTCTGCCAACAGGGCACAGGCACATCACACACTACATAGATGGTTTCCTCCTGGTGGGTGAACCCAGCCCAGAGCAATGTCAGCATTTGCTGGTAAAATTTCAAGAGATTATGGGGGAGCTGGTAGTGCCACTGGCACATGAAAATCAGTGGGATCCAGTACGGTCCAGCCTTTTTGGGCATTGAAATAAACTTAGAGGCAATGGTGGCTCGCCTCACAGAGGACAAAAAACCTTCAATGCAATTGTTGCTTGACGACATGTTGGGTAAACAGAAAGTCAAGGTGAAATAAGACCTGCGCATGTGGAACCATATTTGGAGTCCTTTAATGGAATACTTCTGACAGCGTGGCAGGAGGAGGAATCAGAAGCACAGATAGTTTCAGACGCTGCAGGGGAAAGAGCATTTTGCCTATACTGGCAGGGAAGATGGTGCACAGAGGAATGGCCCCTGGAGTGGAGGGGGGGGGGCAGTATTGCATTCTTGGAATTCTTCCCCTTATTGGTAGATGTGACATTATGGGGCAAAGAGTTGGCTCATGAAAGGGCTCTGTTCTGGACTGACAATATATCGGTTGTGCAGGTGGTGAATAGAGAGTCAGCCAGGGATTGGCAGGTGTTATAGTTACTGCAGGTTTTTGTGCTGGGTTGCCTACGGCATGGCATTGCTTTCACAGCCAGACACATGCCAGGTGTGGACAATGACACTGTTGTCTCATTCACAGTGGGAGATAATCCATGGCCACGGAAGCAGAGCAAATCAAGACATAGATGCTGCAAGACTTGTGGAAAGTAGGAGACAGAGGATACTTCAGTTGGTGTTAAACTAGTTAAACTGGTTAGCAGTTTCCACCTGGGAAGCTTATACACAGGCCTGAACAGAATTTTCAAATAGTGGAGCGCGCAGGCATCAGGATGGATGGGCACAGATACAAGTATGGTTGAGTAGGTTGAAGAAGGACCAGAGGGGACAGGGGAAAGCTGTTGGCTTCGGGCTTACCTTCTGGAGTATGTTTACCCGGTGTGCTAGGGTTTGTCAATATGATCCCAGAGTGTATTAAGGTCAGGGCTGGTGTTTAAACATGGGGACAGTAGGCCAGCTACTGTGTTTCAACTATTGGCCATCTTACGCAAAGCCTTGAGATACTTAAGGTGAACGCTTTGGGTTTTGGTACGCACACATTCCGAATAGGGATGGCAACAGAAGCGTGAAGGAACGGAGCTGGAATCGCATCATGGGGACAGGCAGGTGAGCTTCAGACTGTCATGCCTTATGTTAAACAAGGGGAGGAGGACTACTGAGGCATTGCTAGTTTACAGTTGCTTTGTTAGTGTTGTACAGTTTCGGTTCCTGGCCCGCAGGCCATAGGCTTGTCGTTATGGATTGTGGGACACTCATTCATGAAACTGGCTGAGAGGCAGACGAGCGGAGCAGCCATTGGGGTATCCTGGGCCTCGACCCAGGTATGTATCATGTGCGATGGCACAGAAAAAGGAGAATGTGCTGGAGGGAGCTGTTCTGTGTCTCTACAGATTGTTAGAGAAGGGCCAGTGACAAGACATATTACTTTTACACATGTGGGAGAACTATATGGATTAGGGAAAAAAGGTTTAGCTTTACTAAAAGCAATGACAGGGGATGTTGTAGGAGCTACAGGAGCAGTGGTCAGGTTGTCACAAAGTGTGGACAGCATTTGTGCCTCAGAGAATTTGGGGCGGGGCTATCTGGCCTTTAGCAAATGAATGGACTACACACAAACTAAATAAAGAAATGTGAGCCTTTTGCAGGGACAGGGGTATTGGTAGGGTAGAACACTCAGACTTAAGTTGTGAGGACTCATAGTTTTTCCATGGAGACAGTGTGCACCTGTCTTTCCTAGGTATGGAGTGGTACTTTTTACAAATAGGGACATGCTGGCTAAATTGCTGAACATCCCCTAGAGACTGGCTAGTGTTGTGGGGGGCAGAAAAAGTCCAGTGAGAGCCTTTTTATGCATGGCTGTTGGTTGTGCAGTTGGCATGGTTTACAGGAGTTTATGGCTGTTGACATTGGCAGTCTAGGCTGAAAAGGAATGGGTAGAAAAAATCACACCTGGGCAAACCAGGAAGTTAAAAGTTTGTTTGAAGTTATGCTTCTTAGTTCAAACAAGTGCCAGCAGACAGTGCTGCAACCATGCAAACCAAGGCAGAAAGAAGCATGATGATTGCAGAGGAATGGATGGATGAGCCCACCTAGTCCCTCATCATCTCAGAGGTGCATGCCTCAAGGTCCAAGGTGGAGGCCTGGCCATCTGGTGCCAGCCACCCCAATATGGGAAGCTGTGAGATTGTGGCGCCAGCCACAGATACCATTTACAGCCAATCGCTAGGCCTAATACAACCTTCAGTGAATTTTTTCAATCATTTGTTTCTGGCAATGCCTGCCCTTCCTGGGGTTGTGTGTCTGTGGTGGTCATACCTGCCCACTAACGTGGGGAAGGATGTAGAGGACCACCCAGCTTCTTACCAAGGAGCCTGACGCCGCCATGCACGTCTCGGACAGACGTGGCGAAGAGTATAAATAAATGGAAACAGAGTCGCATGGGGCTCCCTCTGAGAGTGTAATAGTTGTCAGTGTGAGTCCTTTGGAGCAGTGCAGGTTTGCACTCCAGGCCCATAGGCCACCTCGCTTCACCACTGACCTTTTATGATGCTGCTGTAATCTGTGACTGGGCCTGTGGTCACAACAACATGGTAATCCCAGTTGTCAAAATTCAGATATCTCAAGTTGCCGATGTCAGGAGGACGTTAATCCTGCATTTCACATTGCCTCAAACCGGGAAGAGGGAGGTTCTGGGAGCTAAAAGCATGGCTGCCAACGTTTCAGATTGCTACGTGTGACATTTTCATAATTTCAGTGTAATTGTGAGTGACATTTCAAAGACTATGAGTGGCACTTTCTTGCAAGCAAAATCAAGCGATGAAGACGAGGGAACCATATAAATATCGTAATATATCAAGAATCCTATACCTCCCGCTGTACACCAGCGACGCCTTGTGACCTTTCATAAACACTACTTAGAGTTTACCTAGCAAAGTGAGAAATTGGAACAAAAAGGTTTTACTGCACTTCAGGACTTGCCTGACAATGTCAGGCATTGCGGTAATGCGGGAAAATGACCAGAAATGCGTTATGCTAACACGAGATGCGTGACACTTGGTAGGGCTGTAAAAGATCTGATGTGAACTGCAGGTCGGGCCCGGTCAAATCAGCCTTCCATCCTTCTGAAGTTGATTAATTAAGTACAGGGCCTGCTTTTGGCGTGCACTGACTTCTCTGCAGAAAGGTTGTGCATGCATTTGTCTCTCTCTGACAGGGCTCCAGAGATTCTGCCTATAAACTGCTTTTCATCTTTTTTTCTTTCACTAGACTGCAGGCACCGTTTGGTAACTATTTAGTCCCACAATTCCCCTCCCATGCCCTTGTTACCTACTGCCATCCCACACGTCCACACCCCATTTTCCCACCTAGTCACCAGTTTGAAGGAGGTAAGGTGTGGGTAATTAAGGTGAGATGGGGAGACGCAGAAATGTTTGTGTTCACAGGCAGTCCACTGTGTGAGGTAGCAACTAGGGTGACCACCCGTCCGTAAATTTCACGGACAGTCCATAATTTCGCCCTGCTGTCCGTTGTCCGTGATGAAAGCTTTAACGGACGACATTTGTCCGTAATTTTAGCCTTTCAGCTAAAGGGCAACGGAGGCAGGGCAAAATTACGGGCAGAGGAGTTTCCCCAGCTGGGCTGGAAGGCAGAGGGTCTCCTGTGCTCTGAGGGAGGGAGGGGCAGACAGATAAGAAAAGGCCTTCTTGCCAGGGGGTCTCCTTCCCTAAAGACATGCAAATGTGGGCCACTGGTAAATCTGCAAATACAAAGGGGCTTGAAAACCTGCATTGACTTTACTAAAAGGAGCCACTTGAAGTTTTCTGGTGGCAAAGATATTTCTTTCAGAGAGGTATTGTAATGGTTTTCCAAGGTGAGCTGTGGAGTGTGTGGTTTTAATGGAGTGTTATAACATTTTTTTAGCACTAGGTATAAACTGTATATTATTCAAATCTGTATTTGAGAAGTGCTTTTTTTTTAATTTAACCGAAATGTATTTGCGCATTTTGTAGCAGCCTTTATTGTAATGTAATTGTATTTTTTACAGTTCTTTCAGGTACCTCGGTACCTCATAGTACTAACAAACATTGGCAAAACCAGTTGGTCTCATCTACGAAAGAGTTATTGGCTTTGCTAATGTGTTTTAGCCATTAGCCATGTTATACACCAGAGTAGCTGATGTTCAGCATGGCTTAAAGTTAGTGGCATAGTGGTGTGGAGTGTAGTAGAGTAGCATAGGAGCAGTGGCGTAGAGCCCAGTGGTGCAAAGTACAGTGCAGTGGGGTACAGTGCAGTTGTTTAGAGTGCGTTAGTGTAGAGTGCAGTGGTTTAGAGTGCAGTGGCATGGAGTGGCATGGTACAGAGTAGAGTGGCGTAGAGTGCAGTGGGGTAGAGCGGCATACAATAGAGTGGCAGAGAGAGCAGTAGTGTAGAGTGGTGCAGTGGCATAGATTGCAGAGTAGACTCACGCTGCAGGGAGTGCAGTGGCGTAGTGTAGAGTGGTGCAGAGTAGGGCAAAGTGCTGTAGAGTGGAGTGATGCAGAGTAGAGTGGCATAGAGTGCAGTGGCATAGAATGCAGTAGTACATAGTTCATTGGTGTATAGTACGGTGGTGGAGAGTGCAACACTGCAGAGTAGAGTGTCAGTGCAGTGAAGTTTTGTGGAGTAGAGTGGCACAGAGCAGTGGCGTAGAGTACAGTGGTACAGAGTAGAGGGCAGTGGCGTGCAGTTGTTTAGAGTGCATTGGTGCAGAGTGCAGTGGCATAGAGTGGCATGGGGTAGAGTTACATAGAGTGCAGTGGAGTAGAGTGGCATACAATAGAGTAGCAGAGAGTGCAGTAATGCAGATTGGTGCAGTGTCATAGAGTGCAGAGTAGACTCATGTGGCATAGAGTGTAGTGGTTTAGAGTGGTGCAGAGTGGAGTATTGTAGAGTGGTGTAGAGTAGAGTATAGTGCCTAGAGTGCAGTGACATAGAGTAGAGTGGTGTAGAGTGCAGAGTTGCAGAGTAGAGTGTCAGTGCAGTGGTGTAGAGTGGTACAGAGAACAGCGGCATAGAGTACAGTGGTGCAGAGTAAAGGGCAGTGCAGTTGTTTAGAGCACACTGGTGGAGAGTGCAGTTGCATAGAGTGACATTGGGCAGAGTAGAGTGGCATAGAATGCAGTGGAATAGAGTATATTGGTGCAAAATGCAGTAGTACAGAGCAGAGTGGTGTAGAGTATAGTGGCGGCCAGAGCAGTGTTGCAGAGTGTCAGCTTGCAGTGGTGTAGAGTGCATTGAACTAGAGTGCAGTGGTCAGAGTTTTATAGAGTACAGTGGCGTAGAATAGATTGTTTCAGAGTAGAGTGCAGTTGCATAGAGTGGAGAGGTGCAGGGTAGAGTGCAGTGGCATAGAATGCAGTGGCACAGAGTGCAGTGGCATTAAGTAGATTATTTCACAGTAGAGTGAGGTGGTTTAGAGTGGAGAAGTGCAGGTTAGAGTGGAGTTGCATAAAGTGGCATAGATTGTGATGGCATAGAGTAAAGTAGTGTAGAGGGCCGTGGCATAGAGTGCAAAGGTGCAGAGTAGATTAGAATGATGTACAGTGTATTGATGTAGAGTGCAGGGGCATAGAGTTGAGTGTTACAGAGTAAAGTGCATTAGCATAGAGTGTATTAGCTTAGAGTGCAGTGGCGTACAGTGCAGCGTTGCAGAGTGGCAGAGAGTGGAGTTGTGCGGATTAGATTGGTGTTGCCTAGACTGGAGTGGTATGGTGTGCAGATGAGCAGAGCGCAGTGGTGTAGAGAGGCGTAAAGTGCAGTGGCTTAGAGAAGAGTAATACAGAGTAGAGTAGAGAGGCATAGTGTGAAGTAGCATAGAGAGCAGTGGCAAAATGTGGAGTGGTTCCAAATGGAGAAGGGTGCAGTGGCATGGAGTGGCGTAAAGTGGAGTGATACAGAGTAGGGTGCAGTGGTGTGGAGTGGTGCAGAGCAGAGTGGAGTGGAGCATGCATGGTGTGGTAACACACTGCCATTACAGACAACACATTTTTGATTGAAATGACCATTACATTTGCACAGATATACAGTTTTTCAAATCAAACTATATTGTACAGAGACGATGATGTGTGGAAATTGCATCACCTAATGCAATGATTTGTTTTAATCATGTAAAGGTATTTGTTTCCAGCACAGTTCAGAATTGACAAAAATGTGCTTGATTTGTACTTCTAATTCTGATATCTTCTGAAGTCTATTTAAATGTTGTCATGTGATAGAAAAAACTCTTTCCTAACCCCAGTATCCAGCAAGATTGTCGCATAAATCCTCTCACTTTGAAGTCAGAGAAAGGAAAGTAAACACTAAGTTCCCACCGAAGACAGAGCCTGACATTTGACTTTGTTCTTTGAATGCACAGCAAATATGATAAGATAAGAACAAGATTTACAGGCCTGTTTACAGAAAGGGAGCACTCAGCAGGATACTGTAAATAATGTTTTGGCAAGGGAAGGGAGGAATTCAAGCTGCATAGCCTAAAACAAATAAAGCCAGCAAATTGAAAGCAACAAATTGTGAGTTACAAACTACAAGGCCAATGGCAAGCAACAGGCAGAATGCATTCACAAGGAAGCACTATGAATTTACTTAAAGTTACAGCTGTGGGATACTTTGTGGGGAAAGTCCAGTATTTTAGTCCATATCTTGCAGAGGTTTGGTACATCAATCACCCAGGCAGTATGACAAGAAGACCTGGAGTTGTTTCCATGTTGCAGGATAAGTCTGTACACCCATTCCATCAGTTGGCCACCATTTCCTATGGTACAGAGCTTCTGGCACACCTCTTGTAGGGTTAGTGCTAGGTAGCAGACATGAAATAGGGCACTTAATGATTATTTAAGGTGGTTGTAAGTAAGGAGTTGACCGGGGTGAAGATGGTAGTCTGCCACAAGTGTTTGGAAATTTAGTAGCTCACTGTTCAGAAACAAAGTCCCCAATTTTAAGACACCTGCAACATGCCACTGATGGAGTTGCTCTGAGCACAGCCATCCTGTGCGAGTGGGAAGGCTTAGCAAAGGTAGTGCAGGAGCATAGAGTTTCTTCATGTCAGTGAGTTTACAGGTTCTGGCAAGGCAAGAGAAAGCCATGCATGA
The DNA here is from genome assembly GCF_031143425.1 of Pleurodeles waltl. Lineage (NCBI taxonomy): Eukaryota > Metazoa > Chordata > Amphibia > Caudata > Salamandridae > Pleurodeles > Pleurodeles waltl. The sequence continues at coordinate 1,021,835,922 of NC_090442.1, forward strand.
TAACCCCGGATGGTGATCCATAGAATGGTCAGTAGGAAACGATGAGCAGTGCATTAAGCCTTCCTTAAAAGTCTTTACTGGTAAACCCCATCTCATGCAGGGAGGTGGGCAGAAAGCCAGTGAGCCACCCATTGGACATCTGCAGCTGAATAAAAGCATTCTAAGTCCAGAAGATCTAATTCATCCGCAGTCACAGTTAGCTTTAGAGTGGAAAGAGCTTCCGATGGCGCCGCAGCGACCAAATCAGATGTGTGGCCTGTCTGAAGAAGGAATAAAGGATGAGCAGGGGAAGGTTTGCAAAATAATACTATCATTGGGGTAGCACACCATCTTCACTAGTGCCACATGGCCTCTACAGAAAGCAGAAGAGAAGACCAAAAAGCAAACTGGGCTTGGAGGGACCGTTCGCTCTGCTGAGATTTTCATCCTGGAAATCAGTGTAAGAATGGTAGATATTAATCATTAGGTATCGAAAGGTAACTGGTTCCCAGTTCAATCTGAGATTTAATTGTGTATGAAGGCGAAAACAGTGCCATATGTTAAAGAAACACTAATTACATTTTAAAATTTGTAAATTTTGTTTGGGCAATTTACATCCCAAATAATTTGAAGATTCCATGTGTACTTGACACTTAGGGATAACCCAGATCTCTAGTTTGGCTTTTGCTCAATTTCAAAACCATATAAAGACATGGACTAAGCGGGCAATTGCCTTGCACAACCTTGCAAGGGGTCTGGCCCCTGCTCACCCTTCACAAGCACTAACATGCAAACCATTGCACCAGAAGAGTTTGCCAAGATGGATGGGTGTTGATTGTTCAACCACTTGACAGTGCCCCTTCTGTTTCGCTCCTGTGTGCAGACAACTCCCCAAATACCCAATACCTTCAAATAGTCTTGGTGGACCCATCTTGTCTGATTTTAGGAATTGTCCCACCTTGTTCGTCTCTTCTTTATTTATCCAGTTGTTAGCAACAATCCTTTGAATTACTTGCTGTGGATCTCCCATTTGATCTCGATTTCATCCTACTCTTTTATTATCTTTGATTGGTACTCCGGGCTCCCATTTCTGAGATAAATGTAGAGACCCAAACATACACTCTAGTGCAGTGAGACTACAGACAAGTTATGGGTACATCACACCCTGTCATTAGGTGTGAGACTGTCACCCAGACCATCTGCCCTGCCTCTTTAAAATTAGGTTGAAAGTCCATGGGCGGTTGGGTTAAGCCAGATGTTTTTGTTCAATTTGTTTAAACTAGCATAAGGTTAATAACCTTAATGTTTCCCAAACTGTTTGCCAGGGGTTTTGAAATGTTCAGAAACATAATCAAAATTTTGCTCTTACTTTCTCTTCAGGAAAGATCGGGTAGATTTGGGTAGGGGTGATGGCCTTGCCGTGAAGGGCATTCTTTACTACTGAACAAGGACGTAATGTGACACCTGAGTGTAGCACACCAGGAGGCAATCACAAAAGGTCCACAGTGAATAAATAGTGCTATGTTAAAAAAGAGTAAATAAATGCACTGACAACATAGTGAGGCATGTCCTCTCTTGCGTGTGTCTGTAAAATGGACGTTTGTTCTTGAAATTTTGTCCTGAATTTTGACCCTTTGTCTTGAATTTGTGTCCTGAATTTTGACCCTTTGTCCTGAATTTTTTACAGTCCTGTCCAGAATTTGCCTCAGTGCCAGGTGGTCACCCTAGTAGCAACTGACCTATAAATAGAAACGGGAACTCAATGAAGCTTAAATTACAAGCAGCAGCTTTGGGCGCAAAATTTGTTCCGCCCAGGGCGCCATCTCAGCAAAGAATCGCTTTGATTACGTACGGTTAAACTGAGGATAAGTAAGAGCTATTATTTGCAATATTTACAAGTGGTAAAGGAGTGACATAAAACCTATATTAAAAAACATGTTATCGTTGCAGTTCCAGTATTAGTTCCTAATTTACCAGTACTTGTAGTTTTTAATTTATCATAGAGACATAGCAACTCTACAAGTGCCAGAAAAAAACAGATTTGAGCAACTCAGCCACCACAATGGTCAGCTGGACACCACAGCAGTATCTTTTCCACAGTCTCTACCGGTCTCGTATACGCAGAAGCAGTGTCCTCAGAAGCCAAATCGTGTACACGTTCCGATGGAGAATGCGTATCGAGCACGCGTGGTGTGTTTCTGTATGAGCGCACGTCCCAGTGATCAGTATTCCCTATTTCTGGGCATGCGCAGTAGGTTGTTAAACATGCTGTCGAATCCTTCAATCTCACTTCCGGGACTACGTCCCTCTGACTTTAGGTTGCAAGGAAACAGCTCTTATCTGAAGCTTTTACCTCCCTGATAGAGCCCTGCCAGCTCACCCACCCTTCGTCCGGTAGGTGCAGGCTTAGCCAGGGGAGGGATGTACCATCAGGAGTCGGACAAGGTAAGTGCAGAACCAAGAACTTTATGGAAGAGTGTCACCCACACAGGGTATGTTAATGTAGGATATTATTTTTGTTGCTACCGCAGTTTGCAGTAGAAAGAGTAATTTTGGCTGCCGGGGAAGTTTGGGCAAGTCGATGTGGGCTGCGTGTGTCTTTGCAGAACTAGACCGGTCATCGTCCCTCTTTCGAAAGCAAAGAACAAAGTCTGTAGTAGAAAAAGAAAAATTGATAAGAGTTGTGCCTTTTAAATCAATAATAATTGAGTATTGATTGTAAAGTCTCAATCAGTCAATCACTTTTTGTAAAGCGTGGCTACTTACCCATGAGGGTCTCAAGGTGCTGGGTGGGTGGGGGTGGTTGGAGCCTCCTCCAAAGAGCCACGTCTTGAGATTCTTCCTGAAGATGGTGAGCGACGGGCTTTGTCTGAGGTGCAGGGGGAGGCTGTTCCAGCTCATTGCTGCAGTGTAGGTGAAGGATCGTCCTCCGGCGGTGGTTTTGCGGTTGCAAGGGATGGTGGCCAAGGCCATCTGGGCGGAGCGGAGGGATTTGGTGGGGGTGTGGAAGGAGACCCAGTGGTTCAGGGAGGCTGGTCCTGTGTTGTTTATGGACTTGTACATGTGGGTGAGAAGCTTGAAGGTGATTTGCTTCTCAACCAGCAGTCAGTGGAGAGTCCTCAGGTGTTGGGAGATGTGTTCTACGCGAGGGAGGTCCAGAACAGAATGAGTGTGGTGGAGGCGTTATGGATGAGTTGTAGTTTTTTGATGTTTCTAGTTGAGGTGCTGGCTTAGAGGGCATTGCCGTAGTTGAGCTTGCTAGTGACTAAGGTGTGGGTGACTGTCCTGCGACAGTCTACTGGGATCCATCTGAAGTTTGCGGAGTGTGTGCCAGCAGGAGGAGGCGGCTGAGTTTACCTGGCGGGTCATGGATAGGGAGGAGTCGAGGATGATTCCTAAGTTGCGGGTATGCTCAGTCGGTGCAGGGGGGGACGCTGAGGGATGTGGGCCACCAGGAGTTGTCCCAAGCTGAGGTGGCGTTTCTGAAGATGATGAGCTCAGTTTTGTCAGAGTTGAGCTTGAGGCAGCTTTCTCTCATCCAGGTGGTGGCGACTTCCATTCCTGAGTGGAAGTTCCTTTGGCAGTGTCTGGGTCTCTGGTGAGGCAAATGATGAGTTGTGTGTTACGGGCATATGACACAATGTTCATACTGTGGCTTCTGATGATAGCAGCAAGAGGGGCCATGTATACGCTGAACAGTGTGGGACTCAGTGAGTCCTCCTGGAGAGGAAGGAGTGGATCCATTCCAGGGCTCTTCAGTGGATTCCTATTTAGTGGAGTCTGGTGCGCAGAGTGCTGTGGGAGACCGTTGTTGAATGTCTGATGTTTAGTTTCCATTACCTGGCTAAAGAAGCATTCCAAATCAGAATGGCACAAAACAAGCCCCCATATGTTCCAACTGCCCCCACTCTACAATCTATTTTACTTACATTTATTTGCCTATCAGTGTTAAGCATGATCCTTTTTGCTGCCTACACAGCTAATCACGTACGGTTGAAATGTGTAGCCCCTGAACGCCACACTACTCACAATCTTCAGACACATGCGGGTGTCCTAAGTATACATCTTTTTTTTTTATTTATGCATTTTAGTTGAGTCCTAAAATGCCGTACTTTCCAAGGGAGTGCAAAAGTAGAAACCAGGAGTAGGAAGCTGGCTCTGTATATACTATATCAAAATGAGATAGTGTGCACAGAGTCCAGGGGTTCCCCAGAGGCTTAACAGAGGCTAAAGTAGATAATACAAATTCTCTCCTTTGTGGTAGTGTGGTTGAGCAGTTAGGCTTATCAGAGGGTAGTGCAAAGCATTTGTTGTACACACACAGACAATATAAGAAGCACACACTCAATGACAACTCCAGACCAATGGTTTTTATACTGCAAAAATATATTTTCTTAATTTTATTTTTAGAACCACAAGATTCAAGTTGCAGGTAAGTACCTTAAAAGTTTCGTATTTGACATAGGTATCAACAGTACTTTGTTTGATATAGGTAAGTAATACAGTTTTTGAATTATTGGCAATACTTTGTTTTAAAAATGGACAGTGCAATTTTCTGAAACAGTTCCTGGGGGGAAGAAATGTTAGCTCGTTTTACAGGTAAGTACAACACTTACTGTTTCAGTCTCTGGGTTTTAGGAAGTCCATTGGTTGGGGTTCAAGTTAACCCAAGATACCCACCACCAGCATCACGGGGCCGGCCGGGTGCAGAGGTCAGAGATGAGCAATTTTAACGTGGGCTCCTATGGAGACAGGGGATACTCAGAATCCGGTCTGCCTGCAGGTTGGTACCCACTACTTGGAGGGAAGACCAGGGGGGATTAGAAGAGCACTGAAGGGGCCACAAGTAGGCACCAAACACACACACTCAGCGGCACAGGGGCGGCCGAGTGTAGGGTGCAAACAGGACGTCGGGTTTTCATTGCTGGTCTATGAGGAGACCCCAGGGGTCACTCAGAGGCTGCAGGCGAGGTCCAGGGGGGTTTCTGGGCACACCACCGGTCAGACAGGGAGGAGGGCTGCCTGATAAACATAGCTGCACCAGGTTTCGGTTTCTCCAAGGCCTGGCGGCTGTGGGTGCAGTGTGTTCTTAGGCGTCAGATATCTTCGTCCGGAACTTTGCAGTCGGGTCCTCGGGATTCCCTCTGCAGGCGGCATCGTGGACGGGTGGGGAGGTCAACCCAAAGTGGGCTCTTGCTCGCAATCGCCTGGGGACCCTCTTGCTGGGTGGACCACCTGGACACAGGCTGTGGGCATCATGTGCACAGGGGTCAGGACTCAAGCATCCAGAGTGAGGTGTGAGTCCTTGGTTTTCTTTGACAGAGCCGCTGTCCTCTGGAGTTCCTGGTCCTTTCGGGTGCAGGGCCGTCCTCTGGAATTGGGCAGAGGTCGCTGGTCCCGCTGGACGCGTTGCTGTTCTTTCGCAGGTTCTTTGAAGCATGAGACAGGCCGGTACAGCTGGGGCCAAAGCAGTTGTCGTCTTCCTTCTTCTCTTGCTGAGGGTTTCAGCTTAGCAGTCTGTAGTGAATCCTAGTTCATTTTAATGGGATAGCAGGAGTTAGCTTAGCCGCTGGCTTGTAGACTTGTGCCCCCGTCACCTAGTGACTTTTAATCTACTTAGCTTGCTCTGTCTTAGCACATTTAATTATTTATTTCTTCTAAGATGGCTGCCTTGTTTATAGTTAGGCCACTTGTTATGAGTTACATTATCAGTGTCACTGTGCCAAGGCGTCAAGATCAAGCACCAAAGACAAACAAACTGTAGGTGTTCACACTTAGGGATTTTCCCTCTCTATACTTTCGAGGGATTGTTGATATTAATTGCCGTCCCAAGCATGCATGTTATCTATTGTTTTGGAATACACCTACGTCAGGGGACCTTGTAGATATGTATAAATACATCACACTTTAGACAGATAATCAGAGGGATTCCGACCAGAGGGCATCGCCACCATCGCTGATACCGATGCTGCAGTCATCTTGACGCTGACCCAGTCTTCGTGTCCCTGCGGAGTCTGAGATAGAGACCTCATTCCAAGGTAACAAGGGTTGGGGGCTCCTCTCATGGACACGGCTTTGGCAGATTAGGTTTAGCGAACCCAGCTCTCCTTTAGGTAGGAGGTTAGGCCTATTCTCATTAGGGCATATTCCATCTTATATATATCTCTTCCATGTATTGCAAAATGGTGGGGGTCTTCATAACAATGACTCTCTTCTTCACAATACTGTTACTTGCTATATTCATTATCCTAATCATTGCAGTTCATGCAACTTATCGCAAATTGCAGTTATGTTAAATAAAAACTGTTATAACTTCACTGCATCTGTGTTATTGCCTTTGTTTGTATGAGACATAATATATCTGTGAGAAAAGGGTAATCTCCGTTTAAGCACGACATTCCCTGAGATATCTTATTTTGAGTCCATGTGTAAACGACTGCCATAAATCACCTTTTACTATAGTGTTTCTGGTGAGGTGCTGCTAGTGAGCCGGTAAGGTTGGGACAACAGTTGCGACTTGTTGTAGGAAAGACTCAGTCGCCTACAAACAAAAGTACTGTCATCCTTAAACCAGCAGTCTTGCTCAGAGCAAGAGTCCAAACTACGACAAGTCATTCTTCTTCTTGTAGGTCGCCAGGTATCTGGTGAGTTGGGTTCAGTAAAGCCCTTAAAGACAAGATTTAGTGGCGTTACAGAGGGCAGTAGCCAAAGGCTACTGTCCCTGAGGGTGGCTACACCCTCCTTGTGTCCATTCCCTTTGGGGAGGGGGGCACATTCCTATCCCTATTGGCCCCTGTCCTCCAATCCAAGATGGAGGATTCTGCAGGGAGGGGGTTACTTCAGCTCTGGACACCCTAGGGGTGGTCCCAGCTGAAGTGGTCACTTCTCCTTGTTGTTCCTAGGTTTCCCACCGAATTGGCCACCAAAAAGTGTTTTTTGTTTCCGGGGGGTGGGCATCTCCACTAGCTGGAGTGCCCCTGGGCACTATAACATGAGGCCTGAGCCTTTGAGGCTCACCGTCAGGTGTTACAGTTCCTGCAGGGGAGAGTTGTGAAGCACCTCCACCCAGAGCAGGCTTTGTTTCTGGCCTCAGAGAACACAAAGGCCCTCAGCCCATGGGGTCAGAAACTTCTCTGCTAGTGGCAGGCTGGCACAGACCAGTCAGTCCTGCATTAGAGGATTGGGTAAAATGCAGGGGGCATCTCTAAGATGCCCTCTGTGTGCATTTTGTAAATAAATCCCACACTGGCATCAGTTGGGGATTATTGCGCTGAGAAGTTTGATACCAAACTTCCCATCATTCAGTAAAGCCATTATGGAGCTTTGGAGTTCGAAATGTCAAACTCCCAGACCATATACTTAATATGGCCACACTGCACATACAATGTCTCAGAATGGACTTAGACACTGTAAGGGCATATTGCTCATACAGCAATACCCTCACTTGTGTTATAGTGTACCCTGCCTTAGGGCTGGAAGGCCTGCTAGAGGGGTGACTTACCTATGCCACAGGCAGTGTTTTGTGGGCATGGCACCCTGAGGGGGATGCCATGTCGACTTTGCATTTTTATCCCCACCAACCCACACAATCTGCAATGGCAGTGTGCAGGGGTCCATTAGGGTGGCATAACACATGCTGCATCCTTTTGGGATCCTCCTTGGTCACAGGACCCTTGGTACCTCTGGTACCTTTTACAAGGAACTTATCTGTGTGCCAGGCCAGTTGTGGAAACAATGGTACATTTTTAGGTAAAGACCACTTGTGCTGGGGCCTGGTTAGCAGGATCCCAGCACATTCTCAGTCAAGTCAGCATCAGTATCGGGCAAAAAGTGGGGAGTGGGGGGTAACTGCAACAGCGTTTGAGGAATTTCCATGGGTGGGGACGGGGGGGGGGTTTCAGTGCCCTTCAAGAAGCCCACAAATTGCAAATTAGTTCTGCATTCCCTCCCTTCAGCATCCTCCACTCAAATCACCAGTTCCTTGGTCATGTACACTGTCTTATTAAGGAACTGTTGCCATGTTTTCACTGTCTCCTCTAGTTCTGACATCCTACCCTCGGGGACCCTGTCTGCTTTTGTTGAAGTAGGACCACAATTGACACAGTACGGCCTTCAGGGCCTACTTGGATTGAGTAATGGCTGCAATGATTGCTGCTTTGTCTGTTACCACTCCCTGGTGGTGGGGGCTTGCAGGTCAGTCTGTGGAGTGGCAGTTATAGGTTGTGTGGATGAAATAGCGGCACACCTGGTCTGGGAAATCGTGTCCAGAGTGCCCTGCTTCCCTCTCCCCCTCCCCTCCATCTGTAGCTTATCCTTAGCCATTAGATGGCCAGGTCTCTGGTGGGCCCCCAGGCGTCGACCCACCTACCCTCCCTGGACTTCAGTGGGGTGAGGCTACAGGAGCAGTTGATTGCCCGCCCTGAGGTGACTAGTTCGTTTTTGCAGGGCTTTCTGTTCGTGGCTTAGTCTCTTTGGCACTGCTGCTCACCCAGGTATCAAAGAAATGAAGGTTGTCTTAGCAGTGCCACCCAGCCTCACCAGGCGGTAACTTCCCGGCAGTTGAACGTGCAGAAGCCAAGTCCCAGGTGAAGGTCTGGCAGCTCCCAGAGGAAGGATTTGTGCAGACCCTACTGTTGCAGTGCCCAGAGGGCACCAAATGATCCCAGTCACAGGGGGCAGCCACCACACGCACATGAGGTCCCGAATCCAAGCGCGAACGGGCCAGGGAAGCGTGCAGGCAATCACAGTAATCCAATCAACTGGCGTGTCCACAGACAGATGAGCTGCTGAAATCCAGCAGGATACTGAAGGATTATGCTGGGGCAAAATTAACACATGGCCTCCATCTTCGGCCATTTGGCCATGCTCCACCAGCTAACAGCAACTTTAAGGTATACTAAACTTGATGAAATAACTTCTACAGTAAGAATGTTCACTGTCCTTAAGTTCTTTTTTCCACTCTTTTGAACACTTATCATCGTTAGCTAAGTTTTTTTAAAATATGCAAATAATAAATGATTTCTGAATGGAAAAGGGCATTAGTAAAATGAGAGCGAATTTTATTAAAAATTAAAGTTAAGGAACATTAGGATTACAAAGGACTTTCTACTTTTTTAAATCAAGGAAGGTACGTTGTATAACATTAGGCGTTTAAGGAGTTGTGTTGATTTTAAAACATATTTGTGTTTTGGGTTCTTGGTAATTATATAGATTTGAGTCTTTTAAACCAAAACTAGTGCAGAGTAAACACAGGCACTGAAACAGCAGCAAGAGCAGCACACAATGTGTGGAATTTAAGGTAGCTTGGTTGGTAAGCAGGCACCGACAGATAATTTTGTGCCAAATAAACACAGTATCCTTCATGTGCAGTGTGTGGAGTTTCATAGACAGGCTGCAGAATCAGCTCACAGTTTTGTGGTTGAGAAGTTCTTTGTATTGTTTGCTATTCGAGCACTGATGCACTCGCACTAAGGCAGGATTTTGTGTCTCCCAAGATCAAACTGCCACTTTAGTTTTGGGGGAAAGTTCAGTGGGAATTCTAGGAGTGTGGAGATAAACAAGCAATGATGAGGGACTGTACTAGTGGACCCTAGCAGAAAGAAGTTTATTATTATACATATAAGAAAAGAGAGAAGATAAGTCAAAGTAGGGAAGTTAGGATGACAGATCAAGAGGGCTCAAGCAGTGTGTTGTCAGCTGAGGCAGCACAAAGTGAGGTTATTTGATTGATGACTCAGAGCGAGGTGAAGGCATCTGTTGGGACGAAACAGTCCCTCGCATAGAAATAGGCGTGCATCCCTGCTTCAAGTGATTCAGCTGCAGTGATAACTGGGTCCTTGGTAACATTTTTTTGGGTTGGTCATGGGCGAACATAGATCATGCCTGTGTGCCATGAGCTAGGCCTGCCTCACGGATTGCAGTCTTGCTAAGATTGTGAGGGATGCCCAAAGCACTACCCTCGGGTGGTGGAAGGCTACTGCCTTCACCTGAAGTTAAGTAGCAGTGGTGGCAGCATACCATGTTTTTAGTAATGGTGATCAGTAGAGTGAACAGGCCTTTTTACCTCTGTCTCTGAAATTGTGCCTTCTGGTCCACTCCAATAAAGTTATGCGGCAGTGCACTTAACTCACCTTTGACCTGCATTGGGGTATATGCAGTGCCAGGCAGCACATGTGGTTGTGTGTGCACACTGGGATGTATGTATAACTGTGAAATAGAATAGTACATGAGAATTCCCACGCTTGATTACATGTGCATGCTGGGATGTATGTATGCCTGTAAAAGGATACAGTATTTGGGAGTCCGTGTGTGATCGCATGTGTGCACTGGGGTGTGTGTGTTCCTGCAGAGCGCATATTAATGGCAGTCTCTGGGTTCCATTTTGGAGTAACTAGGGTTTGCTGGAGGAGCCTGTGGAGATAGATGCCCATCAGACAGAGTTGTGAATTGCTGCATTCATGACAGTTGAGTGGGATACACATAACTGAGAGCCAGGCTGTTCAGTACACTTTAAAAGGGGCTTTTTAATTCTATAGAAAGGTGACTAGTCAAGGAGGTCTTGTCACATCCCAGGGAAGATATTTGGCTGATAAGGGAGTCATAAAGAGTAGAGCTATGGACCTTTGTGATCCTTTGATACACATATCATTGAGGCTAACGTCCAGGTGTGATCCTTTAGTCACTGCAATGTCCTGTCTTTGGGTCTCTCGGATTTAGAGACACTCCTTCTGTGACAGACTGCTCATGGAAGGAAAGGAAGACTGGAATGGGCACTTCAAGGTGGGCAAACCTCAGAACACGAACTTCAGAGTAAAAGATATACAAAGCTTTTTTCTGTGCGCATACAGCCCGATTTGCAGAATTGTGTTGCTTGCGCACAGGAAAAAGCATGTTGGTATGTACACATGTTGTATTACAATTCGGCAATCTATTTACCAGCTTCTGCCCGACCCAAACCAGTGGACCCTGTGAGGAGAAGATCACCGACAAAGCTAGTTCCAGTGGGCATCCTGCCCTGAGGATTCTGGGGAGCAGGGTGTGAGATTCTGGTTTGTTTGAGACAGCGCACCAATCATTTTGGCTACCTGGGTGTATTCTTGCATCCCCTGCATGGCAAGTGAGGACTGCGGAGAAGACTAAACCTCTGCACTGATTGGGCGATCTGCCCATGTATATTGTTTGTGACCCCTCCCCCCCCCAACACTCACACACACATCCTCTGGTATGCTGGGCAGGGGTATCAGTGAAGTTTAAAGGCCGTCGCCTTGGTGCAGCTTTGTGGTGAAGATAGAGCTGTCACGCAGTTGCATGGAAAGTGACTCTCCATATGCCAGGTAGGTGCTGCAGAGGGCCTTTGCCTGTGACCAGTGTGTAACTGTGAATACAGAGCTGCTACTTTGTCACTGGAAACTGAGTAGCACCCCACATCTGCCATCAGAGACCGAAGATGCCTACTGCGACAGCAGAGAAGCCTCTCTGGAAGGAGGTAGATGCAAGGACTACACAGGCTCAAAACTCAGTGTTCGTTCAGCAACATCAATAAATGAATGCCCAACTAAATTAATTTTATATAAAGTAGTATATACACAAAGCAAAATACAGTACACACTAAATAATAACACACTCTTCACAAGGTCTGGATTGTAGCACTGCCTACACTGGCACTAGCGTCCCACTCTTTTAGCAAGGGACTGGGGCTATTCGCCAACTCCGCTTCGCCGACCTCGCCCTCGCAACAGTCCCTCGCATTCACCGCACTGCATCCAGCGGCAGGTCCTTCTCCCACCTTGCCGCCAAAACCTGGAACTCCCTCCCCACCAACCTACGCAAGACCCAGGACCTCCTGTCCTTCAGAAAGTGCCTCAAGACCTGGCTCTTCAACCAGTAGCACTCCCTCCCCACCCCAGTGCCTTGAGACCCTACTGGGTGAGTAGCGTGCTCAACAAATTTATTGATTGATTGATTTATGTGAGGTAATATCTAGGCTAGGCCCCACGGAGGTTCATCCCCTGTGTCTACCGCAACAAGACTACTGCTCATTAACGGCATTCAACCTCAACCCAAGATCGTTGATTGCTTCCTGGCTTCTGTCACGTTTCCAGCGGGATCAGTTAAGACTGAACATCTAATTTCAGAGATCTCGGAAAAAGATTTGCTCTGACTGATGCTACTAAGGCACTGGGCCACTTGGACTTTGAATAGCCATAGTGGGACTTATAAGACTCATATTTTATAGCAGGGCCTAGCCTGGATATTGCCAATCATAAATGGGGAATAGCCTCAGGCAGTTGCTAAAAGAGCTGGACGCTGGTATCAGTGTGAACAGTCCTCCCTGCACCTACATCATCTCCGAGAAGCCTGGGACTGCTCAACTTGTGCAACCACTGTGACTCCAGTGCTGCTGCCCTATGACCCTTTGAAAGGGGTTGTGACTGCATCAATGAAGGATTCAGTTAAAGCTGCTTTAGTGAAGAGAAAGACAGGGGTGGGGAGGAGTTTAGAGGTGGCGTTTTGGTCGATTTCTGAAGGCAAGGGATGAGTAGAAAAAGAAAGGAAATAAAAATGGGAAATAAAACATTTAAGAACACTTAGAGAGGCTGAGTCTCTGGAGAGAGCACCTGTTGACAGAGATCTTGGTATCACAAATTAAAACAGTGTCCAAAGCTGCACAGTGAGAAAAGTTACCCAGAGAGGCACAAAGTAATTCTGGTTTTACTGGATGCTGAGGAGGTTTTTGGTCTGCAACAATGTCAAACAGATGAAAGTACTGCCTATGATGAAATATGATCGTGGTGAGGAGTTTAAAGATAATGAGTAATGATTGGAAAGATTTTAAATCCACTGCAGTGGGGGTAAAAAAACTCACAAGGAAAGGGTTGTGTTTATTCCCAGTGCTGCACACTATGCATTTAGCACAGTGATGGCATATGGGACATGTTGGAGAGTATGTTACAGAATGGACAAGAAAATCCCTGGGGGGGGTGGAGGGAGGGGAGTGATCAAAGTGGGCTCAAGACCAGTAACAGAAGATGTTTTGTGTCACAACTGATTTGGGTCCTGATATGATCAGTTTTTGTTTGTACACTGAAGAGAACTAAGGGAAGGATTTCAGAGATCCTTGAAAAATGTGAGGATAAATTAGTGACTTTCCTGGGTCCTTTGACAAGGATTCTGGATATAGCAATGGAGCTGCATCCTAAAGAAGTGGCCGTAGATATATCTTTATTAAGTAGCTGAAGTCAAAGAGCAGTTTCCTGTTTGAGCAATGCAGCGTTTTCTATCAGAAAGACATAAGGCAGTTGTGATTTCCATCAGCTTAAAGTGGGAGCTATAGCAAACAAAGATGTTAATATAGATTTATAAGGCCTTTTGTTTGGAGAAGAAATGTTAAAATCAGTGAGTAAATACATGTCAACCTTTACAGCCTTAAAAAGGCAGTTTGCAGGACAGTCTTTGGAGTGGGAGTGTGTTCTAAAGGGATGGATAAAGAGGGTGTTTTCCCTGCTAAGGTTATCAAAATAACGATCTCATGGGAGAGGTTCATTTAGAGGGTTTCAGGCCAGAACACGATTCAGCACATGGGAAGAAGGACAAGTGGAAGAGCAGCCAGAGGAAGAGCACAAGTGCAACTTAATACTTTCGCTGCTAGCCCCCCACTCTCTCCTTTGCACTTAGGCCGCCATCATTTTTGTCCACATAACCAATCTATGCCAAATTTGCTTCCTTTTCTTCAAACATCCTGGAGATTCTAAAGGTATACTAGGTTTGTGGATTCCCTTGGAGGGAACAAAGGAATTAGCCAAAATGTAGCTACATTTTGGGTTTTTTTGGGTGTGGGAGGGGGAAGAATGGGGGCAAATGGGCTGCAGAAGAAAGTGTCTGTGTCTTTTCCTGCAAATGGCATCAACAAAAGGTTTGCAGTGCTAAAATCCCCATCTTCCCAGCTTTCAGGAACAGACAGACTTGATTTAAAAAAACAAAAAAAAAAAAAACATTTTTTTAACACAATTTTGGCATTTTACTGGGAGATAACCCATTTTTGCTATTTTGTCTGCTTTTAACTTCCTTCCAGTTTATGGTGGAAACGGGTGGGAACCCTATGGTCGTTCCCAGAAAGCTGTACGTAGCTGAAAATAAATTTGAAATTCTGAATTAAGTAAGGGATCATTGTGTAGATCCTTCAACGTTTCCCCAAAGAAACTAAGGGCCTCATTACAAGTGTGGTGGTCTGTAGACCACACTCGCGATTACACATTGAACCGCCAGCTCCGCCAGGATCTTGGGTCCCGGCCGCCTGGGGATTACGACCTCCTTCTCCGCCAGCGATTTTAAGGCGGTAACACCGCCATGAAAAGGGGGGCCCCTGCACTGCCCATGCACTTAGCAGCTTTGCAGACCGTGAACATTGTGAGGGTGCTGGTGCACCCTGCAGGTGACAGCATTGCCACTGGCTCGATTATGAACCGGAGACAGTGATGTAGCCTGTTTCCCACTAGGCCAGCGGGAGGAAACATAGGTTTCTGCCCAACGACCTAGCTGGAAACCCATAATAGCTCCGGCGGGGAGGTGGTCGCATAGGCTGGGGCCACCCTGTCGGGAGTTTGGCAGATAGAGTTTTCCGTCCACAAAACTCCTAATGGGGCCCTAAGTGTTGATATAAAAAAAATAATTAAATTAGTAGGAAAAAAAACCAGCCATTTCCGACAACATTTTCATTTGTAACTTGTTGTCACAATGGCTGATTTATAAAAGCAATATACCATTACACCTGCTAGAACCTTCTGGTTTCAGGGACATAAGGGATTTGTGAGTTTTCTAATAACTTGAGGTACCCGAAGCCAATAACTGAGCTGCACCCTGCAATGGGTTTTCATTGTGTACCGGTTATAGAGCAATTCATATGGTAAAATATAGAGTGAAAAACAGGTATCAAGTAAACCTATTTATTTACTTCCTAAATGGGCACAAGATATGAAGTTTAAAAGTAGTGGTTAGGTGCACATATCTGCATTAGTGGGTACATATACTACCATGTGAATAAGAGAGCATTTCTCAAAATGTCTTCTTGATTACAAACTGGCTTACATTTGGAAGGCACAAAAGCAGAGAAATTTAATTGGTAATAACACTTGCTGTGCTATTCTGTGTTCCCCTGAGTATCCTGATAAAAATGGCACCACACTTGTGTTGGGTAGGGCTAGTACCCATGACCGGAAAGGCCCCAAAACCCAGCATGGACACATCAAATTTTCCCACAGAAAATGTACCCTTTTTAGGATGCAGCCCATTGCTAAAGACATCTTGGGGATTCTGCTTGTTAATTACAATTTGGTTTTTGGTTCATAACTCACATTTTCTGGCTTTCCATTTCCTGCCATTATTTGCTTTTAGGTCTTCCCTCCCATTGCCTAAACCGTGTTTTCTGAATTCTTCCATGAAATCGCTTTCTGCTAACAGGCCTGTAAATTGTTTTATCTCACATTTGCTGTGCAGTCAAAGACTGAGTGTGGTCAGATGTCAGGCACTGTCTTCCATGGGTGCTTGTTTACTTTTCTTTCTCTGACTTCAAAGTGAGAGGATTTATGTGACAATCTTGCTTGGTTACTGGAATAGAAAAGAGTTTTGTTCTAGCACACAACAATATTTAAACTAACTGTGTAAGTATTTCAGAAAATATCAGAATAATAAACACAAAAATGAAGCACATTTTGTTATTGCTGAAGTATGTTGGAAACAAATACTTTAATATGATCAAAATGAATCATTAAACTAGGTGATGCAATTTCCACACATGTTCGACTGTGCACTGTATAGTTTTATTAGTAAAACTGTATATCTGTGCAAATGTAATAGCCATTTTATTTGAAAATGTGTTCTGTCACACCATGAATACTCCACTCTACACCACTCCGCTCTACTTTGCACCACTCCACACCACTGCACTCTACTCTGCACCATTCCACTTTACACCACTCTGTGCCACTACACTCTTTCACTGCACTCTACACCATTTAATACTATGCCTCTACTGTACCATGTCCATTCTACTCTATGCCAGTGCACTCTTAGCCACTTGACTCTACACCACTGCACTCTGCCACTGCACTGTATGTACACCACTGCAGTCTAGACCATACCAGTCTACTCTGCACAACTGCTCTCTACACCTCTATATTCCACGCGACTCCGCACCACTGCACTCTATGTCACTGCACTCTACACGACTTTACGCCATTTCACTCTGTGCCACTCTACGCAATTGCAGTCTACACTGCACCACTCCACTTTCCTCCACTTCAGTCTACTCTAAAACAATTGACCCTATGCCACACACTCTAGGACACTCTACTCTTAATCACTGCTCACTATGCCAGTGCACTCTACTCTGCATCACTATACTTTACACCACTGCTCTGTACTCCACCATACACCACTGCACTCCGACACTTTACTCTGCAACACTGTACTCTTCACCACTGATCTCAACGCCATTCTACTCTGCACTTCTCCAGTCTATGCCACTGCACTCTACAGCAATATACTCTGCTCTGCACCGCTCCTTGCTACTGTACTCTGCACCATCTACCCCACTTCACTCTATGCCACTCGACTTTACTCTGCACCACTCAACTCTGTGCCACTCTGCTCTGTGCCACTGCACTCAACTATCCACGACTCTAATCTACACCACAGCATTCTATGATGCTGCATCGTACGCCACTGAATTCAGTGCCATTGCACGCTACACCACTATACTCTACGCCAGTGCACTCTACACCAGTCCACTCCACTCTGCCACTCAAGTGTATGCCACTCTATACAACTCCTCACTGTGCCACTCCAATACCCGCCACTCCACTGTACTCCACTCTCGCTATTGCACTCTTCAATACTCCACGCTACTCCTCTGTATGCCACTAACTTTTAGCCATGGTAAACAACATGGCTAAAACACATTGGCAAAGCCAGCGGCTCTTGTATAAGCAAGAACTACTGGATTTTCAATGCTTGTTTTGCAATGTACCTAGCTGTGGAGTTTTGGACCTTAGCTCAGTCGGCACCTACACCTGGTGTACATTTTTTTTAAAGTAGACACCTAGGGGAATCCAAGATGGGGTGACTTTGTTGCTTCTCACCAGGTTAGTCTACCCAGAATCCCTTGTAAACCTCATTCTTTGACTTAAAAACATATTTTCCTCTCATTTCTGTGATGGAAAGTTCTGGAATATGCAGGGAGCCACAATCTTACTTCCTCCCAGCATTACTCTAAGCCTTCTCATAAAAATGGTAACTCACTTGTGCAGGTAAGCCTATTGCCCCTGTCAGGAAACGCAACATGGGTACATCACATTTTTCCACTCAAAATTGATCGTTTTTTTGCAAGGTGGGTAGCTGTGGATTTTCGGGCCTAGCTCAGCAGGTACCTAGGGAAACCTAGCAAACCTGTACATTTCTTAAAACCAGACCTTGGGGAATCCAGGATGGAATTCCCTGGTTGCCTGCTTTTAAAAAATGACTGTGGTTGGTAAGGTTCCATGGATGGCAGCAAAACATAGCCCCAAATCCTGCAGCTGTCCCTATTGCTGATCTCTTCACATAGCACTTTAGGGCCTTTTGTGCCAAGGTCCCTTGGCCCACCCACACAAGTGAGATATCATTTTTATCAGGAGACTTGGGGGAATGCGGTGTGGTAAGACGTGTGTCTCCCTGCAGATTCCAGACGTTTTCCTCAAAAATTGTGCGTTATGAGATGCCAATGTAATTCTTTCAGGTAGCTGGATACTGCCTTATGCGATGGAAGCCTCTGGAGGAATCTGATGTGGTGATTTCCACATTTTGCAAGTGATGACGATATTCTTGTAAACCCATGTACAGGAGGTTCCTGCAGCTTAGTCTAGAAGTAATAAGGACTTCTGTATCTGAAATAGAGGGAAGTGGAAGGATTTTCCTAAGAACTCTTAGAATGATAAATCTTGATTTTGCAACATGGTTTCCCCATGGGACAAACAGAATCTTGGAATAAAATATAAGAATTACACAGTGATATCTGAAGTGAAGACAGAATTTGTAGTACAATTGTTTAGTGCAATTGGATACAAATTTGTTTGGATGGGGGCCCATTGGGGCACAAAGAGACGAGTGAACTATGGAAGAGAAGGACATACATAAATATAGTTTGGTGATGAGAGCAGGAATACTGACATTAAGGAGCTTCAGTCCCAAATTATGAGAAGCTCGATGATTCTAAGAATGGACCATGTGTCCACCGTTCATTATATAAAACATTTATGGGGAAGAACAGCAAGGCAGTTGACCGAATTAGCAAAGGAGCTATGGCATTTTTATCTGCAGCACATGATAGCGTTGAGAATGGAATATTTGCCAGGGGAGGAGAATCAGATGGCAGATTGGAACTAAATGTATCCCACAGATAACAGTGACAGAAGGTTAATTCCGGATTACTTTCAGACATTTCAGAGAAAGATGGTTCACCTAGACGCAGATTTGCTTACATCATATTTAACGGCTGAAAGTCAAAAGTATGTTGGTTGGAGTCTAGATCCAACTGGACTAGTAGAGGCTGCATTTCAACATTTTAGGAAGGGAATAAAAGATTACATGTTTGCTCTGTTCATCATAATACAGAGTTCTGGCTCTGGGGAGGAGATGGATTCGAGGGTATTAAAACAAGCAGCAGAGGAACCCTACCTGATTAGTGAAATTAGGGATATTTTGATAGAGAAAAGGCAAAGGAAAATTTTGGTACCAAGCATGGCCCTGAACCTTCTTGTTTTTAAGCACCACTTGATACAGTAGATTCAGGAGTCTGTTAATGGAGGCTTCAGGATTGTTCAGAGGTGAATGGGTACCAGGCACAAGGAAGAGGTCTAGAGGAATGTGGAACATGTGGTGTGCATCCCATGGAGGCTACTACTACAGTGACAGCAAATGTTTTAAATTAGTTGGTTTGAAAAAGTCTGAGTTACAGAACTAAAAGTTGTTATCCATCAGACGTTTCTGCTCCATATTCTGGAAAGCAAGAAAAACTATTGGGCGTGAGGTGTTGGTGTGCAGAATGATTTGAGACCACAGAAGGCGAGGGTTAGCTGCACCTGCGATGTAGAAAAGATAATTTAGTTGGTCAGGACATTGCCTGGTAATAAGAGTACATTAAGCAAATAAGCTGGAATTTGACAACCCTCTTATGTCTAATTACATTCAGAAGAAATTTAGGTATAGGTGCTTTTGATATTAATACTAGATTTATGCGCTTGATGGAGATATTTTTGAAGCGAGAAAGAGAATAAACATTGTGAACGAGTATTTATCCTCGTTATGAAGATAAAACAAAATGGCGTCTGTAGGTGGGAAAAATAGTGGGGAAAAGGAAAACTTTGTTCAGAAATTATTATAATGATATAGAAAGTGTAGATTTGATATTTGTTGCCTGTTTGTATGAAAATTCTCTTTTTTCAGAATAACTGCTCAGCAGTCCGAGTGGAGGAGGAGGAGTTTTTAGAAGAGATTATATTCAGGTGCAAAGAAAAGGAGAGTGAATTTAAAGTGGTGTTGTTGCAGAGTGTTCTGAGAGCAGGCATGCTGGTTGAGAGCAATGTTAATGACGGTCAACATTCAGATTCTAGAAATTATATTGTAATAGTTATCGTGGGTGATGTAATTTAAAAATACTGTGAGGTGTGTCATTGAAGGATACATAAATAATTCCAGCCCTTGTGTTTTTAATAAAATCAAGATTCTCCTATCCTACTTTCGAGAATTGGCGTTCTATGAATACATACAAAAGAGGCTCATCCAGTCAGCCAACCCCCACCTGCTGGCTATCCTCAACCCATTCTCATCCTAATCTGTCTTTTTTTCTTGTTTAGCTACTCGATGTACAATGATAACTTCAATCTCATGCTTGTGATGCTCCTTGAGAGAACATGCACCAGTACTAAAATGGGTGAAAAGGGGCATCATGCTTTGCTTGTAAAAAAAAAAGTGAATATGTTCTTTTAGGCACCAGTTACATTCCAGGATGTCGCTGCCTATTTCTCTGAAGAGGAGTGGAAGCTTTTACACGAGTGGCAGAAGGAGCTTTACAGGAACGTGATGAAGGACATTCAACAAGCCTTGATGTCTCTCGGTAAAGCTTTAGGGATATCTAAGCTTGTTTTAGACCAGTAATTTGATCTATCTTCAGTAATTATAAAATGTAATTTTGTAATATTCTACAATTCCCATTTCGTATTTCCAGACATTTTTTAGATAGGATATGCAAACATGGATGTGTTAGAGAACAGAAACCATTAACTGAGAATTTCTCGGTTCACCAAACCATGATTCTAGCACTGCCATCAGTTACAGTAAACTGCAGTGCATGCAGATCGGATACTCCCAGGAGGGTGGAATTCAGGTGGATTAGATCACCTTTCGCAGTTGTTTGGTACGTAAGGATAGTCCCAGCAGCAAAAGTCAAAGAATTACTTTTAGCCGCACTTACTTGGACACCTGGTTCTCTGAAGCTTCGCATTTGATTAGTGATGTATCTTGTCACTTAAAGGCATCATTAATTAAGACGGGGAGATCCGGATGGGTTGTAAGGCAGGGAGGCGAGATGGCCATAGACAGTGTGTGGGTAGTGGAGAAAAACAGAGATAGTAGGTGGTTTACCCTTATGGAGAGCAGATGGTGCAAGTTACGCAAATTGAGACGTTTCAAACGCTTGCAGCTCCTTAAACTGGCTGCCGATGGGAAAATAAAGTGTGGAGTTTAAGGCCCTGTGTTTTGCACCTAGACTCTTCAATGGCCAAGAGCAATCCGACTTAAAACATCTGCTAACTCCTTACATACCCAGGCACTCCCTGCTCTCCACAGGTCAGCTATTGCTCAAAGTCCACTGTGTCTTTGAAAATCATATCGGAGGACAATCAAACCTCTATGTAGTATCAAATATCTGGGATGCTGTCTTTAATAGCGCTGGGAAACTATCTCACTTGTAGACGGTATATGAAAGCCCCGCTCTTTTCATAGGCCTCTTCAGCCTTGCCTGAGGAATGTTTACAATGATGTACAGGTGTTAGCGCACCTTATAAGTGAATAATAATGAAAACAAGATGGTAGAACAAGAGACTGTCTCTGGCTATGTGTTAGGCTATACGATTACTAAAAAGGGTCTAACAGATTTTCCTACATGCCTGCTTTTTAAACTGTGGTGTGATGTGCTGGCCTTCACCGTGGTGCGTCTCTCGTCCTTATTGGTGCTTTAATACAGCCTCTCAAAATGCCACCAACCACCAGGAATTCAACAAAAGTACAAAACGCAAGCAGCAGGTGGCTAAATGATTGCTATCAAAAAGACAAAGTGACCTGAAGACAGGAAGATGAATAGTGACATCCTCAGCATTTAGATCAAAATCTGCAGGTACTGCCTTGGCATGTCGAAAATGCGAAGCATGACCTCCAGATAGAGCATAAGGAGATAAATGTAGAATAACGTGCATGGCCTGCTCCCAGCAGTAGGATTGAACACATGGACCTATAGCGTGGCAGATCCATATTCCTATTCCCACCAGCAAGGCGGAGCTGCAGAGTGAGGATCTGCTCTTTGAGCGGGGGTAGTCCAGGTGTAGGTTGAGAGAATACTGCCTTATCACGGAATGTCAATGAGAAAGGCAGATCATTCATTGAGAGTGCGCTAATTACTCAAATGTCAATCAAAATTGACAATTCTCTGATGACGGTGCTGTAGTCCTGTAATTTGGATGATCACTGCGCCAGAATGAATTCCTAGGCAGATGGGGTGTGGCAGAGGAGGTAGCAGAGGAATAGAGGCCACAGATTGAACCCTTTGCCCATTGTTAACAAGGATGTTTAGTCAGTACACTGGGGGGTTTCATAATCACTCAGATTATTTTTGATGTAGTTTATTCTGGGTAGTTTGTCCGCACCCAAAGCTCTCCACAGACTGATTGTTTGTTTGACTCTGACAACAGGTCCCCTTATTGCTGCATCTATCTTTTCATTGAGGGCTGAAGACAGGAAATGCCGGAGTCCTGGAGACCATGAGATCACTGGCAGAAGATTTAGGACTGTGTCACCAAGTAAGTGATTTCTGTACTAGTGCTGCCGTGTTGATAAGACAGTAGTAGATTTGGGGATTGCTCTTAGTTGCCAGACAGCCATGCATTGATTGATTGCCACTGTCACCACCAAGAGACAATTTGACCCATAGCTGTATATATGTGGTTACTCTTCCCTTGGACATTTACCCACAACAGGTCATCCGTGTGCTACACTAATCTTTAGAATATTAATGTACAAGAAAATGTTTAGATCGGTGTATCACCAATGTATTAAATTTCCATAGTGTAGCAGTCCGGCTCTAACAGAGCTGCATAGCAGGCAGTTAATGAGAAAATACAGCCAGGTGAAATGCTGCTATGATCGGGTAACATATGGTCAAGGGGAGACAGTGAGGCATTTGAGGTTTGTGGCTTCTCTTTCTGTTGCAAGTGCTTCGTACCATCAGTGTCACTGAAACTGTTTTCTTTCTCCATGTTCTCGTAACAGGCTTTGAAGCGAGGGGAAAATGCAAGTAAAGTACATTTATTCATTTTACCCCAGTCATCTTCCCATTTCCCAACCCAACGAGAGCATGACACAGGGGAGATATATATTTATTTATATATATGATTCAGAAAGGTAAACTTACACTTTTGTGTAAATGTGCACTTTTTCAATATTCACAAGAGTGTGTTTGTGAAAGTGCATTTGAGTAGTAGGTTTACGAGTGCATAGACTCCGCACTTGGGTTGGAGAACTCTGCACGTAAAAAGTATGATAATCCTATCTTTTTAGGTGCCTTTCTGGTCATGTTACGGCCAGCCAATAAGACTGCTTGTTCAAAAACAAAAAAAACAAAAAAAAACTCAACCAATCAGAAGGCTTGAATATTTGAATTTGAGCCTGTCGGTATATCCATAAATTGTGAACCATAATTACTCCAAAAATGCTGAACAGATTTACACCAAATCGCATAAAAGCACACTTTCTGGGTAAAGATCTTGCTTTATGCCAAATTTAGTGTAATTCAGTCGTTTTTGCTGTAGCACTGTCTAAAATTACTTGTGGAAATGGTATGGGGAAATTGTGTTTTGGGCCCCTCCCCTTTTTCTTGGGCTACACTTGAGGGATTACCCACAAAATTTTAAGGGAAGGAGCGGAGGGGGATTAACTGTTTTTTTTTTCTCTAAAAGTTTCATAAAGATTCTTCAAATGGTGCCAAAGTTTTATTAGCCACAAAAAACGCTCTTCATATAGAAAGTCTAAGCTAACTATTACTACACATTGGCAACCACCATTGTTTATTGTGTGTGGACCTATCTATACACACTGAAAAAACCAAAGGGTTCAGGGACGTTATAGTTAGGTTCTGAATTTACTCGTTCAAAACCATAGAAATTCAGCAGTTATAGAGTTCCTTCAAGTAACTATAATTCACGCCTTAAGGTAGCTATAACTCGTGCCCTTGCCATTCACAGTTTTCTTATCAATAATTTTATTGCAAAAGTTGAGGTGATAATATTAAAGATGCATTACAAGATCTCATCAGTGATATAATATGTGGAGTAATTAGCTATGCATGGCGAAGTGTGTCATGATATGGAGCCCCCAGAGTAATTCAACAGCATCGCTGACAGTGGCTTTAGGTGTGGTTATTGTGTTCAAGGATTGCCAGTCATATTGAGGTTGTGATGGAGTTAGGGCTGTGTTTGGTGACTAGTAGCCACTTGTTTGATTAGGATTCTGATGTCCATTATGGAGGTGTGCAAACTTCATAATTTTTTTAGAACTGATGGACTGACGAAGAAACTGATGTGACATGTTGTGTCAAGATGCCATCTTCCTAGGGGGGCTGACAGTCAAGAGGTTACAGTTTTGTTGGGCAGGAAACTCACATTGCCCTATCCCTGGTCAGTTGCAGTAATCAAGCTTAGATACCAGGGTGGCCTTTTTTAAAGAGTGGTTTGAGTTTAAGAAGTGCTTTAGTGTGCTCAATATTTACATTGTAATAAAACATGTATCCATGTTTTTGTTGCCCAAGCAGGAGATGTCTGCTTGGGCATTGTGGAATCTGGAAACCATGAGTGGGCTAGTTTATGGACTTTACAAGAATCACCAATAATTCTTCAAGAAAGCCCCCTGAGATTTGTAAATTGACATCCAGGTCCTTTAGCTGGGACTCTTTGGAAACAGAATCATGGAATTCATTTTGTTGTTAGCTGGTGAGCAGATGAGCTGATCTGCCTTTCACTTTTCCAAAGGTTGCTGCAAAAGCATGCCCAGGAGAATTAATTTCCACATTCCTCCAGAATTCAGATAATTATGTTTTTCAAAGCTTAGGGAGAGCTTTGGCTGTCTATATGAGATATAGTTGAGGATTTATCACCTGAGATTTTTGCATGCCTTTTTTTTAGACCAATTTGGCTCTTTCTGCACATGATTGGGCGCACTGCTTCCCCTCCAAAGAGTGAGACTGACTGGCAGAGGGGGTAACGAATATATGTGACCTTGTGAGCTCCAAGCACTGTTCTATGTTCTCAAACTGCACCTGCGGCAAATGGTTAGCAGATCAGTTAATATGAAGATGATTACCTCCTCTATAAACTACATAGCACCCCTAAAAGCCAGTCACTAGCACTATTATAGGGTTTCTCTCTAGAGCAAACGTGCATTCTCACATCCCTCCATTAGTTTTAAATAATTATCAGCCCTTTTCATTATTTAATAGATTGTTTTAAATTGGGAACTTACTTAGTGTCAGTTGCACGTGAGCCATTGCAAAGCACATTATTGTCCTCTGTAAAATTGCCCTTATAGTTAAAAGTCTGTCTGGATAATTTATTGGGTGGCATTCTGCTTTTGGGCACTTCTAAAGTTTTTTTTTTTTTTTCACTGACTCAGTGGGTTCACTTTAACATTGGATTATCTGCGCTTATTTTATGATTAAATGGTTTTCAACTTGTGTTTAGGGCTTCCTTTTCTCGATGGCAACATCCCTTTGGGGAGTGAAGAAGAGCCAAGAGCAATGTATATTGAGAATCTTGACATGGAAAGTACACGAAACATCACCAGTCCCAGCTCAGGTGTGTAAAGAATGCCCCTCTATGCTGTGCTAAGCATGAATGACGACTTCTCATCAAGTTGGAGATGCTGTTATACAGGGAGTGCAGAATTATTAGGCAAGTTGTATTTTTGAGGATTAATTTTATTATTGAACAACAACCATGTTCTCAATTAACCCAAAAAACTCATTAATATCAAAGCTGAATATTTTTGGAAGTAGTTTTTAGTTTGTTTTTAGTTTTAGCTATGTTAGGGGGATATCTGTGTGTGCAGGTGACTATTACTGTGCATAATTATTAGGCAACTTAACAAAAAAAAAATATATACCCATTTCAATTATTTATTATTACCAGTGAAACCAATATAACATCTCAACATTCACAAATATACATTTCTGACATTCAAAAACAAATCAAAAACAAATCAGTGACCAATATCGCCACCTTTCTTTGCAAGGACACTCAAAAGCCTGCCATCCATGGATGCTGTCAGTGTTTTGATCTGTTCACCATCAACATTGCGTGCAGCAGCAACCACAGCCTCCCAGACACTGTTCAGAGAGGTGTACTGTTTTCCCACCTTGTAAATCTCACATTTGATGATGGACCACAGGTTCTCAATGGGGTTCAGATCAGGTGAACAAGGAGGCCATGTCATTAGATTTCCTTCTTTTATACCCTTTCTTGCCAGCCACGCTGTGGAGTACTTGGACGCGTGTGATGGAGCATTGTCCTGCATGAAAATCATGTTTTTCTTGAAGGATGCAGACTTCTTCCTGTACCACTGCTTGAAGAAGGTGTCTTCCAGGAACTGGCAGTAGGACTGGGAGTTGAGCTTGACTCCATCCTCAACCCGAAAAGGCCCCACAAGCTCATCTTTGATGATACCAGCCCAAACCAGTACCCCACCTCCACCTTGCTGGCGTCTGAGTCGGACTGGAGCTCTCTGCCCTTTACCAATCCAGCCACGGGCCCATCCATCTGGCCCATCAAGACTCACTCTCATTTCATCAGTCCATAAAACCTTAGAAAAATCAGTCTTGAGATATTTCTTGGCCCAGTCTTGACGTTTCAGCTTGTGTGTCTTGTTCAGTGGTGGTCGTCTTTCAGCCTTTCTTACCTTGGCCATGTCTGTGAGTATTGCACACCTTGTGCTTTTGGGCACTCCAGTGATGTTGCAGCTCTGAAATATGGCCAAACTGGTGGCAAGTGGCATCGTGGCAGCTGCACGCTTGACTTTTCTCAGTTCATGGGCAGTTATTTTGCGCCTTGGTTTTTCCACACGCTTCTTGCGACCCTGTTGACTATTTTGAATGAAACGCTTGATTGTGCGATGATCACGCTTCAGAAGCTTTGCAATTTTAAGAGTGCTGCATCCCTCTGCAAGATATCTCACTATTTTTGACTTTTCTGAGCCTGTCAAGTCCTTCTTTTGACCCATTTTGCCAAAGGAAAGGAAGTTGCCTAATAATTATGCACACCTGATATAGGGTGTTGATGTCATTAGACCACACCCCTTCTCATTACAGAGATGCACATCACCTAATATGCTTAATTGGTAGTAGGCTTTCGAGCCTATACAGCTTGGAGTAAGACAACATGCATAAAGAGGATGATGTGGTCAAAATACTCATTTGCCTAATAATTCTGCACTCCCTGTAAAAGAGGGATTGGTCACTGAATAATCTGTTTAGGTAAACTGTGAATTCTTGTCAAATCTATTTGCCCTCCCAGCATGTTTCAAGGCTGGACTTGCAGCTCCCCAGTTCATGCATGGTGACCATTTGGCCTCTTTAGTAGGGGGACCAGCATGCCATCTTTCCCATGCTCACACAGTCTCAAAGATGCCATGGAGGCAGGGGCATCTTTTGCCAATGTGCCTGGCTTCACTCCAGCACGCCAGGGGCCATGTATGGAATAAAGTTGGGATTTACTCTAGATAACAAAACAGAGGTGTGGTAGGTGTGAATGGGGTTCCCAGTGAGGAAGTTTACCCTGCTAAAGGTTACTAACATTTTCGTCATTATGAATAGGGATATTTTAGTATTGTTATTTACTTGGATGAGTTTTTGTATGTATGATTAAATTATTTCAAACTTCGTTCAGGACATCATTTTTATGATACAGATATCTCCATCACAATTTTGTTTTCTCCTTTGACAACACCTCATTTGAACATGTCTGTATTGTATACTAATATATTGAACTTGTATATTTTAATTATAGATCAAGTGATTGCCACATCAGTAGTTTCATTTCAAATAAAAGAAGAGAGAGAGCACTGTTCTATTGACCACCCCAACCTTCGTAAAAGAGAACATACTGACAGCCCTGCAGGTGAGTACTTGATGTTGTCTTGTTGGTTAAAAATATCAATATGAACTCCTGCTGACAACTTCTAGAAAAGTACAGGGTCTGTGGCCTTTCTACCATTTTTGTTCAAACACCCCTTGGTTTCAGTAATTTATACTCTATACAGATGTGCCCAGATATGGGGCTCGCTCTCACAATCGTAGTAATAAAGCTGTAGATAGGCCTAAATAGTCTAAAAGGTAGTGGGGTGAGGTTGTTTGTGTGCCTATCTGGAAGGGACCTGATTGCTGTCCAGGCTTGTCTGTTCTTATTGGAACAAGACTAAGGCCCTCATTACGAGTGTGGCGGTCTCAAGACTGCCACACTCGCGATGGCGGTCGGACCCCCGCAGATAGGTCAGGGCGGTCGGACCGCCCTATTATGACCGTGGCAGCTGTGCCATGGTCCTACCGCCGGCACCGCCAGGTTGCTGTTTGTCAACAGCCTGGCGGTCTCGCTAGATGCAGCACTGCCCTGGGGATTACAAGTCCCCTTTCCGACAGCCTTTTAATGGCTGTCTCACCTGCTATGCAAAGGCTGGAAGAAAGGGGATTTTGTGGCCCCATGGGGGACCCTGCACTGCCTATGCACCTGGCATGGGCAGTGCAGGGGCCCCCATGGACAACCCCATTGCACATTTCACTTCCTGAATTACGGGCAGTGAAATGCGCGACGGATACTGTCGCACCGATGGACCACAACATTATCACTGGCTCAATTACGAGCCGGCGTCAATGTTGTGGTGAGTTTTCTGCAGGGCCAACGGGCGGAAACCCTGTTTTCACCCACTGGCCCAGCAGAAAACTCCTAATAGGGTGGGCAAAAGACCTTCATTACTGCCGGTCTTTTGTCTGCAGCGGCTTCGGCGGTCCTGTGAAAGGACCGCCAAAGTCATAATGAGGCCCTACGGCTGGTCTATGTCTCTGAGTGGCATAGTGAACAAAAGTAGAGTAGTTACCAATGGATAAGTACAATTCAAGCATTTCACCCATCACCTTTTTGTTATCCTTAGTCTATACTCTTGTACTCTTTCATCTGACTTGAGTTTGAGTTGTTTGGCCTCTAAATGTTGAATGTTGTAAGTGTGCAGTTTAAAGTATTTCTCTTATTTGGTGAGTCACAGCATTCATACACAAAAGCTGTGCAAACAAACAATCTTAGTTTATAGGTCAATAATATGGTTTAAAGAGACCACAAAAGTCATAAGATTGAGTTATAAGCCGTGGAGGCAGTTTACCATGCTTCCATTGTAAGGATAGCTGTTTGTGTTTCTGAATCTGTCCTGTGTAAGCACACTCCAGGTCAGGGTTTGTGCCATGTTGTTTCTGGCGAGAGAGGCTTTAGTTAATGCGGCCATGGTCCAAGATGACACAGTTTGCCAGACCCAAACTTTGAAATTTATATTATTTTATAAACATCAGCATTCAGTGCAGCTTTGTCATTGCAGGTCTGATGTGTTTGCTTGACTTAACTTGAAAGATGGCTCCTGCAGAATTGTTTGCATGTGATGCAGCCTCCTGATTGAACAGGCTGCACAATTAGAATAGATATAGTTAAGATTCAAGCATTTGAAAGCAGTGCTCAGTGCACCATATTGTTAATTTGAGAACCTAAGTAAAAGACCCAGACCATGAGGCTGGCAAAATGAGGAAAGAAGAGAAACGTATTGAATTTCGAAAGGGTAGTTATGCGTATTTTAGATAAAAGGATAACAATTGATATAATGTGAAATATGAGGACAAAAAATAGAAGTAGGAGTCTGAGTGGGCAAAACATAACTTTACTAGAACCCACAGTACTTATTGGTGGAGAGAGTTTGTATGTAGATATGTTGTATTTTTATGGTGCAACCTAGCTCAAAGACAGAAGAGTGCTGGAAAGGATCAAAGTCAAACATACATTTATTTTGTAATTAGATGAGTAGCTGGGGTCGGAGATCAAAAGTGTACTGTTATATTGTGATGTAATGTTCTTGTAAGGGGTGTTTCCAATTGATACTTCTAACTGTAAATTCCTCACCTTGGAATACTCCCCTGGTTCTCGAAAGTTTTCATAGCAGTGCTCCACCAGGTGGCACCTTGAGGCTTCCCGTTGGCTTTGTACATCCACAGAAGTGATGGAGCGGAGTCACATGTTAGTGAAATCCCTACGCATTGAGATCAATTACTTTCTTTCTGCTCCTTCCGACATACATCTGGAGCTCAGCTCCCAATTAGTCTGCATTCCAACGAATTCTACAGGCAAACTCCAATGTGTTAGGGAACAATAACCCCACCCAAAATTACAGGTTTCAAGCCATGTTGCATCTGCTGAAAACAGATGTTGGTTGCGGGCTCTTGTGTGCCTGTAGTGTCTGGGCTCAGGCCACAACTCAGTCATGTGCCCTCATCACCCAAAGACGATCCTGGACTGGGAAATGTAGCTATATGTTGGCAAACACAAAAAGAAATGGAGGCACTTGTGTAATTCCTGTTCTCTCTCCAGGGCAGGCGCTTACTCTGTTTGCTTCCGAGGCCATTCGTGCAAGTAGTCAATGTCACACTTGAAGTCCTCCCATAAATAAATATTAAAGTCTAAGTGGAAACATGGAAAAAAAAAGCAAAGCGAGACTCGATCCCAATCTGCCACGCTCAACCCAAAGATAAAGCGTGAAGGTGACATGATGTGAGTCGTTCACCTGCGAAGTCAGCAGATTCCTCAGCTGATCTCAGTTTATCCTAGTTTCTTGGGCCATCAGCGATACAATAGCATACTGAACCCTTTAAGGAGGCCCTGCTTCCGGTTCCATCTTGTGTGCCTTCAGGCCCTAAGGAATGCCAAGGTACCAATTTGGGTTCCTGCCTCCAGATCAGTCCATGGCACCAGCATTGTTCCTTGAGACTTGCTTTGTGACCGAAGGTCAATCCGGTCACGCTGGAAGCATGCTTCCAGCGCGATCCCGGAAGAGAAATGCAGAAGCATTTCTCTTCCGATTGGGAGAGGCATGAAAGAAAAGGAAAGACCTTTCCTTTCATGACTCTCTCAGCATTTCTGCTGGCCGATCGAGATACGATTGGGCAGCAGAAATGCCCACTAGACACCAGGGATTTTTTAAAAATATATTTCAACAAGGGTAGCTCCCCAAGGGGGCAATTATTTTTAAGGCCTTTTCTGCACCCCAAGGGGCAGATCAGCCTATTGTTGTTAGGCTGAGCTGCCCCCGGGGGGGCAGAAACCTCTAGTTGCCAGGGATTATGTATTTTTGTTGTTGTTGCAGGAGGGGAGCGACCCTTAGGCAAGGATCGCTCCCCTGGGGGCAAATGATTTGTAGGCCATTTCTCCCCCACTGTGGGCAGATTGGACTATTTTTATTAGGCCACTAGACACCAGTGATTTTTATATTTATGTATAAGGGAAGCGGCCCCCTGGACAAGGGCTGCTCCCCAGGGGGCCATATTATTTTTTATGTCAGATTGGCCTATTGGCCCCCGGGGGGGGGAGGGGCAGAAAACCCCTAGACACCAGGGATATGGGGGGGGGGGGGGGGGCGGGGGCAGAAACCACTAGACACCAGGGATTTTTTTTTATTTATATCTTACTCATAAGGGGAGCGGCCCCTTGGGCTAGGGCCGCTCCCAGGGAGGAAAAATATTTTTAGGCCTTTTCTGCCCCCTGGGGGCAGATCGGCCTATTATAATTAGGCAGAAACCTCTAGACACCAGGGATATATATATATATTTTTAATTTACTTTGTTTTTATGTATGGGGAGTGACCCCTTAGACAAGGGTCGCTCCCCTGGGGGGCAAATTGTATTTAGGCCATTTCTGCCTCCCTTTGAGGCAGATCGGCCTATTTTTATTAGGCCAGTCTGCCCCCAAGGGAGGCAGAAACCCCTAGACACCAGAGACTTTTTTTTTTTTTGCGTCAATTTCACCCTAGGGGAGCGACCCCTTAGGCAAGGGTCGCTCCCCTGGGGGGGGGGGGGAATTTATTTTAGGCCATTTCTGCTCCCCTTGGGGGCAGATCAGCCTATTTCTTTTAGGCCGATCTGCCCCGGGGGGGGGGGGCAGAAACCACTTAGGCACCAGGGATTGGTGTGTGTGTATGTGTGTATTTTGTTTGGAGGGGGCAGCCCCTTGGGCAATGGTCACTCCCCATGGGGGCACATTACCGTTGGCCTTATCTGCCCCCCTTAGGGGCAGATCGGCCTATTTTTGGAAGGCTGGCAGAAAGCCCACCAGAGACCAGGGAAGATCTTTTTTCAAAATAAGAGAACGGGGGTATGGCCATATCCCCACCCCAGATAAATGGGGCAAGAGTTGTTCTGCCCACCAGTGGGCAGATGAGGCAATTACCTCCTATCCACACCCCGGGGGCCAGAAAGTCTACTAGATGCCAGGGAATTTTTTTTTTTAAATGTGCGGTGGTGATTACCAACCAGTATGGGCCTG